>NW_009259786.1:2496519-2517956 GCF_000687185.1 Egretta garzetta | reverse complement strand
ACAGTGACAGAATTCAAACACATAAGGGCCTTATCCCAAACTTCAAAGTTTGTACTGAAAATAAGTATCTGGATTCTTAAATTTTAATTCAACTAATTTATGTGTTTTGACCTGCTAAGTATTGGGATACTAAATGGCAATCAAAAATAAATGTTAATTTTTCTTTACTGAAGATTAGTATCTGGTGGTTGAGAAGAAATGCATTTTAACTGTAATAAGATGGCCATTTATTGAAATTGTCCTGATGAAAGCAACTGTTTGCAGTGTATGGGGACTGGAAAGAATTTATACTTTGGAGGTATTTTGACTTGAAGAAACACATCTACATGATATATACATTTTTTCTCTTTTTAAACACCTATTTGCCTTGAATATTTTAAAATAATTCGTTATTTTTATAGGAAAACCTACAGATGCCTTTTCTGTTTATTATAGTAATCATTTTTCAATAGGAGGTGAAATGCATAAGGAGAGTATTAGGAAAGAAAGAGAGGTATGGCTGAATAACTTTGATATTTTTTTTTTTTCTCTTCACTTTTGAAATACGATCACAGTCACTGCACAGAATGGTCTACTGTCTCCTTTCTGTCACTCCATCTGGACTTTATTATTTTAAACAGGGTTGTGGAGTGTTGGCATTCACTGATCTATGAAGTTGCTACCGCGAAAGTGTCTTACATCTTAAGATACTCAAGAAATGTACATGAGCTGTAAATGCTGTTTAAACAGAGGAGATATTTACAACTAACACAAAGCATTTGTACATTTAACTGTTTCAGTGTCTTAATAAAAGGAAGAGTCTGGATAACATTGCTTGGTTTTTTATGTTTTTTTATGTTCTTTGGCAGTTTTCATGCTAATAAGGTAATGGACTTACTCTTGTCTTGCTGTTGATTAGTGTTTCAGGTTTTAGTTTCCTGCCCAGTGTGTGGCAGGTCATTGCAAAATATGCATAATAGAATTCACAGAAACTAGTAAATCAGCTGAGCTGCAGATCACTGGAAGTATCTGTCAGGGAAGGATAGTTCTCTACATGACCAATTCCTAACACTTAGGTAGCAGATACGGAAAACTGCTGTTGGAAACTAGACATTGGCGAGATAGTTCTGCTGTGCCTTGATATAGCATTTCTGATGTACCAACAAACTCTTCAGTCCAGATGAAATATGCCTCAGCTTTGAAAGACCTTAATGGAAGAAAATACTGCAATTTTGCCTACCATGTTACATTGGTAATGTTTCTGTATTTACCCCTGCTATTCCACCTGAATTTTCATGCTCTTTGGATAACCAAGCTGCATTTTCCAACAGGAGATCCAGCGTTGGCAAAAACCAGTAAGTATTGGAGGAAAAACTGAAGTAGAATTGGAAATGTATAATCTGCTGGTTAACTTATATTTGATGCAGGCCAAACATGAGAACATTTTGGGGATGATCACACTCAGCATTTGTCAGACTGTGGCCAGTTCTGGTCCCCACAAGTCAAGAAAGACAAGGACAGACTGGAGAAGGTCCAAAGGTGGGTCACGAAGATGACCAATGGGCTGGAGAACCTCCCTTGTGAGGAAAGACTGAAGGATTCAGGTCTCTTCTCCCTGGAGAAGAGAAGGCTTGGGAAGACCTCATCACAGTTTGCCAGTACTTAAAGGGCCGCTACAAAGATGACAGAGGCTCTCTCTTCATAAGCAGCCACATGGAGAACCTCCCCAGGGATGTGGTGGAGTCCCCATCACAGGAGGTTTTCAGGATGGGACTGGACAGGGTGCTGGCTAATCTCATTTAGGCTCCGTTTCCCACAAAAGGTTGGATTAGATGATCTTTCAAGGTCCTTTCCAACCTAGGCTGTTCTGTGATTCTGTAGTTCTATGATTATAGCTGAAGACAGGAAATGGCAGTAATTTTTTACACTGGCGCCATTCAAAATTGGGTTTCTTTTGGAGCAAGGCTCTTGTTGATTACCAAAGAATGTCATAGTAGGTGTTGGGGGGAATACAAGAGAAAGAATTGAAACGCAGTGCATTACAGTAAGTCCATGTTAGACTGATGCTAAAGAGAGAGGATAAAAAAGGTGATGTAACACCAGCACTTCATGATAATCTGAGAGATGGTTTTGACTTCCTGTCATCATTTTTCAGTGGTTTGGACTTTTTCTGTTCTTTCACATAACAATATAGTGAAATGGCTGTTCTGTGCAATTAATTGCTGAAAGATCTTAAAATTTTTGTTTTAACTTTGTCCAGGATAATATTTTTTTTTTTTATAAGCTAGCTTCAGCTGTGTTTATCGTGTTCATAGTGAGTAGATTTTTGCCTTGGTGTCAATGGTGAACATGAACTTTGGTTACAGAATCTGAACAGACTATGATACCCCTCACCTTTGTATGCAGCCTTTAGGTTTAAAATCTGGGAGTATTTAAGCGGCCTTTAACACTGACCATCTGATAGTATTCCTAATTGGTGAAACAAAATCATGGCATCGGGGTCGTCCAACCCATTGCCCAGGGCCTACGCTCACGGGTTAATGTTGGGCACAGACTGACAATCTCAGAGGGTGAGGTTGTCAGGCTTTGACTCACCCTTGCATGGCCATTTCCTGAGGTATATAAGGTTCCAACCTTGACGAATCTCAGAGGCTATACCATCAGCCCATGCCAGAGGAGGGGCTGAGAGTGGAGAGGACAGGGAACTTCCACCAGTCGGGGCTCTGGCCCTGTACAAACCGTTGCCATTGACTGCATCCTGGACTCCAACACCAGCCTGCCATCCGAAGGTCCTGGACGAGTCAAGATGCCGTGTGGGGACTGAATACTTGGGCAGAGAGCAGGAGAGGAGCCCACTGGGAACAAATGACCATGGACTTAAATCCCTCAGGTATTGTAACCTGCGTCAGGTGTCCGGGTTGGGTATGAACTCTCTATTACTGAGTGATTGTAAATAAAGAGATCTGTAAGAAAGGTGGGGGGGCCCCTGTCCCACGCAAAGGCTGAGCGCGACAAAAGCTTGGGTGAGAGGCAGAACAGGCAGTGCATGGTAGTGTGTTGGGACTCAAGGGCTCGGTATCATGATGTGTCACACCAAATTACCTGCTAAAGACAATCACAACCGGTCTTGGCAAAGGTGGATGGGCCACCTTCACTTAACCTGGAAAAGGAACATGTGTTCTATATATATGTTCGATAAATAGCTGATGTTGTGGAACACTTGATGGTAACAGAATTCGTATTTATCACTGTTCAGATAGAATATTTTATTGGTGAAAGACTATAGGTATAATTTTGATCCACCCTTAGATTTCCATGGTCAAGCTACACACCAAGAATTGCTAGCAAACAGTAATCAGCATTTGCAATAATAAGTTCCCCGATGTTTTCATGGACTAAAGAACTACATGGAAGAAGTTAAGGCACAGGCATGATTGTATGCAGATTGTTTTACTGAAATGTGCTGATTTTCAAACTTTGTTAATAAGCAGATTTAAAATGCTTCAATTGCTTATACCTAAATTGCTATCTTGAGAATAATAATTTTTAAATGTTTAAGGATTTTAAAAGATCAGAACTTTTTAATAAGTTGTTCTCTTGTTTCTTGAGGCTTTTCCTATTTCCTTCACCTTTGTTTTCTAGTCATCTTGCTGCTGTTGTTCCCTTCTTTCTCCAAGATAGCCACCAAAAATAAATGCATCATTAGTTGCTTAAAAATTAAATTTAAGCAGTGAAAGTGTTTGGTATACAGCAGACCTTGTTTTAGTGATTATGTCCGCATTTCCTAAACACAGGGGCATGTTGCTGTTGTCTGACTGGTGGGAGGCAAAAGATGTGCAGAAAATTGCATTAAGTTGGGGGTTAATGTGGTGGTACAAATTAATTGGATTTATTAAATGATGACTCCAGTGAGAATGTAATGCCTCTGTTTCAGTCTAGTTCCAGTGCTCATCTGTTCCTTGGTGCATAGCGCTGGTGAATGCTGTGCAATTTACAATACACGCATATTTGAGGTTTGAAGTGTAAGTTGAAATCTGTAGAAATGCATAATTACTTGAGTGTCAGTGATCACCTCTAAGTACAGAAGACTAGTTTTGCCATTTTAGTAACTTTTTACTGTTTGAAACCATACAATGAAGTGTGAGTAAGATACCACAGCTGCAGTTATCAGACATGCTGGAGTTACAGGTCAAAAATGGAAACATTTTTCTGAATGCTATGAGGTGAAGACAGCCACATGATGATGTTTTTTACAAAGGTGGAATTTGGTTATATTTGAGGGGCCCTCAGTTTGAACATGAAACATAAAAAGTGCTCATTAAGTGCTGGTTAAGAGTAATAAGAAGTAAGAATGCAAAGTGCTGCAGTGGAGCTGCAATGGAGAAAATGGACAGCAGGATCCTAGCTATCGTTAGTGATGAGACTAGGTTACAGAAGTTAATTGTCACCAGAACTGTTGCTCACCCATTGTTGGTCCATCCAAGTCTAGGGAGTAACAACGCACACTGGAGAATGGTGAGCTTGGTTCTGAGTACTGGAAATTGTTGCATATCAGCAACTCTGTTTGCAAGAAAAATAGTGATAGTGACTCACCTCACAGCAAAATTAGATGCAACTGCAAAATCATATAGAAACTAGCAGATGAATGAAGTTATATATACCCTTTGCAACCTGGCAGAAGACTTTGATGTGTGATAACAAAGGGAATTTATTATGTATTAGCCCATCTTTCTATAAATACATTCATTACGCTGGGCTAAGGAAAGTGTTGAAAACAGCTAGGTGAAAAAAACCCCAACCTCTTAACACTTCTGAGCAGAGCTAAGAGATGGTATCAAATAGCAAGATTTGAACAAGTTTTGGCTACTTCAACCCTTAAAATTAAATAAATAACTACATAAATAAAGCTCAGCATATGTGTACTGCTTTGGCCACAGAGATTCTTTGTGCAGCCAGCAGGGCAGAATAAAAGTGTAGTAAGCTAACTCACGGGTGAACGAGTTTTTGTTGTCACAGATGGAAAAATTGCAGCAGCATTTGCCTTTGGGGTAGTTTACCGCATAACTGTTGATGGGCAGCGTGAAACCTGCACAATGCCCAGTCTATTGAGCGTCTGAGTGTCTTACTTCGTGACTGAAGGGACTGGCACAGCCCTTTACTTCCAGAAATCAGGAGTAGCCTCAGAAGTGTGTTGGGCTTCTAGTACACACCTTTGTGTGTTTGTTTCTTGTCCCTTACATATTGATGGATTTGAGGAGATGGGTGGAGGAAGAGCATCTTGCTGTGCAATCAGACTCTGGTCTAGCTGCTGTGTCTCTAATCAGTAGAACATAGCCCAAAAGGCCACCGGTTAATCCTGCTCTCTTACTCTTCACAGTCATCACAGTATTGCTTTTGCCAGGCATTAATGGCAAAGAGAGAAGTTTGAAACACATCTGTGTTACAGATGACAGTGGAACAGCAAGTTCTAGACCAGTGGGTAACTTTAAGTGCTCATGTGTTTACCCAAAGAACCTAGAGGTGAAAGGGGGTTCATTTTCAGATTTTCTTGGAAGATCCAGGTGTGGCTCCTGTCTTGTAATTATCACTTTTCCTGTGAAATTATCCACTGCCTTGACATTATGAAATTAAGTTCATGCAAGAGCAAGCTAGATTTCTCAGATAGCATAGGGGCATCATGCTGTGTTTCACAACAGTCTCAGGATGTATGACCACCTTATTTTTTGTAGTTCTCTGCCTATTTATTTTTGTAAAGTGTTTTCAATATGGATTTCTTCCAAGAACTACGTGGAACTGTGGGATGTTCCTGAGCAGTAATCAAGGGACATAATATACCCATGAAGACAGGCTACATGAATTCACACAGAAGTACTTAAATTAACAAACTTTTTCTCTTGGCTGCTGAATAATTATGTTGATGTTTCCTACTTAGAGGCACTCAAATGTCTAGGCAATACGCTAGGCAGTTAGCATAAATATTTTGGTGTGATCAGCTAAAATTACTCATTTTCGTAAATCCTGCATCCACTTGAAATGTCTCAACTATTCAGAGATTACTGGAATGGCAATATATGTTATTACATTGATGATCCCATAGTACAGGCAATTAGGAAAAGTGCTCTGCAGCAGAGAGAAAATGTTTTCTTTGTTAAAGGAAGATATTTCACTGTTTCTGGTAAGTAAATAGAAATGCATATTTTTTGTATATATGAGAGAGAAAATGCGTGGGTTTTCCCTCACTTTTATCTCAAGTTTTTCTTATACCAGTAAATACATATAGTATGAATGATCCCCCCTATGCATAAACATGTTAAGCATTGAAGAAAGTGCACTTAAAACTTCGCCTGCCAATAATAAACAACTGCTTTCTGAAGACACGTGTGTGTGTGTGTGTGTGTGTATATCTTGTTTAGGGATCTGCAAAAAGCAGCACATAATCTTGCATGTTATCAACAGCTGAAATTTCTGATTTTGAAGCTTGGCTTTAGGTATATAGGCTTTCAAGAGAAATCTTCAACAAGTGATTGGAAAGATCTAGCAGGCTGTCAGTTTAGTCACATAGGGAGAGAGAAACTTTTAGAGCTAGTAATGAGATCACATGTTTTCTTCATACTTATGTTGACTTCAAATTATAGGGTTTGTGTTTAAATTTTGAAAATAAACCAGTCTATTTAACATTAGCTTTTAACTTGTGTTAAAGCCTATTTTAAAGTACTAATAAATACCGAGTTTTTCATTAGCGTGGGAGAATCCTTAAAACACAATATAAGGGAGCGTTTTGACATTTTGAAAGAGAGTTTGACTTTACTGTTCTTTTATGTACAGGCACATGAAATGCAATAATGGAAAGAATTTGACTTATACCTGTGGTGTTATCTTTAAAATTCAGATCCTGGACCACTGTTTCTGTCTGGCATAGGAGTACTGCTATCCAGGATTTGTGAAGAGCAATAGGATGCTTTGTGGCAGAACTGCATGAAACTATGGTAATTTGCATGGGTTTCTTTATTAGACAGAAACATTTTACTTGTTTCCAGTGTTAGCCAGGTATGCTCTCTGGCATCAGAACTATAGACAGCACTTAAATCATGAGCTATGCCAGGCAAGTTTGGTGCACCGTGTACCAATAATACTGAAAGTATGTAGAACCCCTGCCTCATGGAAGTGAAAGTATTGTTTTCCACTGAAGTCATGGTTTCCCTGACTTTGTGCATTTATTACTGCTAATACTTGTCCCATAAGGGAAGTAAACTGATGATCTTGTTGTGTGTATAAATTACTGGTTTTGATATGTGAGTGCACCCTTTTACACAGGTAAACCGTATATAACCCTAATGCTGTAGGATTAGAGCATTTTTGTTGATAGTCTGGTTGTAATCCAGAAACTGTAGCTAAGGCCAATTGTGTTGAGAATCAGAACACAAATGTGTCTAATTCTGACTGGGAGATGTGAGCCATCTTGGCCAACTGACCAACACTGAATCTTTAAAGGCCTACTCAGCATACTTGTTTCCTTTTCTTTGGGTTTTGGCCTGTTGCAATTATTTATCAGTCTGACTTAGAATAGCTTTTCACTCAAGTAAGCAGAACTAGACTTACTTTTATGAGATTTTCAAAAGTTACTGAGAATCTTGAAGGGTATGGGCAAATTGGTGTTGAATATTTTGTTGAATCCTTTTGGTATTAACTGGTGCATTGGCTGGCTTGAGAACTGTAATATGGGAGGCGACTGTAGTATAACAGCTAGATCAAGCAAGTACTTTTACCCTCAGGCAGGTGGTTGTGGTTTTGACCCAATATAGCTTCTTTAATCATTTAGCTACACAGCAGATCTGAGAAAGCTCCAGATGGAGGCTGAACCTACGACCCCCTAACATAAAAACATCTATGATACCAATTACACCATCTGTTGGTCATAAAACCACATTCTCTATCTTTTCTTGGCTCTTGTGTTATACAAAAGCTGAAGGGTGATATTTGGAGCTGTTCTAGTTTATCCATGCAATTTAATGCAGAACACATTTTCACAGAGAGGGAGAACAAAGCACAATAGCACTAAAGTTCAATTTACATTCTCAGTCAGTGAAAACAAAAATGAAAATAAAAAACAGTTGTCTGAGTCATTATTTATACCCAAACTATGGCTTCAATTGTAGTTTTTTCCCCAGTGCTTGTGATTTAAAAAAACCTAAAGAAAACTTCTACCACCACCACCCCAGCTTCTGAGGGCCCTGAGCTGAAAGAAGATCTGTAATGGTAAAAATAAAATTACGGCAGCATTGAGGTGTACAGAGATCACATTAGCAGACAATGTGTGCCTAATACTAACTTTCACACTTATTTAGTAATTTGTGTTTGGTGGTAGTGTTTGGGAACGTACAGTACTTATCTGAGTGTGGAGTATTGTTAAGCTGGAGCTTCAACCAGTCCACTGCACGTGCCCTCAGAATCCCTCTGGATATAGGTCTCTCCTGTCTGAAGTCCCTGCTCAGGCTCATCAAACTGGTATTCTGAAATACTTAATCGACTTTGAAATTGGATCTCAGATTTTGTCCTCATGTGGGTACCATAGTTATCCCTAGGTGATTTGCTGTGTTCATCAGAAATGACAATAGAATACTGAGGGCTGGGATATGAGGAATGATGTACTGAAACAGGTGTTGTGTGTTAGGGATAAAACCGATGGCATAGGTCCATCAAAACAAGGAAATGAGAGAAAGTATGTTACTGGTGCAGAATGGAGAACTGAGATGAGGTAAGTTTTAAATTTTTTAGGAATATTTTGTTCTTATAATAAAAATTTTCTTTGTAGTGTTTTACTGGATTGTAGTTCTAGATAGTAATGGCTGCTTATGGAGGCTATGTCATTAAAATCAGTGACTGCTTTTGCACATATTGTCTTATGGCAAGAACAGTTTGGACACCTTTCTTACTGTATAGTGGTGTGTTGACCAGTAGTCACAAAGACCAGAAAGCTGCTGCCAGAAACACATGGCCTGTGCCTTTTGGTACCATGTCTGATGGTTGATTCTGTGGTTCATGATAATGAAGTCCCTACTACATTGCTTTTTAAGAAACTTTGTGCTCTAATACCACTGTTTATCTGTCTGCTCTGTACACAAAAATAAATGTCTGCTCTATTACCGAAGTGGTCTAGATATACAGTAGGTGGGAGAAATATTTCTTAAGAGAAGGTCCAAAATCCCCACAACTTGCTGGTCCTTTTGTGCCTTGGAAGCTGGCTTCCTAAGCTGAGAATGAAGGATTGAATAAGAATAAAGCACAATTGAGTTTGCTGTTAATACATTGTTGTTTTCTTATTGTTGCTCCATCATTACTTTTTAATGAACCACCTCTTTACTGAAATTGAAAAGTTTCTGTAGAATCTTTGTCATTGGTTAAACTGAGGAAAATCCTTGAGTTTTCTATTTTGATCTATTCCTTTTGTGCACATCTCCCTAACGTTATACCACAGACTTGGCAAGTACAAGTGGCTATGTTGAAGCCAAAAAGAAGAAGAAATAAGTAAGTGCATGCCAATTCAGTAGGATAGATAAAGTGACAAAAGCACAATTCAGATACATTTTTCTTCCACCAGCGGAACAATTGAGCGTACTGTCACCAGAACCTTTATCCTCAGTTAGTACTAACATGTCCCATTAAAAAAGTGATTTCCATGATTTGTGATAGAATCTATATTCCAAAAAATAATATGAACTATAACTTATAACAGCAAAAAATTATGTCTCTATTTTCTAAGCCCTCAGTTCAGTCTCAACTTTATTGTGTTCATAAACAAATTTGGATATTTCTGTGTTTGTTCATGTCAGTGAAAAACCACTTGTCTGTCATGGTAGAATTTAAAATTTCATTGTAGTCACAGAGTGGTTTTAATACTTTATGCATTAACAACAATACCCATCTTGCTGTTATTAAAAAGTTATCTTGGAAAGGATCTCAAAAGGCCCTGTAATCTTTTCTGAAGCAGAATCAAGTACATAATAGTAGCTGGTGGTACAGTCAGTCTAGTCTTGCTAATACTAGAAAACTTCCTCTGAACAGAGTTAATAGAAGACCAACCATACTGGATCAAGGTCTGTCTGCCCATGAACTTGTTATCAGATTGCTCTCTACAGCAGACTAGAGGACACCTAAGAAAGAAAGATGGCTTTACCTTATATAAGAGTATCCTCTCTGTTTCTGTAGATCTTGATGATCTTAAACGTACAAAAGGACTCAACACCAGAAAACTTTAATAGTCAAATCCTGTAGTGCTGGTCTCATTCCCTTAACTTAATGTCACTATAAACAATGCAAAATACATTTTAGTTTCTGAAATATCCTTCTTGTAGTTCTTTGCATATTATGAAATGTTGTATGTTGTATATTGAGGTGTGCTCTTAATGCTTCCACATCACTTTTTAGCTCTCAAGATGTTAGAAGTAATGCAAGTAACGTTTGGCAGAGAAGACTTCACTGCTAGAGCAGAGAAGGGAGGGTTTTTTCATGTAGATGAAGGCCAGTCTTCTGAAACACAGACTGAAAGTCAAAGTGGTATGGGTTTTCATGTCTTGATCCGAGAAATGTAGGTTTTATTTCTCACAGTCAGAATTTCTATAAAATTTTGGTTAATCTCCCCATGGTTCTAGATTCTTTACCTCTAAAAAGTTGTTAATGCAGCTTCTTTAACTTTGGGTTGTATATCTTTGTGTTTCCATAAGACTTTGAAAACCTCTGAACCACTAACTTGTGTAGAACAAAGTATTTATTATTCTTCAGATCTCTATTTTCAAGTCTTGTGTCTTCCTCCTCTGTGCTGTATAATTTACAGTAAAGCTTTAGATCTCTTTGGGAAACAACAGTTTCATTCTAACTGCTTCATAACTTCTGAAAGACCTATCTGAATACCAGATTATAGCAACACTGATAGTAAAACTTGAAGTAAGTTCAATTATAGCAGTTTGTGAAGGTTATGGTTATCAGTGTATATGTTTTGGAAGGAAAAGTCTCTCCTAAGGTTCAATACGAGCAAATAAAGCTAGATGGAATAAAACTCGTAGAATTACATTGTGTAAATGTTAACTTAGTCTTCACAGTGGAAAATAGTGAAAGATGACCTTATAAACAGATGTGCATTGGAAATTATTTTGCTAATTGGCTATGCATTTTTCTTTAAGTTCAGTGCCATCAGACTGCATCAAGTATTCCTATATATGGTAGTCCTAAAAAATTTTAACTGTAATGTTTAATCCCTTTGTTGGAAGGTATGCATGTTTTTGTTTATATACAAGTTAGTTATATTACTTTTGTTAGGCATGTCTGATTAAAATTTGCCAAGAAGGTTGTAGAATAGTTCCCATGGGGATACTAAGTTTCTTTTTATAACATTTCAGATTTTATTGTTTCCATAAGTTTTCAACTTCATTCAATCCTTTGTTTCAAGTCTTCCCAACAAATTTTAGTTATGATTGTTCAAATCTTCTTTGTAATGTATTGCATCAGATTTTAAAGCAAATGCTCACAGCAGTATTATACCCTGCATACCAAGCGGATACCACATGGTTTGAATAACAAGCACCCCTGCTGAGAGTGGATCAAATCAAAATCCTTGCATAGTCATGTAAAATGCACTGATAGAAATCTGTCTTTAAATCTGTTCTTTGATTTAAAAATGGATTCTTTTAGAGTTTATCCTGCCACTGATGCATGTATGTGATTCCCACTAACACTAATGAAAGTTGAAAAAGCTGTGGCTTCAAGTAGTTCCAGAAGTCACCTTGACCTTATATACCACTAAATAAGCAAAATTAACGCCATGGAGTTTATTGTAGGTAATAGGAAGGCTAACTTTAAGGCCTTAAACGTCACAGTCCTTTGGTGTTATTATCAACACTAAAGACAAAATTTTTTTGGTTAGGCTTTGACCTGGAATTCTTAGCAACAGTTGCTTCTTTTCTGCTGTTTAAAATGAAGGTGTAAACTAAAAGTAAACAGCAAAAATTAAATTTCCAAGAGTAGTGTTAACATTAACTCAGTCATGCTGTATATGAGGAATTATTTCTGTTTTGGCTAAATTTTTGTTGGAATTTTATTTCCTGAGAATACACTAACAGATAATTTTATGAAATTGCAAATGTAAACAGAAACTGGAAGTAGATTAAATATATGCAGATATCTGTCTTCTTCATTTTACTTTAATGGCATTGTTTCCAAAGAATGTAAACAAAAAGGTAAAAAAATTGTGGGTTTGGAATACTGGTGGGTTGGTTGCATTAGAAGATCTTGTAAGGTTCTTTTCAATAATATACATACAGAAGCATAAAACCATAACAACCAACATTAATAAAACATGCATATACCCAGTATGCAGTCTCCATGTGCTACAAACTCAAGCTCTTGTTCACAAAGAAACTTCCTCAATGAGTTTAGCATCCATGGCAAGCTGTAGGTTTCACATTCAGCCCCACTGGCAACAGTTCTGCTAAAAAATATTCCATTTTTTCACCCTGTTTTACAGTAGAAAAAATTATTTCTCATGTTTTCTTCCACCCAGATGTATTTATTTCGTTTTTTTTATTTCCAGTGCTGTGTGTGTCTCATAAGCAGTCTGCTCCATTCAGGCTCATTTCAATCCTAGCAGCCCTGTACACTCTAAGTCACTATATAACAAAAGTCTCCCATTTCCTTTCCTACCCTTTCAAAAGTACAATTATCTATGCTGTCTATTCCCCCTTCCTGTTGAATTAAAAGCTATGCAAAGTTTAAGTAGACCACCTTTGTATGTTTTATGTTGCAGACTTTTCTGCCAAATCAGTCTATGCCTTCTTGTCTGACTTAACTGCTATTAAATATCGAGTACTCAGAACCAACCATGCAGAGAAATAATATTATCTTCCATTGTGTTTGCTTTCCCCATTATCCACAATTTATAGGCAAGAGAAAAAAAAGTGCTGTTCAGACCTAGCCCATTTATCCTTGACGTTCCCAGAGGGCTTCAGCCCGGAGTTGGAAACACCCTGTCCCATTTCTCCACTTCCTATTTTTCTTAGCTGGGTAGATTCCCATGCTGCTCTGTAGTTGCTGAGAACCTGACAGAGGACAGTTGCACTCAGGGTCTGAGTTTCGGCGGGCCAGCTTGCGTAACGTTAGCTGTTGCACAAGGCAGCAACTGGCACATGCTGGGGCCTTTTAGATGAACTCTTCTCCACAAAAATGACACTGGTGTCTCAGAGATATCATCAAGTCTATGCAATAGCTCAGGGCATCTGAGTCTAATTTAACTGTGCTATTTATTTTAATTACAGATTCTTTGTTAAGAAGTTGACTGCTGCTGCTGCTATGGTTGGTTGGGAAAGAAAGATATCAAGAAGTGTTCATTTAAGAGCCTTTCATGTAAGGCAGGTAGACACTTGTGTAGCGCAGCAGCTGATGTTATGCAAGCAAGATAAACTTCCATCAAAACCGGTGGCTCAGCAGTTTCTGAACAACATAGGAACCCAAGTAAGTTCTTTCTCCTGTTTGATCTTGGTCAAATTACAGCTGTTAGGGGACAACTGTAGTGACTGATCTGATAATCCATCCTTGCCTGTTTGCTCAAAGTGGGGAACGCTAACTGATGCTGGATGAAGGGTACTGATCCCTGCAAGCAGAGCCTCAGATTAGGCAGAAACTCAGTTGCATAAATGGGACTCAGACCAGTACGTTCTCACGATTCCTGAAGTGAAACAGGATGAGGTGCTGCCAAAGTAGCTGACCAGGTACAAAAGCATTGATTCCCTAATAAAGGTGAAACAACTTAATTGCCTTCAGTCCCTTTTCTTCTCCCTGTATTGTGTATGGAGATAAGCCCTTCTCATTCAGGAGAGTGATCTAATGTGCCCCTAGGTTGAGGCAATTACCTATCTCCCTTGGCAGATCAGACTGAGCTTGCAATTTAACCCTAAGTAAAAACATGAATTGTTTTTCTAATTATTGCTAGTTTCCAGTCTTGTTGTGTCTCTTCTGTGGATGAAAAGACATGTAAAAGGGGTGGTAATAAGATCTTGAAGGGAAAAATATATTTAGATAAGCTTTTTCTACTTGCAGAATTTAAAGAACGTAACTTCACAGAGGAGATGGGATAATTAGATATTTAAAAATCCACTTTAATAAAAGCAAAGACCTTCTAGAACAGGGACAAAAAAGGGGGGACAACTCCTTTTTGTGGTTGTGTAGTAAATAACTGTTCAGATTGTTCCCATTCCAGTGAAGGCAATGAGACGAGGTAGAAAACATCTGTAAGTGAGCAGAAGTATCTCACTTTTCTATTCTTTGTAAAGTACATATTTACGGGACTCGTGCACAGACAAGGAGAAGGTGAAACAAAGAAGAAAAAAATACTATATAATAGGTAGTAGCACTGCAAGATCAAAACCATTTCATAGCTGATTCAGACACAGTGCCTTGTAATTATAGATAACAAAGAAGTATATTTTAAATTAATTTTACTTGTTAGCACTATGTTGGTTTTAATAGACAAGAACCTCAATGATCTGTGTGGGAGTTGGGGGCCTGGTTGTTTTCTTTCCTGATGTTTGGCTTTGTAAAACTCTCTGGGGAGAAAAGGTTTTATGCAGTCTTTAAAATGTTTCAAAAGAAGAATCTAATGTAATCACACCTTCTTCAGTGTACTTCAGTGTGAAGTCTCTTACCTATAATGTTGACTAGTTTTGTGTGTGTGTGTGTGTGTGTGTGAAGCAGTTTTATTCATGCTTGTACATCTATTCCAGTCTATGTCACACTCTGAGGCTCCCATTCTTTAAGCACAGTGGCTTCTGGATGCTGTAGAATACATTAGTTTACGGTATCCTGAATATTTTAATATTCATCAAGATGCTGAATTTTCTTTTTATAAGTCTTAAAGTTCAGACCATGGGTGAGAGAAGGGAAATGTGGCATACTGTCCTCCTCAGTGTTGCAGTCCAAAGGGAAAACACTGGGGAACATATACTGAGAGCAAACAGCACTCACCTGCTCCATCCCATAGAACACAGCAGCACCGAATGGATTTTAGTGGTTTTCATGTTCCCACTACTATTTGTGTGCTGTCTTTGAAGTTCTTCTCAGGGCCACTCTTGCTCACTTACGTGTGTATGCCATATGTACCCCTGAGTTGGGGGGGAGAAGAGGGACGGAGAGGCATTTCATTTTACCACATGACGGATCCCGGGTACGGGATTGCAGCGTGTTTAGCCTGCCTCTGCTAGACTGAGGTTGTTCTGCATTTGGGGGCTGCTTTGTGACTGTGAGGGCAGAGGAGTTGCAAGAAACTTCATGTTTGTGGCATAAGAAATAATAGGTTGTGCTGACTGCTTCTAGTTTTGTTCCAGATTTTACCTCTTTCTCAAGTACATCCATTTTTTTTTTTTTAATTTTCCAAATCCGAAGTGTTCTTTGATGCACTTTTGACAAGCTTCTAATGAGATGTCTCCCATCTGGAGTACTCTTAAGTGCTCTTGGGAACAGAGCATTCAACTTCTGATTCCTGTTTATGGCCTGGAACCCCTGTGTGCCAATGTTGAAGACTGCCTGTTCTCTAGCTAAGGCTAGCCTTAAAACACAAAACAACAAAAAACCTCACCAAAACAAACAAAAAAAAACCCCAAACCAAACAAATCCTCACCTTTTCTTCTTTCCCCTCTCCCAACTTACCCCACAACTGTCCTTTAGATACCCACATGCACATCAAGGCTCTCAAGGGAGCATCCTCCATAATCAATAGCTCTTGGGTGCTGACTTTTAAACTCTTGGTTCAGTTCAATGTTTGTCTGACACCTGCATGTCCAGATGATGACCTTTCAAAATAAAACAATATACAGTTTTGTCGAGACTTGCAAAGATCTGATGCATTTAGAAATTGAACTGTATTTTCATCCTGCACAGTGTACCATTCTCTGGTGCCTGCATCTGCTGACATCGTTGTGTCTGCCTCACTGAGAGAACCTTGTATTTTTGGTGTTAGCCTTGTAAACTGCAGTACCTAACATAGTATCCTGGTACTGAGATACAGGGTAATGGGTTCATTGTTCTGTATGAACTCAGCAAGTAACTTTGGGTATTAAGGGCACACAGGCACCCTTTTTTAACTTTGACATCTGTCAAATCTCTGAATGTTGGTGCTCCAGCTTGACAGAACTTGTTTTGGAGTTTACATAAGTGAAATAGTTACAATTTTAATTGTTCACATGTTATTTACAAAATTGTAGCATTCTAGTGTCATGGCAATGGCTGACGTAAACAACTAAAATAAACACACATAAGTATTTCAATACAACTAACAGCAAACAATAATGAAAACTGCATGAAAAAAGAACCTCAGGGGGTTTTAATCATAACAATTTCAAGGATTAGTTGAGCTCTAAATAAATTAATTCAGATATTCATGTTCTTGTTTAATTTGTGTACTGGAAACCTAAATCCCATTGTCTATTCAGATTCTGATCTTCAATAAGTCATTCTCTAACTGTTTTACCTGTAGGGATAATGGATAGAGAAGAGAGATGCAGCTTTCTCCCCCTTTCAGCTTTTATGACCGAGCAGATTGAGAAGGCATTGATCTGAAGACGCTGCACACTGTTCAGATCATCAGGTGAGTATGATTTTACAAGTTAGGAGAATCAGCTCTGGTTTTGTAAGTGTTGTCTACATCCTAACTTAAGAAATAAATGAAAAGCTGTGTTCATTGCTTCCTGTGGTTCTAGGCACAAGAAATATCCTTGGTGATTTTCTTTTAAAAAGAGTGTTGATGATGTGAATGCTTGTCAGATCAGTTTATTCTGTGGTGGGCTGGCTTCTGTGGCAATACCGCTTGATATGCTTGTACGTGTAGAGCTGGAAACAAAAGCAAGAAGGGAGATGACTCCTGAGCCCGTTTAGAAACAGTCTTTATGTTCTGGAGGTAAAATATTTCCCTCCAAATATCTATTGTGGCTATTTTAATAAACATATATGTTTATCAGTATCATGTATATTTAAAGCATAATAAATAATGGTCTAAAAGTGTGGATCAAAACCTGACACTATTTTTCTTCCAGTAGAGGAAAAAGTTTTCTGATGGGTGTTGTGCAGGGAGACTGTGAATGTGCAGGTCTTTATTTGAGCTGCTGCTCCAAAACCATTTTTGGTTTTATTCAGTGATTCCCTAACTGTAACCGTTGTCAGGGTGACCAGCCTCATAGACTTCCTACACCTTGCTCAGTGCCCGAGACACGCAGCTGGGCTTCCCCTTGTGCCTTCTCACTTCCATCCCAACACTCTCACGTCTGTTTACATAAAATGGCACAGCTTCAGTAAGAGGAGTAAAGTCTGCCCTGCAATTCTGCATAGTGCCTTGTGGCCAAGTTATTCCCTGAGGGCCTAGATGTTGAGAAAGGTCAAGAGCCCAGCTCTTCATATGTTAGGCTGGTGTTTGCTGGTCCAATGTGTAACACTGAGTACCATCACTACAGTTTCCTTCCAAGTCGTGCTTTTCAGAAGACAGTGACTAAAACTGCTTGGGTGGTCAGAATCAGGCATTGGTTGTCAAGAGTCTCAAGTATTGTGCTGGGAAAGTTTCTGGACCTCAGTGGAACTGGGCATTTGGTGGCTATGGCTGGGACAGTTCTGTCAGTGCATAGATGTGCGGGTGTGCAAGGAATGTTCACACCAAACAGGAGACAGCTAATGAGACGTTCGAGTTTTAACAGGTACATTTTTGGGTTATGAATTTGGACTTGGGTGTCTGAAGCCTGTCTGAATCCTATTTTAGATGGCTAAATCCTTTTTTTTTTTTTTTTTTAAGTTTTGGCCCCTAGCAGAATTCTGTGGGACGTACTTTACCACTGTAGAAGAAAGCCCGAGAGTTGATCCTGCAAATGTGAAGAGTGTTGGTAATGTTTGCAATAATGTTTTCTGTGCCACTTTCATCATAAGAATAGAAAGATCAGGTGTAGAATGATTTTTTCTTAATAAAGATAGCGCACCAATTAAAACTTGGATCTAAGCTTGTAGAATAATTATAGGAACACTAAGACATTGAAGTTTGAACCGCATCTGATCTTACATTTTCCTTAAAATTACTTTTGTTGTGTTTATAATGAAAGCAGGCACACGTGGCGAAGGGAATCCATCCAAATTCTGTCAGAGATTTCCAAGCAAGTTCAGGCTGAGTTCCAGCTTTGCCCGTTGCTCTCAACTACTCCTATCAGGCACGTACCATATGGTCATGCAAACAAATACATGCACAGCTTTTTCTTTGTCAAACAGTGACAAAACAGTTTAGGACCATATGCTGCAGAATACAAGTGAACACTCTAATGGTTTTCATGAGCAAGATGAACCATCTCGGAAGAAATGTGCAGTTGTCCATGCTTCTTTGCCTTCTGTACATATTTTTCTACAATTCAGAGCAAGAATTTGCACTGTGGTTTCCTCACTATAGTGACTTAAAGTCGATCCTGCCAAGTGATTCTCCCTGCAAATGTGAAATATGAAATGGTAGTTTTTGTGGTCAGTGACAAAATCATTTGTGGCTATGAAGGAGATTTAACTTCTCAAACCTAGTTATTTTGTGAGATTTTTGAGAGCATCAGAGAAAAAAAAAGCGAAACATTATTTCTTGGGAGGATTATGCAAAACATAGACTAATTTATGCAAGCAGTTTTATCCCCTATTATGTTTGGAAGGCAAGAAACTCAGCTAAAGAATCATAAGCTTCAGAGGAACATAGACTCAAAGCTTGTGGGGTTTTAGACGGGTAACTGCTACAGGTTTAAATGAATTAAACTTTGTTGTAAAAGTCACAGCACTGTCTCTGCTTCTTGGGCGCACTTCTTGGCACCGAGTTAATCTATTGCCCTGCATGAGAAAACTAATCCCATCACCTAATAAGCATGCTTAGCATCACAACCAAACAGCAGATATTGCCAGAATTGTGGAGTAAAATAAAAATGGGGGAAAGGAGAAGGAACACGTTCAACTGTAGGCCTAGTTACATTTTCCTTCCTTTCCTCACCCCTCCCATGTAATCTACCGAAGGAGGCACAGTGTCGTCTAAACGGGAGGTAACAAACACGCTGGCTACCTATAGCCAATAGCAAGCAACACCTTTATTTTGGAGAGGTGCAGAAGAGTAGATAATCTTTTTGTTATCCTCAGCGCAGCATATGCTTCCCATATCACATTGTTGTGACTTGCGTTATTGTGATCTTGCCCATTTCCCCACCGATCAAGACTTCGTTCAGCTCTGTAGGTGGTATTTATAAAGAGTAAGAAAAAGTCATCCAGGTACCTAGAGATCAGTTAGTTTAGCCTTAGAAATTTACAAAGCTCTGGAACAGAGTTTGGAAGAAAAAAATAACATCATGGAAGTTAATAGAATAAAACCTATTTACTAAAGAGGTATCATGTCAAGTGACCTTAATAGGTTCCTTTCACTGATTTTCAAAACAAAGGACATGCTAGCTCTCATTCGTCTGGATTTGAGTTCAACATTTGATATACCTCCATATGGGAATTTATGGGCTAAGATGGAGCTTATGGGGATTCCTCCATAGACTGTAAGGTGGATGATGAGCTGGCAGAAGAGAGAAAAATGAGAAATTTTGAATGGCAAGCTATTAGGTGGAGGGATGCTCTTCGCTATTGATCTCTGATATTTAATATAGATTTAATGTATTCACAAGAGCCTTAGGACACATTATCAATGTGCAGCCAAAATTTTTTGCTGATGCAGAGCCAAGAGGTATTCTTGGTAAAAGATGAAGCAGGATATCTTACAGAAAGAACTGGTCTTGATGACTTGAGATACAAAAAAAAAAAAAAGTGGGGGGGTTGGAGGGGGAATGGACACTTGCGAGGCCAGACACATAGAACTTTGGTGCAGTTCTCTGCTGTTAGGTATATACTGGAAACGATAAAGAAAGAGAGGATGCAGATTTTCTAAACACATCATAGAATATCTGTAACTGGAAATGTGTTATAATCATCAGGATGTATCAGTTAGTCTTTTCAGCACAGAAAGGACATTAGAAGGGCTCTGGTAGAGAGAACGTCTCCAACACTATATGCTGAGCTCAAGCCACCCAACCTCAGAAATGAGACTTCCAAAAATATGGAGGGAATGGGGGGGAGGGAGGCTTAGGCAGAGCGGCAAGAAAAAAAGAGTAGGGTGATCAGGGAATGCAGAACTGATCGTTTCAAAAAATTAGACTTTTTAGTGTAACAAAATAAAGGTTGATGTGTAATTCTGGCCATTTTATACCATAGAGAGGGGAAGTGGGAAGCTATTTAGGTGAAAGCATAATAGTGGTACAAGAAATAAGGAGTATAAATTGGTCATGAATACATACAGGCTGGAAATTAGGACTAGGTTTCTAACCATCAAAGAGGTAAAGTCCAGAGCAGCCTTTCATCTAAAGAGTGGAGCTTATGAAAAAGATCCTCACTACTTTTACATTAGGTTTCACATGTTTATGAAAGGGATTACAAAATGTGTTGTTGTGATGACCAAGGGACTGAGTTCAGTCAGTCCTACATTCCTTCCAAAGAGGGATCAGGACCTCCCTTTGTCGTCCTAAGGTGCCAGAAGAAAGATCAAGATGGAACTGGAGACCTGAGAGGAAAGAAATGGGGTGCAAAAGCGGGAAGAAAGAACATGTAGTGTTTGCCTTTGTTTGCACTAAGAAGTAAATGCCATGGAAAATCAATTTCACTGAAACAATTATGAATTGAGAGCTTGATTTGGGGAAGAATTTGAAGGGGTTTGTTGTATGTGTTCAGCACTACACACCATCAGATCTTTAGAAATGAAGCCTAAAACAATAGGAATGTTGTGTTTATAGACAAGACATCTGATTACATTTGCTGTTAAATTATAACTTTAAAAATATGGCAAACATGCAGCTGTTACTGTGTTCCTGGAGTTCATAAGACATAGTTAATAGATGCCTGCTTGCAGTTCTGCATTATCTTAGAATAATGATTTCTTTGAACTGCAAAAAATATGAACTGAAAAGGATTTTGAAAAGCATATTTAAACTGTGCTCAGAATGCTCTTGCTTCTGGTAGTAAATCGCTTGGAAATGTTTTGAAGCTTTACTGGGAGCAGAATAATTTTTCTGCCAGTTCAAGAAAGAAAGCAAAAATTTACTGCCGACGCCCTAACGGGAGAGAACCGGGGGAGCGCGGAGAGGAAGACCCCGGTCGGGGCCGTCCTTGCCTCTCGGAGTACGTGCTGCGGGGCTGGCACCTCTGGAAGCTTTGGGGGGCAGGAGTAACTGTGTTCAATCACTTCGTGCTGTGTGGGTGCAAAAAGGCGTCAACTGTGCCGCGAGGAGGAAGGAGGCAAAGGAGAGAAGCAGCAGGGGTTTTGGCCGACGTACTCACCCACACCCGCCCGCTTTTTTTTTTTGTTTTATCGGGGATTTTTCTGCGGAGGCTCC
>NW_009259786.1:2495614-2496012 GCF_000687185.1 Egretta garzetta | reverse complement strand
GATGCCTCTGCCTTTCGGGGAGGGGTGCTGTTGCCTCTCGGGAAAGGGTGTGTGGGGAGAGGGGGAGGCTGCGCATCTTTCTAGGAGAGGCGCGTACCCATCTGGGACCGGCGGAGCCGCCAGCATCCCCAGTGGGGGGTTGATCTCGGTTGCTTTTTCTTTCTTTCTTCCCTCCCTCCCTTTTTTTCTTTTCTTTTTTGTTTTTTTGGTTCTTCTTGGCAAAATGGAAACCTGATGTTGCGGTTTTTTACGAGGGGGCGGGGGCTGCCCTGGGGAGGGCTCTCTAAAACTTTCTTTTTTTTCCCCGAGCGCATCCCGGCGCCCCTGCCCCGCTTGGGCGGCGGGCGCTCCGTGTCCCTCCTCGGCCGGTTCGGCGCTCCGAGGCTGGTTGGCGGCGG
>NW_009259786.1:2494987-2495344 GCF_000687185.1 Egretta garzetta | reverse complement strand
GCTCGGCGGGGTCTCTTTCTGTGTGTTTTTGAGCTTTAGAGGGTCCCATTTCCTCCGTGTACCTGGCCGACCCCCTCGGGGACGGGGGAGGTCAGCCTTTGGAGTCAGGAAACACTAGGACTCGGTTCAGAGAGCTCCGCGATTGTTTTTAGGGCTGAATAAACTGCCCTTATTAACATCTGACCTTGCGCCGTGGCAGCGGCCGTGCGGCTGCTGAACAGTTGCCAGTCTGTACGGCATCTCCGAGGCGAGCGCCGTGATTTATAGGGACCTTGGGGAGCGTGTGGGGTTGGAGAGCGCTATGGTGTAAGAGTTACAGTTCCTGTAAGAGAAGCCGCGTAAACTTTTTTTTTCTCC
>NW_009259786.1:2493862-2494483 GCF_000687185.1 Egretta garzetta | reverse complement strand
TTGTGTGGTGCTTTCAGAGCAGAAAAAAGGAGGTTTAATGTTTTCATTTTCCCTGCGTTGTGAAATGCACCGGGGAGGTAGGAGCTGCCGGATTCAGCTCTTTGATCTTTCGTGAAACTGTCCTAGGGAAAAATTGCCTTCTTCCCCTCTGCAGCAGATAAACCTCGCTCACAAACTCCTTCCCGGAGACCCGGGGACCGAGGCGGGGAGATGACAGGCGGCACCATTGCCACGCCAGGTCTGTAACCCTTCCCGTGCTGTCCCCGTCGGGGAACTCGGCGGGGAAGCAGCGCCTTGCCTCCCCCCCCGCCTTTCCTGGCTTTAACTTAATTGCACCGAAGTGCAGGAGGAGACCGATGATGTCTTTAAGGAAAAACAGTGATGCTGCAGATTAGAGGGGACTTGTTAATCAATTGCACGTTTGAAAGGGCTTTTCTTCCCTTTGTTGCTCTCGCTAATCCATTTACCTCTCCCCGGGAGGTGAC
The DNA here is from genome assembly GCF_000687185.1 of Egretta garzetta. Classification (NCBI taxonomy): domain Eukaryota; kingdom Metazoa; phylum Chordata; class Aves; order Pelecaniformes; family Ardeidae; genus Egretta; species Egretta garzetta. Next base: position 2,493,998 of record NW_009259786.1, on the reverse strand, counting down.
AGATGCCTATATTTCCTGTTATTCAGCTCCGGGGTCCTGGGTCTCGCCATTTGTTGAATTACCGTGAGGGGAGAGGGTCAGCAGAAAGCGAGGGGACTGGGGGGTTTGCCGGGGGGAGGGCGGGGGGAGACCGTGT
>NW_009259786.1:2487867-2493449 GCF_000687185.1 Egretta garzetta | reverse complement strand
GTGGGGTGGGGGCGCAGCGGAGGCGCGGCAAAATGGGCCAAAAAAGGGCTGGGGCGGCGCGGGTTGCGAGCGTGGCAAAGCATCTGCCCCTTCTTTTGTGGGCAAGGGTACTGCTCTCTCTGCCTGCCTACACCATGGGGAGGCATTTCAAATTTGGGGGAGAGCCTTTCAACCTTCTCGGAAGCAGCATAAAATCACAAACTGCCATTAAAGGCGGATTTGGGGTGGGGGGGGGGTATTTTTATTTATTTATTTATTTATTTATTTATTTATTTATTGTTACCCCGCAAACGGGCTTGTGATAATTGTCCCAATCACCTGTAGAACGTGTGGATTCGCGGTATTTAGGCGTGAAGTTTGAGGCTCCATTTTCTTCACCGAATTCGGAGCATGCATCTATTTAATTAGATTTGCTTAATGGTAAACATAGTTTTTGTTAATCTACGTTTCCTTTAAACGTTCGCTTTTGAAAATGTTATTTCAGCCTTTTCAGTATTTACTTTCCAATACAACCAAGTGAGAGGCAGTAGAAACTAGGATGGTCGTTTGCTGAAACTGGTGATGCGCGATGTACTCAGCTCACAGACTTTTGCCCCCTTATCAGTAAATAGGAAAGGACGTTTAATCAAACCAGTGAAGTTAATACTCACGTGACTTGCGAAGTATGGAGAATGTTGTGTTTAAAAAAAAAAATTCTGTCACCGGAATGTCTGGGGATGAAAACAATGATAACTCTGCCCTATGATTTTGCAAGCCCTGAAGTTTGTGTACTTCTACCTAATTTTATAAAGAAACCCCCCTAATTTCTTAGAGTGCAATGTTGGCAGAGGAATGAATACAAGTCCAGATTACTTCTGAATGTCTTTAAATGCCTAACTACAAAAAGCTGTAAAATCTTGAATCTTTAAAGTTGCATGAGATTTAGCTATAGCTCCCTTCTGACTTTAATAAATGAGATTCAGTTCTGGAAATTGTACATAGGTCACCTGGTAAAAGTCGATAGAGCTTTGAATACAAGAAGTCTTCACATAGCTTTTAATAAATGACATGTGACTACATGAACTATTTTTAGGTAAAACCTTCTTTCTAGCATTAATTAAATTGTTAAGTAGTTTAGGAGTGAAGTTTATCCCCGGGTCAAGGGTTGCCACTGAATGTTTTTTTTCTCCTTGAGTGCCTTGATTATGTTAAGCATTTATAATGAAATTGCAGTTTTCTCCTTAATCTCTTTTCTGCTGTAAACAGCATAGAAACGCAACATGAAGGAAGAAAAGAACCAGTTGACAGACGAGGCAAATTAATCCTGTTTAGTGAGCTTCCAGTTGTTTGCAGGAAAGCTGATCTTTTTTTCTAAACTTGCTGCACTTTGTGTAAGGTGTGAATAGCTTTCAGAACTGTCATTGGCAGGGAAATATATTTGATGACTAATTAAAGAAAACTTACAGTCTTCACCCACTAGCCAATGAGAATGAAACGTAAAAGGAAAGAATAGTAATAAATACTGAGTTTTGTTTGATAACTATGAGAATCTTCTATGCAGAAGACTTGTGGAGTCCTCTTCATGACTTACTTTCAGAGTCTTAAATTCATGTTTTATATTCAATAAAAATGTCAGTTAGAAGCAGTCAGTATCTGAAGTTTTTAAATATACTTTTGAGAGAATTTATTTTAAAGAGCTTCTTTGTATTATTTTGAACATTGCAGGCAAAGAAAAAATATTAAGCAAACTTCCATTGGTTTTTATACATAAATCTTTCTATAGATGTTCTGTGTTATGCTGTGCGGTTACTCAGAGGGAAGAAATGCTACTTTATAGTATTCCATCTAATTTATAGCATCTGTCACTATGTTCTCTGTGCAAAGGATGGCTTGCTATTTAAGTTTGTTTATTCATTGTGAGGCTGTTGCTTTGTAAAGGAAGTTGTCATTAGGCTCAGCATGTCTGGAAAGTATGCAAGTCCTCAAGTCTTCTAATCCAGTGACTACAAAGTAGTTAAAGCTTCAAAGAAACGGAACGACAGGATTTTGCTGCACTGAAAGAAGATGCATTGTTTGTTAATCCTGCTTTTAATTGTTACTTGTACTGAAGACTGCTGCAGAGTTGCTAGTAACCACTGGGGACAAAGAACAATTTAACTTAAATGATTCTTTCCTCTTGTTTTGTCAAAACGTGTAAGTAGTTTGAAGTGAAATGTCCCTCACCAGCTTTTTGCATTTATTTTTTCCAAGCCTTTGCCATGCACCAATATTCATTTGCTAACATCCTGCTAGATATTTTTTTTCTGATGTTCTCCACTGACTTGAGTTGCAACCAACCTTTTTCTCTTTACATCTGTTTGTCCCTCAGCTAGTTTGGGAAAGGATTTCCACTTCCTTTTCTAAGTGATGCCAGCCAGTGATCTTTTTTGAAACTAAAAATGGCTGCATGTGACTTTTCTGGTGGCAGCAAAAGGCACTTTTTGAAAAGTCAGGGTGATCCCTTAGCTATAGAGTGTGACTTCGTCTTTTAACTGGCAGTGCACAAAAGCTTTCGTTTAAGAACACAAACAAATCTGCATTGTAATTTCAGTGAAAACAGGAAATCACAGTAGAAATGCATTTCACTACTGGTACACTGTTACTGTGATGGGGGTAAGCAGACGTGTTCCACCTACCAGAGGCTTAGCTAGCTCACAGGGTGGTAGCACTGATCTTGAGCAGTTTGCAAAGCCAGTTGAAGCAGCAGTGTGGGTATTCTGTAGACAATTCCATGCTTCTGAGCTGGTTTAAAATTAGCTTGTATGTACCTGCATGAGCTATTTTGCACAGGTATCCTATTGATGGTGTGCACTGCTTCATGAAACAAAGGGGCTATACTGCTGTCTGCTGATTGAATTAAGTCTTCATTTATATTTATTGGTGTTTTCTGGTTTTGCTCTATAAACTGTCCCAATGCATGCCTGTCTGTGATGGTGAAGAAGTGTGGTATACAATACCCAGTGGAAGAGGAAGGGTATCACAATATTACTCATTCAATAGAAGGTATTTGGAGATTGAGTGTGGTCTTACGTACTGTTTTCTTCTGAGTCCAGAGCAGAGACGACTGGCATCCCCTAAAGGTTGTGTGGTTGTGAGGGTGCAGTTTCACAGGCACCTGAAGCTCTTTATTTAGTTAAAACAGCAAGCTGACTCTGCTGGAAAGTAATCATAGGGAAAAAGGATTCTGCAGGAGTGGAACACTACATGGGCAGAGGTGAACAGGGAATTAGCACAATGAAAAGAGGGAAGACCTCTTCTTTTTCCACGATATTGATTTTACTGGAGCAACAGGAAGATGTTTTAGGGGAGGTACTGCTTGCAGAAACAGCAAAGGGAAATCAGTGGGGAGCTAACTGTTCCGGAGCCCAGTTTGGCCAGTATCTAGTTTTAAAGTGTGAGTAGTCCGATCATGAAATTGGGTCCCCATAGCTATTTTGTGACTGAGCTCTCCATCCATTTCACATGGGACACATGCATCTTAAGTACCTTTTAGATTTGATACTTCCACTTCAGGTGATGTAAACTTGTAAAGAGAAACAACAAACAGATGTTCAGATATTCTTTCTTCAAAAAAAAATCCACATGTGTATATTGTCATACATAGGAAACCTCTACTGAACTTAGATTTCTGTCTTCTAATTGCTCTGTTTGGACACTTCCTTTTACATGAGCAGCATAAACATTTAATTCTGTAACTCCAGGTTATTGCCCCTTGTCCTCATCAACACTGTCTAGGTTGTTCATTTAACACTTGATCTGGTAAGTATTATTTCAAATTATTTTCCTTGCTTTTGGTAGTTTAATGCCTTAGTATTATTTTTCTCTGTGGTATTGTGTATTTAAGTAGAATGACTTGACTGGTTGTATAAAGAGAGGATAAATTCTGTTAGAGTTCTCCTAAAATTGTGAAGTCTTACTTTTCAAAACAGCATATACTACTGTATAGTTGAATCATAAATCAAACTACCAAAGGACTGATTCCTCATCAAAGTAATAATGTGGTCACATATTCGATTATAGAGTAGACAGAGGACACATAACATACAGCAAAAGGCAGGAAGAATTTTATCCCTGTTTCTTTAGGAAAAAAAAGTACAAAATCTATGGTTGTAAATAATAAATTTGATGTCTACTGTCAGAAACACACTCTTCTTCTATGTCATAGAACTGTAAACAGAAATAAATTCATCGTATCCAAGTCTAAAAGAGGAATCACAGAACACAAGCAGAGGAGCTTTCTTTCCTCCCTGTATACAACAAAATATGTTAGAGGTATAAACCTCTAACTTGGATGTAAAGGAGACACAAAAGATTTTTTTGAAGAACAAAGTTTAGGGGCAGAGATCACCAGTACAGAAAAATCTTAGGAGCAGGTAAAGTCAAGAGCACAGCTCAGGCATTTGACCTGTCTTTCTTAGCAAAATCTTAAAATTACACCTTTTGTACATTTCTTTTTGTAAGATGTTAATCTTTCACTTCTGAGGCCCTTAACTAGCTGTAACTGTTGTACTTTTTCTTTTGCACACAGCCAGGTATCATCCATATCTAAAAATATTGTTAAAAGAACTTACCTCCTTCCCCCACCCCAGCTCTTCATCATTTCCTTCCTGCAGGATGTTACCACCTTCCAACTTTGCTGTCAGAGCAGTGGTTGGAGATTTGGCAACATCAGCAAAATCCTGCAGTTCACCTGGTCTGAGCTAACCCAGTTGATTCGGAGCTTGGTGGATCAGAGGTCTCTCATGTGAGCAGCTCTGCCAGTAGGCCAGCGGAGGCTGTTGCTTCCGCAGTGGTGTTACCAAGCTGGGATTTAGCAGGGAGGTCATCTATGTCACCAGCTCACTTTCCTAGTTTCTTCCTTTATGCTTCATAGGAGCTTTCCCATAAATACTTGCAAAACTAACCGTTATCCTTCCTATCCGTTGTGATGTCTCTAGAAATCCCTCATTTAAAGGTTAGGCTAATTGTCTGCTACCCTGCTGGTCACTATTGTCTGTGTCTCTGTATACCCTCCCTTAAATTTGTCTCGTATTGCAAACTGTTTAATGTAGTTTAATACATCATTGACTAACCCCGGTCAATGCCTGGATTTCCAATAAGGTACAGATATATAAAGAAATAATAATCTGTCACTGGTACAAGTAAGTCCATGTGAAAGCGCTACGATAAAACTGGTTGTCTGTGGGACCAACAGTGCTGGCAGAAGGGGCTGCACTCTGAGGGACAGGAGATCTGAGTCACAGCAGTGCCACCTTAGTTAGGTGAAGGTGTTGTGGGTCCTCACTGGATTGTTCTTTGGGATGTAGAAGAAACGAAGGTCTGGTATGAGAAGAGTAAGACATTTCTGACAGGAAAAAGTCAAGGACAGTTCTAGAGACATTAATCAGATTTGTCTGGATTTACATGAAAAATTACTCTTAAAAGAATGTTACTATGTGACAGCCCAGGACTGTAACAGCTGAGTTACTTTAAAACAGATCCTGTGAATCTCTTGTATGAACCAGTAATAAACAAAACCGCTTGAAAGCTTAAGAGGCCCCAACAATGTACAAAATTTTCTGCAT
>NW_009259786.1:2475204-2487795 GCF_000687185.1 Egretta garzetta | reverse complement strand
CGCGTATTCTGCGAGATAAGTTAACAAACGGTTTTACTGTGGTTGTTTCTAGTTTAGGGACGTGACATGGCAGAATTGTGTTATAGAAAAAAACAACAGCACTAGAGCTAATAATGTGGCAGCAATGTTCCTGTATATAGTAAACTTTACCTCTTCTTAAAAAACCCAAAATTGCCATAAAAAGGCTATACCAACAGATTTTAGATAGATAACCCAAATACAGTATCATATACTCTTACTTCAGGCGGTAACAATTCTGATTCTAAAAGTGTGTTGGTTTTCACATTTTGCTGATACATTAGAGAAGCATTTTTCTTTATAAAAAGTTTCCTTGAGGTACACCTACCCTGAGGTGTAATTGTCAAGTAGTGCAAAACTACCCAAACTGTGTATCAGAGAGCTGACTAGACAAAAACTAACCCTGCAAAATCCAACCCGGTGCTGGCTAGGCTGCCTGAATTGGCTTACCTCCTGTCCCCAGGAGCACCAGGGCTGGTGTGGGGAAGAAGCCAGGCTGGGTGGCTGGACGGGGAGCACATGGCAGCTCTAGCAGAGAGTAGCTTTACTTGTTGTGGGACTATACTCACAGAGATAGAAAAGGTGATACACAGAAATATTAACATAATTATGTAGGCTAGAAATTTTGGAGACACTTTCACAATTTCGTTATAACTGATGGCTGTCTAAGATTTGGATTCCGCAGAGTTGAGCCAAAGCTGCGCAGTTTGAATAAGAAAAATCTCACCTGCCTCGAAAGTCTAGTCTGCAAACAAGTGTTTAATTAGCTGTCATGTAGTTATTCTCACCATGAATACTCTTTGTAATTTCTCTTTGTGTTTGAGCAGTTGAATCTCCAGCAGTTGTTGCTTAAGCTGAATTTTAGGATTCCAGTGAGTTTTGTATTGCATTATACTAGGTAAGAATGATTGATCTTTTGAAATTACATGTGTTAATAACACAAAGTAAATTTTTTGGTACAATAAACAATGACATGGACAAAAGGAGGCTTTTGCGAAGCTTCTAAAGATCTATCAAAGCTTTCAGTGTGCTGTTTGAATATTCTAAGTCAAAAATAACAAGGATCTTGTGGCATCTAGCCATAATTACTCTTTTAAATCTTACAACTTTCTGCTGAGAAATACAAATCATGATTCTTTAGAACAGACATGAAACATTTTTTTCATAAAGTTTAAAAGAAAAAAAAGGGGAGGAGTCTATGACCAAAAAACCAGAAAAATGTTCATGTAAGAAGTTCCTTTACTGAGGAACGGGAAATAAAAATCATTTGTGGTACCCTCAGAACTCAATAGCTGAAGGGTGAGCTTAAACATTAAAAATTATTTTAAAAATTTTAGTTATAGTGGTGGTTAATGATGACTCCTTTCATGATAGACCAGAATCCCTTACAAAGGGGAAAGTGGTATTATGCAGATAAAATTACAAGCTCGAACAGGATCTGAACCAAACCTACATGAGGAAAATATATCTGCTGTTGTTTTAATTTTAAAAATAACTGTGCTTCCTAGCTCTGCCTGGAAGCAATTTAATACAAGTTGATTTTTTTTTTTTTTAAAGTATTTCCAGCCAGACCAGAAGCAGTAGTTAATAAATATCTTGAGAGGGTGAGTCTGTTCTTTATGCTTGATTTTGCAGACTCAGTGAATTTGGATATTAATATCTGAAATTGTAGATAGTAATTCAACCTGTTTTTCTAAAGCTGGTCTCACATTTGTCTTGTTCTCTCTGTGTCAGTGTAGAAATAGGATTCAGAAACCTGTTCCCTAACAGAAGTAACAGAGAATCTGTCACAGAGTTCATGATACTGTGGTTTTCAAAGCAAGAAGAAAAAAAAAACCACCCACATTTCTTTCAAATTTTATGTCTAGAGAGCTTTTGGATAATGTTGCTCTTGAGAGGAATCTGCATATTTTTATCAAGCGTTATTTAAGAACGTATCAAGTGTAGAAAATACTTTGAAGAGGATAATACCAGTCAAAGGCAAGATCATGTAGAGTTGGGAAAGGCAGATTTCAGAAGTTATCTTGGTTTGTAACCCGAAGGCCAAATTTAAAGCTAGGAGCAGTGTTGATCCTGGAACCTGGGGAGGATGTGTTTACACAGGAAAGCACTGCAAAAAGCAAAGGTGTCAATTTGCAGCGTATTTTCAAAATTACAAAAAGTGGAAAATGTTACCTCACATTTGCTGAACACTTACTGTGGCAGCAGAGGCAATTATTAGAAAGTACTAGTTCAGTGTGAAACCACAGAGTAAACTAGCTGTAGTAACTTCTTCTGCAGACAAGTCTTCAGTGATCAGTGAAATACTTGAAATATCATCTTTGTTTGTGCTGGCCATTGGCATGTGATTTATCGTTTCTAGAAATAAACAGGGAAAAATCAAATGTCAGTACTGTGGTGTTAGGCTCTGTAGAAATCCTTCAAGTGTCTTTATGTCTGCTATATTTTCTAGGAAGCTCAAGATCTTCTGTAAACACAGTATGATTGGGGAAAAAAGGATCGGAAAGGACCTTGAGAGCTCAGATTGTCTGTTCTTCAGGGCAGAATCACCTGTATCTGGCATAACCTATTCTCAGGAGCGGACAGGAACAGAAGTTCAGTGACTTCCACAGGCAAGCACACGGGCTTAGTGCTTACTTACACCTGGTTGTAATTTAAGTGCATTACTTCCTCTTACAGTTTATTCCTCTACCTCTTGCAGTTACACTCTGGGTTTTTTTTGTGACTTGTGAAACGGTTCCTCAAACTTTGAGACAAATACTTTTCACAAATTATCTTGTCTCCTTGTAGACATCTCTCCTTGGACACCCCTTTTCCCCTCCTGTTTTCTCAGCCTTTCATCTTACATCATGTTTTCTGAATCTTATTGTCGTGCTCATTCCTCCCCACTGGACTTGCTCCAAAACATCTTTCTTGAAGTGCACTAACCAAAACTGGGATATTCCAGCTCAGTCTGCACCAGCACCGGCTAAAGGAAGAGGATTATTTCCTGTATTTACCAGATGACGTTTTTATTTCCCAGAGTGATGTCCAACTGTTTTGTGGCAGGATGGCATTGCTTAAGTTCTGATCTACTCCAGATCTTTCATGCAGCATTGTTGCCAAGTCCCTGCTTGGTACCAGTGCAATGGTTTAAGCACAAAACCTTCTGCTCACCTCCACTCAATTGTGTATCTTTATTCCCGCTTGCTCCATGCCATTTTTTGCTGACATTCTGTTTAATTTGCCAAGATCAGAATATTGGCAACACCTAAGACCTTGGTGTTGCCTGTGGAGTTCAGCAAGGGAGGTATCCACAGCACTGAAACTTGTGAAACTCCACTGTATTGGTTAACTGCTGAGAGTTAACTCTCATTATGGTTTTCCAATGAGTTGGTGTTTGCCTCTATATAATTTTTTCATATTTCATCTTTGAGAATGTCATGTGGGACAGTTCCCCCCCAGACTATCACCTTCATTTCCCACTTGTGCCTCCACTTCATGCTGTCATTCAATGCAGGATGATAGGAGCTGTTATATTACGGTCTTTGGGAGCTAAACTTCCCTCAGCAGAAATTCTTGTGACACATCTAAGTCTCTGCTAGTGTGTTTCTTAAATAACTTGCCTTTCTGTAACTTAACTTTCTGTAACTCTGGGAAGGTATGTTGTCATACTGTACCAGAGAATGAGATCCATCAATTTGAAAGGTGGAGTTCAGACCTGACTATTTTCAAAGACTCATTTGGGGTTTTTTTTCTGAGTTCAGACAAAGTTCATAGAAAATTTTTGCACGTGGTAGTTTTCTATTTCTCCCAATATCATGTCTGTGTCAATTTAATGGATTAAAATTGTATCCTTTAATCTCATACTGGTTAATGTTGTCCTGCTTCTTTTGCTCTTTAACATCCCATATCTTGTGAGTAGTTGCATGTTGCAAGACCAAGGCAGTTAACCCAAACTACTGTACATTTGGGAGCATATAATATAATTTCCATTTTAAGCATTAATATTTATCTGCAATAAGTTGTGGGCTTAGAATTATAGAAATAATGTAAGAATAAATATGTGCCCTTGTCATTGTCTCTACAGGGTTGTCCTCAGTTCCTGTAAGTCCCATCATCCTGTCCTTCCAGCACTTGGTTTTTTTCTTTCTTTTTTTTTTTCCTCCTGTCTGAGTAATTCTTTGCCCACTACCTAGCACTCTAGATCTTAGGAATTCACAAATATGCTGTGGTTGCCTACCAATGGTAGGAAATACTTCAAAGTGATCTATGGTGGCTGTTCCTAGCTGTCTGGAAAAAAAAAAAGCCTGAACAGTAGGTAGGAAAAAGTACGTCCAGATGGTTTTCTGTGATTAACTGAGCCTTCAAAACTGATGTTGCCTGAGAAACTGCTGGTATTGGCATCTGTACTTTTTTAGCATGGGATGGAAGAGTAAAGCCAGGAAAGGGTGAGATGAAGACCACAGCTCCCACGAGGTGGGAGCAGGCTGGGGTGGATGGGCTTGTTTGAGCAGAGGAGCTGGACTGTGGTCCAGTTTATGAGGAAAATAAATGTCTGTGGGGTGTGGAGATGGGGTTAGGATTGTGAGAATGTGTGATAGTAAGCATAGGGGAGGCTAATGTGCTCATGAGCGCAGGCTGGCAGACTTAGAAACTTCTGCTGCCCTGCCAGCATGGCTGGTGGTATGGTTACTGAACATAGCACCGCACTGTGCTTGGGAAAGTCCTGCCTTGTACTGTTGTTAGTTTTTTCTTCTTCAGGACATATAAGCAATGGCCATGTCTTTCACCATGGGTTGTATAGCAAACTTTACTTAAGAAAAAGAAGGGAGGCAAAGCTGTCTCTGCTGCGATGGCTAGATATTTCAAATACCTTTCACAATTTGAAACACTCAAAGTGGATAGAGACATGAAGGAAGTCATTACCGGTTTTACCATCTGCAGGTCCTTTTACTTTGAGAGCTATAATAGAATAGTGTAGAAACAATAGCTGACTTTTCTTATTCAGGAAAATAGTTGTGCTTTTTTTTTCTTTAGGTCAAAACTAATACTGAAAATTATGACCTCTGTTATCTTTGCACATATCTGAGATATGCAGCCCCTTTATGGGGATTATTTGTTTTTTTTTTCTCTGTGCTATTCTTCCTAGTGTGGTTTTTTTTTTTTCCTTTTTTTTTTTTTTTTTTTCTTTTTATTTTCTCCTTTGAACTGATGAAACCACTCTCTTTGGTAATTCTGAGTCAGTTAGGTCAGTCCTGGGCTTTCTCTGCAGAGACTGCCAAGTTTTTCTGAAATATGTGGTGGTTTAGGGAATTTGATGAATGTCCAAAAGAGACTAAGACTTGAGACCTCCAAATGTCTTTATTTTAAAACAATAATTTGGAAAGGATCCTTCCTGAGTCTCAAGAGAAAAGAGTCAATACTTTCATTTATACTATTAGTCATCATTCTTTCCACCATCAGGGTTCCCTTCCCTTCTGAAAAGGCTATAGTTTGTTTTGCCGCTTTAACAAAAACGAGTTGATTTAATGTTCTGTTTTGTGATGAAGTGTCTTACCTAGGTCATAGTTTAGCTGTTAACAAGATATTTATGAAGTGGTAAGAATTCTCTGCTCTGTGGTGAATCTAGTCTCTAGAGTGGGGCAAAATGCTATTTAACTAGCAAATAAAGTAGTTCAGCTTCAAATCATATGCTGAAGTTAAATGCAACAATTCTAATCTTTTATTAACCCCCTAAATAACTAGAGTATCTGGAACTGCTCAAAACTTAATTTGACCTCTACTCTAGGAACAGCATTTCAGATAGATTAATATTGCAAGTAGCTATCCAAGGGAGGAAAATTTTGGATTTAGAAACCAAATTAAATTCATACTTTTATTCTACATGGAAACTCTAAAATATAGCTGAAGACTATGAACCTATTCCTGAGCTCGTTTTTTCAATACTTGACTCATTTGACTGACTTACCAAATACTGTGTTAAATCCTTGTAAGTATTTGAAGCTGGCATGAGTGATATTTTCTCAGAGTGTGTTGTCTGTCATGTAACAGCAGTGTTATCAGCAGACATGTCCCTCATTTTTGCATAGGTTTTATTGGTGTTTAACATGATTACAGCTGAAGTAGTTAAGACCCAAGCAGCATAAGCCTTTGTGTTCTAGGCATTCCCCAGACCTGCAATGCAAATGCAGTTATTTTTAAAGGTATGAAGAAGGTATTAAAAGTGTATGAACTACTGCTTCACCATCAAAAGTTTTGAAAACAGCATTGTTTGGGATTTCAGTTGCATCTATGAACCAATCGATACTGGTTTGTCTCTGTGTCTCTCACACATACTAAAAAAAAAAGGAGTATGTGAACCCTATCTCTCCCCAGCTGTGTATCAGCAGACTTTATCAGGCATGATGTATTGAATTCTGTGATAAATAATAGACCAGCACTTACATGAGAAGTAAGTAATTAGTGAACGATGTCACTGGACATGTTTAACTAACTCTAAGAGTTGCAGCTCACCTTCTCAGAAATAATTTTTACTGGATTCTCAGGCTTCATTTTACTTGAACTTCAGTTACCTGAACCCCCATTTCTGTGGAGTCCCTATTTCTGTCTTGGCAGCCAGACCTTTGTGTAGTGTAGAATAGTTCCTTTGATCTTGATTCTTATTTTATGTTTTCACTTGCATGATTACAGCTCTGACTGGAAAGAAATCTTCAGATAGATTTGTTTTCCTGACTCTATTGTGTGTTTTTGCATTAAGATGGTTTCTAGTTCACTGTATGGTTTTATTGATCTGGCAAACAATATGAGTGAATCCTAACCTAACCATCCAAAGCCAAGCTTGCCTGTGTCTCTGTGAGTCTGGACAGTGAAGGAGATATGTGAACCACGAGTTGTTCAGAACTAAGACCCTGCAAAACAATTTTTGTGAAAATCTATAGAATGTTCTGCCATTTCTGTCCCTCCAGAAGCCATCTGCTGAGACGAACTTTAAAAGACCTGTTTTCGTAGACACATTTTGCATTTTATTTTGCATGTAAACCAGTTATTTTATATGGTTAACACCCTTCTAAATATGTGTCTCATAATTAGTGCCATGAATAAAACACTTTTGCCAGTGGCTTGCAAGGCTCGTGCACGCATACAGATTGTATGACAAATTAGAGGCCTCGGTCTGTGTAGGAGTCTAGCAACTAATAAATCTGCACTGTGTAAGACTGGAATAGGTGGGGACAGACACTCATGTGTCTCTAGTGTAACGGCATTTTGAATTGCATGAGGAGAGTGCTGTTCTGGAGGCAGTCTTTACCTCTTGTGTAAGACAGGCAGTGGAAGTTTATTAACAAAGTTAGCATTTCTACCTCTTTGATGAAGGTAATAATGCATTTTTATCTTTGTAAGAAACCAGATTCTGTCAGTGAACATACAATACTTTTTGTTACCTGAATAGAAGATATATAGGGAAAAAAAAAGTCAGACCAACATGATTTTACTATAACTTTATAAAATGGAACTGAAAGGCATTTCAGTTGCCAGATAAGAATTTCTGTGTTACGTCTGCAACCATTAGTGTTCAACATCTAAAACAGAGCAGGGAGTTGCAATTCACTGACACATTTGTAGTTGTTAGTGATATCTTGCTTTGTGGAATCAGTAACACCTCCTGAAATTCCTGTTGCAAAGTGAAAGAACTTTATAAATGCTAATTAATTTTCAAATTGCACAAGAAAGTGAGATGGTCTTGTTTGTCTTATAAATGGCAAAACTGAGGCAGAAGGAAGGCATGTGGAGTGTGCTGAGAACACAGAGGTTTTTGTGTGAGCAAGTTTCCATACAGCAGATTGTGCATGTACATAATGTGATGTTTAATGAAGAACTTGGTGGAAATCTAAGAAGAAAAAAAACCAGATCAAAATGCTAAAATAAACCCCCTGTATCATAAATTCCTATTGTTGTTTTGGATTCAAGCAGAAGTAAAGCCACTAGCTTGCTTACATTTTTATCCAAGGTAATGTGAAATGTAAGCTTTTCTTACTTCATTTAAATATCTTGGCATATATGTACCCTACTGCATTTAAGTAGCTTTGGCCTGTTGCCGTGGCTCATTCCTAATGATTACTGGTTAAAAAAAGGGGACAACCAACACAACATACATGGCAAAATCTCACAACATTTCTACAGGAGTGTCATGAACAAGTTAATACCAACCAGAATTGTAAAGAGACATATAAAAGTCTGTTTGCAGGATAAAACAGAAAGCATAGGAGAAAAATAGGCATGTCATAACTGGAAGGAAACTTAGTAATTGCTCTAAAATGGCTGAGTCTAAGATCTTCTCTTGTTAACGTGGATTTACTAGAAAATAGGAAAATGTACATGTGCAGTTGGAGAATAATCGAATCATGAAACCACTGTAACTTACAGTTGTAGTGTAAGTTTGAAGAAAAGAGTATTTTTCAAATCTATATAGCTATAGTAATTAGAAAGTTCCTGAGATAGTGGCTTGAAATAATTTGGGGAACAGGAAAAAGAAAATTTGGCATGTAGGTCTTTTTTGTTTTGTTTTTTAAAAAGCAATTCCAGCTTCCATCCTCACAAAGATGAAACTAAAGCACTTAACCTACTTGATTACCATTGCTCATTATTTCTGTATGGCATCACTGACTCAGTAAATAGCAAACTTTTAAAATCCAGCTGTGGAGGACAGACGTTCAGGCTGGGGAAGAAGCTGAAATTTGTATTGGCATAAGAGAAGGGGTTTGGTCTGAAAGAGGAGACTGAGTGATGGAGAGCTTTGTTGGGACCAAAAAGGTAAAATGTCATCCAGGCATTCATCCTGCTGCTGTTGAAAGGAAGCAGAACCTACACCAGAAGTTCATGGAAGTAGCTTTCATAGGTATGTAGGGTGGCTGTGAAGATATCGGCTTGCCTTGAGGAAAGAGCTTGCTCACAATAAGTGCGTGTATTTTTTTTTTTTTTTTTTAATTTACAGGAGGAAGTGCATACCAAGAAACATGCACATCTTTAAAGGAAGTGGCAGGACAGTTCCTTTTGTCCAAGTGGCATTTTACATACTGTTGACTACAGAAGGAATACCATAGAGTACCAGGGCATCTTGTCTGTAATTCTTTTTTTTCTCTCATCCTTTCTTCTGTTTATATGATTGCAGAATGTGGAGGCTGATGCTGTCTTCAGCGTAATACAACATAAAATGTAATGCCTGTCTTCGGCTGTTGTAAGTTGGCATGATTCTATTACAGTCAATGAAGTCACACTGAGGATGTTAATAAAGATTCAAACAAAGATTAAAATTAGGGTCTCGTAGACTTGACAGATGATATTTCTAGTTCCTGAAGATATTTTAGATTAGAAAGTCTGTGTTCAAGCCAACTGGCCTCCCCTTGAAGCAATATAGATGTTGTAAATAATAACATTCCTCTGGCCATGGATCAAGATACAAGAACTGTTTTAATCTTGGATTTTTGCATATGTTGCGGTTTAACGCCAGCTGGCAACTAAGCACCACACAGTCACTCGCTCACTCCTTTTGGTGGGAAGGGGGAGAGAATCGGAAAGGTAAATGTGACAAAACTCGTGGCTTGAGATGAAGTTTAATAGGGAAAGCAAAAGCTGTGCATGCAAGCAAAGCAAAACAAGGGATTCATTCACTACTTCATGTGGGCAGGCAGGTGTTCAGCCATCTCCAGGAAAGCAGGGCTCCATCACATGGGAAGACAAACACCATCACTTCGAATATGCCCCCCTTCGTTCTTCTTCCCCCAGCTTTATATGCTGAGCGTGATGTCATATGGTGGGGGATATCCCTTTGGTCAGTTGGGGTCAGCTGTCCCAGCTGTTTCCCCTCCTAACCTCTGGTGCACCCCCAGCCTCCTCACTGGTGGGGTGGGGTGAGAAGCAGAAAAGGCCTTGACGCTGTGTAAGCACTGCTCAGCAATAACGAAAACATCCCTGTGTTATCAACGCTGTTTTTAGCACAAATCCAAAAAATAGACCCATGCTGGCTGCTATGAAGAAAATTAACTCTATCCCAGCTGAAAGCAGGACACTATGTCTTTTCAGTCGCTTATTACTGGAATTCAAAATACCTAGTATTTGTCTTTCTAGTAACATTTAGTTAAGAGATGCCTGAATGCTATTTGGATTACTTTATTACAGTTTACATCCATTCATTATTTGCTTTTTTATTTTTCTAAGTGTAAATCAGAAAGGTGGTGTACTTTAGATTGCTAACAGGATAGAGATTCTTTTTGACACTAAAGGCAAATCGGTTAAAATGAAACATAATTTAAAAATTTGACTTTGTGCTTCTAATTTGTGCTATCCTGATGGATATGCTAATGAATGTGTAGATTTTCACATGTGTAGAATTACATGCAGGCTGCTCTGAAATTTGATAGTTTTCATTTGCCTAAATAGCACTTTTCTGGCGTAGTTTAGTAGTGTATTGTCGTATACCTCTTGCTCTCAGGTTCACTAATCAGTATGAGGCTTATGGAGACAGGAGCAAGTATCACAGGAAATTTCTGCCTTAAGTCTACTTTAATTTACAGCAGTTTGCTTATGTTCAGGCTTATCTCTATGTTGTTACTGGAGTGCTGGAGCACTCAAATGCAGAGCCTGGCCAATGGCCACGTGTAGGGTGGTTCTTGATGGGCTGGATTTACAGGGGTGGCCAACGTGAAGAGGCAGATGTTTAGTTGTGACATGAACTGGTGACCAAATCTAATAATGCAAGGAACAACAAAAAGTTAAAACAATAGAGCGTTAGTTAGGCTAGATGCTGAACAGACAGATGAAGGAGAAATATGCACAGTCTGGGATAATTAGGGTTGGAAGGGACCGCAGTTCCTCATGGGGTCCAGGCCCTGCTCAGAGCAGGGGTAACAATATTAAATGTTAAATGCTCTTTTGAGCTTTATTTCAGAGATACCCTTTCCTAGACACCCTTTGTCACCAAGTACCCATCCACAGTTATGACTGACAGCAAAAATAACTTCTAATTTCTGGATGCTTAAAGAAAGCCTGAATTCTGAGACTAAGAATTCTTAACCTTGCCTTTTCCCACAGCTTCTTGGATTGTTAGAAGAAAATAACTGAAATACTGAAAGTACACATTGATTCTCATCTGTCTTTTGTTTTTAGGGCCCTGGGCTATTGCAGCTTTCCTCTCAGCTTTGGAGGTCTTCCCCTGTGACTACTCTACCTTTTAAGTTAAACACCCAAAGAAAAAATAGATTTCACTAAAATATTGTTCATTTCTTTTGGCAGTTCTGCTTTAAAGTGTCTTTAAGGTTTCCTTTTTTCCTGACCTTTCAAGAATTAAAAAAAGTATGAGTCAAACTTCTGCCTGTAATGCTTGAGTTCATGTGGACTAACTTGACAGCCTGAGGTTGCCATCAACACTTTAATTTCTCTCTGTGCATAATAGGAATAATACTCTGAGTCAGTGGGGAGTTGGGCACCGTCATTGTTTAATGCTTTGAAGATGAGGGTATATAGCTGTAATCACCGATAATACCTCACCTTAGCCCTTTCCCTTTAATAGGCAACATACCCTTTTGTGATTTCTTTTTTTTGCATTGTATACTTTAACTACATTTCAGAAAGAGTTGTTAAAGTGCTGTCTAGCCTCAAGAACTCTTGTTCTGTTTAAACCACTCTTCTTCCTAATTGCCCTAGACCTGCAGGATCTGAGCTGCCATTATATCTGCCTAAATAATTTAGGCGAGTGTCCTTCTAGCCCATCTGTTTCTTTGAAAGGCTGACAAATTTGATAATGGTTTGAGGTGTATTACTCTAGTCCTCAACCTTTTACAGGACATTTTTTCTTCCCTTTCTCTGTTATCAGTGAAGAGTGTTTAAAGTCGTGTGCTTCAGAGTGTAAAGAACAAAAAGAAAAAAACTAGTTCTTTGCATTGTAGTAAATACGAGCTGTTGTAATTCATGCTGTATTTTGCAAATTTGGGAAACATGCTTTTATGCTGTGCAGCTGGGCCAGAATTTTCCAACTTGGATGTCTAAAATTGCTTGTTAAATTTAAGCAACTCCATTTTCAGAATCACAGAGTATCTGCAGCTTTCATTTGAAAAAGCATATGGTTTTGAAATTTTTAAGTATTTTTATGACTCTTTCTCTCATTGTGATACGTCATATACAAGAAGAATATTTTTGGTAGAGGAGGCTGCTCTGTATAGAAGTCAGCATTCATGTTCTCCCATCAGAAAGATAGCTCAGTTCCAATATACTGTTGTAACTGTGGCAAGCATATAAATTAAACACTAAATAAATTATCTTTTTTTTTTTTTTTTTTCCTGGTATGTTTACAGTGTCAGTGTTTTGATATTGATATCACAGCTAGTTTTAGGCCCAGGATTTTAGCCCTGAATAATCAGACTCACTGGGAAACCCGTCTTGCTGATTTCTGGCCAGTTAAGAGTTCCAAGTGGATGCAATTTAATAACCCTTGTGCTGTTTTGATTTGCTTCCCATACCATCTGGTCTACGTCTCTCTCCTGCTTTTTTTTTTTTTTTTTTTTTTTTTTTTTTCAGGCAAATATTTTTTTATCATTTACG
>NW_009259786.1:2434061-2475001 GCF_000687185.1 Egretta garzetta | reverse complement strand
TTTTTTTTTTTTTTTTTTTTTTCTTTCTTAAAGGATAGTATTTTTTTAATAATTCAAACTTTTGAGCATGTCATCTGAAAATGTAGCTTGCTAGCTTGCTCTGAAATTTCCCTGTGCTATGTGTCTTTTGAGAAAGAAGAATTTCTGTATACGGAGGAAAAAGAACATGAACAGGAACCTGTGGACAGGTTGGAATGGCAGGAATGTAGTCCACAGTAAAGATGTCTGTTTCTTCACACTGAAATATTATTTAAGCACATTTCAAAAGTAAAATTCATGGCTCTGAGGTCTCCTGGATGGCAGTCTGTGTTTCTCTGCTGGCCTCTACAACACATTCAATTATTAGAGAGTGGCAAAAGATGTTTTAGAAATCTAAAACTTCTCAGCCTTTACTGAGGTAGAAGTTAAGTGCTGTGATGAACCTTGTGGTCTATTAACTGGCCTTATTTATATTTGATTTAGTGATGATAACTTAGAGTGAGGCTGCTTGAGTTTGTCATGATGTTTACAAAATACTGGGTGAGAAGTTTGTTCATGTTGTGTGAAGGTGCAAATTCTTGCCGACATTGTTTTGTTGTGTAACCTGGATACTTGTCCTTTAGTCTTTCTGTACGTTTTAAATACTTTGCTTTAGCTGGCATTCAGGTTATTTCTGATTTATGCCTGGCTTTTGCTGGACTGATGTCTATGTTTTATAAACTGCAACAGTTGAAGAGTTAGCTTGTGAGATGATTTTGTTATGTCCCATGCTGTGGGTGTTACCCAGGATTGCTGGGGAAGCAGTGGGTGAATTGCACCTACAGTGCTAGTAGGCAGCCCTGCATCAACACCAGCAAGCTGCCATGTGAAGAGAAAAGGGAGAGCTGAAGGTGTCCATCCCAGTTTTGGCTGTGTTTGGCTTGCTGTCCTCATAGTGATTTCTCAACACCTTCAGTCCAAATTGTCCCCTTCGTCAAAAAGGTGATGGTGGTGTCTGGCTCCCATGTGGTGAGGGGTACAGGTGGTATGCACAGCCCGGCGGCTGACCATGCCTGCTTGGTCCATGCCTGCACAGGCGGCTAATTCACCTGGTGGGTGTTCCTCCAGCAGCCTGGTTTCCTTCATCAAAAGGCAACTTTTAAGTTTGCCAGACTAGGGCTCCTGTCTCCTCAATCAGCTTGTGCAAGGTAAAGGCTCAGCTTCCAGTTCTGCTTCTGTGAAGTTAGTTTGTCCTAAAACACAGATCTATAGATGCCAAAAAATACACCTGAGCATGTGCCTTTCCTGTAAATGCCACTGGACTTAGCACAAATGATTTTGCCATTTGAATAGGTAAGTATTTTATTTTACTTTTTGTGTAAGTCATGAGTTTTTGGCATGTTAGTAATATTAAAGAATTAACTGTGCATGCTTTCACATAAATCTATCCTGTAATTTTCTGAATACTGTTTTATGTGCAGTCTCTAGCAGCTACCATGCTTTTATCCAAAAGCAGAAAAACCTCTACATAGCTAATGGAAATTTTAAAATGCTATTTGTACTACACATGACTTCCTACCATTTTCTGGTGTACCGAGGGTGATAATTTCAGCTTGGTTGGGGAAAAAATTCCTAGTAAATTTTTCCAAAAAAGAAGTCTTCAAGTTGATTCATCCTGACAGATTCCAACAATCAGTCCTTCTTTAAGAATAGGAGTGGGGGTTTTCTGTTTTGTTTAATTTTGAAAAGTGAGTTTTCTCTCTTTTCTCTTTTTGTTTTTTCTTCTGGTGATTTTTATACCTCTGCTTTTCAGAACAATAGTTTGATTGACTTTTACTCTGTACATGTGACCTTTGTAGAGAATGTAAGAGATTCTTCTCCCCTTAGTTATATTAGTGTTTTGTTTCTCTCAAGTGCCTAGTAAATGTTTAACTTGAAGTATACTGACACAGCGTGCCTCTGCAGAATGGCATTTTAGGAGAATCCTGTTCCAAAAGGCTTTATAGCCTCACCTAAGTTAAACTTGACATCCCAGTTTCCATAAGTAAAAATGGACTGCAGCCTAGTTAAGGTTATCTGCATTTTCATCGGTGACAATTACTTTGATGCCTTTTTCATTTGCATCATCTTTAATGATGACCGGTTGTACGTTGCAGACAGATGCATTTCAGGACGTGCCTGCTCATTACGGTCTCCCAATATGCATCCCAGGGTGTTTTGATTCCATGTCAGGGTGAGACTGGGTATGCACTAGTCCGACATGCTTTGTTTCCTTTCGGAAAGGCACTTAGGTGCTCAGGCAGGGAAGAAATGAAGATGCACATCAAGTTCTGTGCTCTGGAGACTTGGGGTGCTCTCAGCCACATGGCGCTCTGCAGGGCATTCATTCCCCATGATGCAGAGGAGAGATCACATCTACATCCTGTGAATCAGCTTCCTTACAGGGCTTGGGGCATTTACGTTGCCACTGGGAGCCACATAAACATTTCAGTATCTGGCTAAAATGAAGGTCTGATTAAAATAAAGACATATAGGATGTCCATGTTTGACTGTGGCGCTATGTTTATCATGTGCTTAGATGGAGCTCTTGTAGCAGTATGCCATCTTCAAGGAAAGGGAAGTAAGTGAGCAAATGAATTCTTGCCATAGTAACCTGATTTAGAAACAGATGTTTTTCCATGAAGGTCTATTAGAAAAAGCTTTACTGATCATTTATTAATGCTCCATCTTCCACCACCTTCCCCCATCCCAATTATTATGGAGGGATCAACACTTAAAAGATATTCAGAGTTACTGTGAGTTTTTTATTGCCTCCTAATGAACTCCCAGTTGCAATTCATAATTTCAGTGAAGTACGCTACACAGCAATACATCCAGTTACTCACCACCTTAAAGTGGAGCATTTTGAAGAGAAAACTAATTTTGTGAATTCTGACGAAAATGGTTTGCTGGGGAATGCAGTACTCTACAGAAAATAAAGTATATGCCTGTCACTTTTCTGTGGTGAAGCACTGATTCTGCTCTCCAGACTGTCAGGCTTTCCCATCAGTAGTGCAGGGGATGGAAGAGTGCCCTTCTCTCTTGTTTGACAGGCCATCATTTGAGGCTGGGAGTTTTGCCAACTAGTGACCTAGTGCATCCAGTTTCTAATTTAAGGGAAATGTTATTGAGAAGGTGGTGGCCTGACAACTCTGGCATTTCCTGGGGTTCTCAGATTACTGTGACACCATCTGATTGGTTTTTCAGGCTGAGTTTTTCTTGGATTGAAATAGTTGTATTGCTTGCTCTGCTGAGAGATCACCTGTGTTCTGGAGACTGGTTTTTTTTTTTTAATTGTTACTGCTCAGTTATTAGTTTTGTTGTTGAAGTTTTGGGAACATGGGAGTGTTTAGGTGTAGTTGTGACAGCTTGATATCTTATCTTCTAAAGAAAGCCTCAGAAGAAAACATATAGCACCACTTGCCTTTTGGGAGCTCAGCCACCAGCAAGTTTATCAGACTTTTCTTTTACTGTTTCCATTAATATTATTTTGGTTTGAGTAGCACATGTACTGAGTTAAATGTTTTTGAAGCATGAGATTCCTCCATTCCTTGGTTAGAATGTTGCTGATGAGGTTTATGAGGCAGCACATATGCTGATATGGTGATGAAGGAATGAAATGGATTTGTGTTTCTCTAAGATTAGGTCTACGTGATTCCTGTTTTTATTTCCTGAGAATCACTTGGAAATGGAAAAAGTGCATGCAGATGGCCATTTTTCTAGTAAACTTAAGGCATGGCTGTGTCATGGGACTCCTCTAGTATCTTCTGAAGGTCCAACTAAACCTTCAGATAATGAGCATCACCTTGCTTTCCAAACCTTCACACTCAAAGGGTTGCCCTTGTGTTTGTGTACTGCGATGCAGTTGTCTAGTGCATTATGTACTGCAGTGTCTGAGTATCAGACTGCAGTGCCTGTGCCCAACCAGGAGGGAAATCTCTTGCCCAAAGGGTGTATGTGGCAACAGCCACATGAGGATTTCTCATGGTACAAGGTAACACTAAAGTCAATGGCAACACATGGCCCCTGGGAGCTTTTTGAAAGGTTCACCCTTCTGCAATAGGAGTATAAATGGGTTTAGAGTCAAAACACCAAAAAGTTGACGTGGTTGTTGTGACAAACACGTGTATTTGTATAAGCGATGGACTACTTGTTTGTGAGCTTGCTAGCCATTTCCATTTTCAAACACAGCCCAATATATTTTGCTGACATTTTAATGATAAATTTGATACTTCATATTCTAAAACGTTTTTTTAAGAAAACCCAGTCCCCACAGTGTTACTTGGCAGCGTCTGAAAATAATACTGTAATATGAATATACTTTCCCTCTTAAGAGGAAAGGAAGTCTTGAACTGTGCAAAATCTTTGTGGCAGTCATTGCACCATTTAATCTAGAATAATAAGTGTTGTCATTAATTTATCAGGTGCATACTTATTTAAGCACAGTATGAGCTTGTTTCAGTCTTATTTCAGTTGTGCTGGCTACCAAACAAGGAAAAAGCTTGCTGTCAAAAAATGGAAGCAATGTTCTGTCTTCAGGAGAGATGTTTGGAGTCGGTGATGATTCACACTGACTGCCAGAGGCCATGTTCTCTTCCTGGGATTTAAATATTTTACAGGGAAGAGCTGCTTATGTGCATAACCTGCTTATTGTGTTACTAACCATAGTACAAAAGGTGTTTAACAGAACAACAAAACTTTTTACTTAATGTAGGTAGCTTTTCTGTGGTTTTATCCATGATAACAATCTACTATGTTGTAAACTCAAGTGTATTTTATGTTTTACATTTTGATGCATTGAAGTTTTCTTGTTCTGCTTTTAGCGAGTCTCATGTAGTTCAGAGCAAGTATAATGAAGCTTCTATTCTTGCCTTTATTGACATTTGCTTTCATATAAACCCTGGGGCAAAAGTTAACATGAATTGGCACAAGAGATTTGTACATCTAAGTGCTTTGGCTGGTCCTACTGATTAAGGGCAAACATCAGGCTTGGAATTCTGATAATTTATCTGAACAAGAGCCATAAGGTTTATCTTTAACCGGAGTGAATAAATGTTATCTCTGACAACAAAGCAAACAAAGTATTAAAGATTTTCCTAACCAAAAGAATTGAAGTGTGCCTTGACCTGTTTATATAATGGGATGAAAAAAAATTAATCCCTTTTTTCTGAGGTTCCTATGTATTTACAGTTGTTTAACAATATTGATGATAAGATTGTTTTCATTGACTTCTCAAGGCAAAAAGCACTTACCATTCTTTTGATTTTCTTAACGAGGACCCATAATGCGTCAGTTACTGGTGGAAAGGCTGCGATCAAAAGGGATTTCCATTAGGCAGCAGGCTAAGATTTGGCTTGACAAATATTGAAGGGACTTTATCTTGGAAAATGTTACAAGTAATGGCCACCCTTGTGAAGAATGGCGAACCCTGTCTTCTATTCTTGTGCAAATCTTACTTGGTTAAAAAAACAGGCTGGAGGTAATGAATGTGTCCTAGTCTGACCAGGCTGTCTGACATGCTGATTCAACATTGCTTTGTTTGTTCAGCTAGCTACTGTGTCTAATGTGCAAATGAAGTACCAGCTTTACAAGGCTGCCAGTCGGTCTTGAGGAGAATTAAGTCCTAAGTCCTACAGAAAGGATAGCGCTCGGCTCAGAAATGAGAGATCCTTGTTTCAGCCCCTGTTGCCCGATGGGGTTGTTTCTGCCTCACCTGTCAACAGCTTGTGGTGTCAGTTTTACCTGTCTGTCTGTTGCATTATTCCTAAAATGTGCATGCTCGTTCCTGTGGCTAATGTGCATTATCTTTTGCTGTGGTAACAACACAGCCTTAAGCGTATTAGCCACATGCTTGAAGGCCTTGAGACTCTGGAGCCTTGGAAAAGGGATTTAGTTTTCTCTTGCGATTCACATATTTTTTTGTTGGGAAAACACAACTCAAAATACAGTTGTATAAGAGATATCTAATTTATTGATTTCTATGAATTCTTAAGGGAATTAATAAATTTCTCCACTCAGCTCTGCTTCACAGGAGGGAAGTGTTCTATAAGCATTAGCACAAGTAGACTCTTTGATGCCACATTGTCTGTAAACACAAAACTACTTCATGAGCATCACCTCCCAGGTGGATTAAGACCTTGTGAATATTTCAAATATATATTGTTCTAATTACTGTTAAGCAGAAATGGAATTATGGATGTATTGTTTGTAAAAATCAGAACTCCTCGTTCTGGAGTGTCCATTACATTTTACAATGATCTGTAAAACTCTTTCAGTCCCAAGCAACCGGTTCGTTTCTTCTTGAGCTGCCAGCATGTGACCTGCTGAAGGTATGGGTTGTTTATGTGCTCCAAACTGGAGTGCTTTTGTGGAATAAAGCCCAGGATCAGGTTGTATTCTGTTCCTACACAAGTTCACAAAGATGTCATAAGCTTAATTCCTTTGTGGCTGTTTTGGGGTTTTTGGTGGGTTTTTTTTGTTTGGATTTTTTTTCCCTGCTGCTTCTGCCAACAAGGCAGTTGTCTCAGGTTGTTCTGACTTTATATATTGTTGTTCTGATCAGATATATTAAAAATATCTTCTTTCAAGTCTTCCTCTGATTCTTCTAGCTACCATGATGTATGTTTACCAATGTGACTGGGTCTAAACTGAGTATGAAAAGGCACGATATGATTAAATTAGAACTAGTGAATGCTGTCTCTCCTGCAGCAGAATGGCTTTCCAGAAAGAGAGGAGGAGGTGGGTGAAGGAGATGTCTGTTACTTACTAGACTCTGTATGCAAAACAGATGTATCATCAGTATTCTCCTCAAGAAGAGAGAGCTGTAATATGAAGTTAAAGTTTCATCTTTAGGGTTTTTGGCATGGTGGACAAAAAACAGAGCCTCCAAATTGCACCTTATTTAGTATGTTGCTAAGGCTACTGGCACCTCATCTAAAGTAATAGGCAGAATAACTCTTTTTAATGTATTTTGGATCAAACCCATCGGCCTAGGAAAGCTATATATAGTTTTAAGTATTCCTTTTCTCTGAAATGGGGATTTTTTAATTTTTTTTTTTTTTGTGGCAGAAGGCTTACTCTCTGAAAGGATGTGCCTCTGCACATTACTTTTAGCGTTATTGGTAAAATATATGTGTATCTTTTGCTTTGCCAGTGGTGTGGTACTGGAAAATTATCTCTCTGTTCTCTGCCATCATTCTGGTGGTGTTGGGCTGAGTTCCCAAATGGTGGTAGTTGTAACAGAAATCATACTTGGACTTCATGTTTTACCTATTTATTTTTTAATCATTTTTGTTAAATACCATGTAAGTGTTGATGAACCTGAAAAATCATTGATCCTGAAACATACTCATAGGTTTAGGTCTTTTAAAAAAATAGTGAACATGTCAATAGCAGACTATAGCAATTGATTAGGCAGACTAAAACTTAGTTTTGCAGCTGGTTTGGCCAAAATTCAGGTTGAATGAGAGCAGTATTTGTGAACTAAACCAGAATTCTGCTTGTGCATCAATTATTCAACCTTTAATTTAACCCTTACAGAAGCCTGGAGTCTTGCTTTGTAGCAGAAGATATATTTTGAAATGAAGTATGTTACCCAAAGGAAAAGAGAGGTTATGGAGAGAAATGATGTGTAGTAGAGCACGACTGTGTTTGCTGGGACTGGGCCAAGTAAAAAGTAGACGCATGTCAGAACTGATTAAAGAATTCTATATTGTAAGAGTACAGTATTTTAGGATGATAATGGAAGGATGGGAAAATCTTGAAAAGAATGCAGGTTTGGACAGATCATTGTTTTGTTTTAATCAATTCTAAGTCTAAAGAAAAATAGATTTGCAGAGAGATTGAAATAACATTTTTTTAAAAAGATACGTGCTTTCAAGCTAATACAGTTTAGACTCAAAACTATCTTAAAATAATATGGTGTAGTATTTCTTTGCATCTTACATGAAAGTAATATGGTAGTGGAGATGATGGGGAAGGGTGGGAGAAATCTGGGGGCCATCTGAAAGTAAGTGTTAATTTTTTTGTAATTATATGTTCTCAGTAATAATCACAGACTTTAATATTTCTGCACGTAAAATGAAAGCAGCTGTCAGAAATAAATCTCTCTTTAAAAGGAGTCATGAGTAGCATTATTCAAAACATACTTTTCCTAGGAAATTTAAGGGAACTAGCACTGACCTGTGATTACACTAGAGGTGTTACTTCTGGTTTGACATCTGCATTCAATTCCTTAACCTGGAGACTTTTTTTTCCAGAAAATTTGTCCTTCTTTTAAAATTTGTTCCTTAAATACAGTTAAGGGCTAACTTATAAAAAACCAAAACAAACAAACCTGCAAACAACACAACCCCCACAAAAAAAATCAAAACATTTTTATTCACTACAAAAAAAGGCCACATTTGGTGGCTGTCATTCAGAAGGGTTACAGCAAAACTCTAAGTTCAGAATCAGATAATTAAGTTTCTACAAGTCTTTTTTGCCAAATAGGGAAGCATAATTAAAAGTCCTAGGAAAAGCATGTATTTCTGACTAAATAAGAATACTATGGACAACAGCAAAACAGAAAAAAAAAATCAGTCATTTTTCCTTCATTTTTGTGTACTTTCAAGACTGACTGCTCAGAGTCTGTGCCTCTGCAGCAGAACAGCTCTTGCATTCACTCTTTTGCTGCATACTGTTTTTTCCCCTCCAGAAGTTCCTCAGGTGAATCCAAGATCTGAATGCAACTTTCTGCTCACAAATGCTTGGAAAACAAAGTTTTCCAAATACAACCCATTTATGTTGCTTCCTCCTCCAAGTTTGCAGGTTTCAGAAGGAAATGGCACTGGTAAAGCAAGGGATAAGACACTACTTCCCTAGCTCTATAAATGTGCATGTTTGTTCATTTTATGAGGGAGGGAGTCTCTGGCACATCACAGGATTGCAGTGTCAATCATTTTGAGCTCCGCATTTATGTTGCCAGGTTGAGAGATGATGCTGTCAGTTTTGGAAGCTGTTGCTGACAGCTGTGCATCAATTAGGCACAGTTACTGCTAGCTGGTGTGGTGTGGCCAAAAGCTTTTGTTCTCTTTTAATGTATAGTGATTATGGCATTTCCAAGAATGGCAACTGCTGTTGGAGGAGAACCGCTAACACATTCTCCCTGCAAATACCTTGTAGGCTCCTCAGATACCTTTTTCAGATTATTTGTCAAGTGATGGCACTGAAATACAGAGTTATTAGTTGTTCTCCCAATTGCTTGTTTAGTGGACCAAACAAAGAAGGTAGACTGATGCACTGTGGTGCTGCTGCTACAGTTCACCGTGGCAAGCGAGTTACAGGGCCAGCCAAAAAGTGCAGCGTGTGGAGGTCACTGTATGCTGGGTGCTGGACCTGGAGAAGGCCGGCTTGGGGCTCTGCTCCTACTCAGGTCAGTGGCAGAGGCACCAGGTCCCCATTTGCAGGGAGGGCTCAAAATTTCCCTCTGTCTAAAGCAAGCAGTATTTAGATGACTTTTCTTCAAAACCTGCTTTACTCCAAATATTAGAGGGAGCAAAGCGATGGGAAGACAAACAATTCCAGGAGCAGTTGTGCTTTATTTCAACAACAACCTTTTATGTAAAATTAAAAGCGAGTCTACAAGGGCTGCAACACTCTTATTATCATTACTTCTTAGACCCACTTGAATGTCACAGTCCATATTTCTTCAATAAACAATTTCACATCTCATTTTTAAATTAGCATGTCTACTTTCATGATTTTGGAAGCCTTCAATGAACTTTCCATCATACGCTTACATCCTGCGTTCTGCTTTGAAATGTTCCTTTGGCAGGATTTTAAATACAACAGGAAATGGAGCTAGAAGGTGCATTCCTGGAAAACTCTATTATGGTTTGCAGGCTATTTCAGAAAGTTAACTGGGCCTGGGAAAATGGATTTATAAACCTCCTGCAGCTTGCATGCAATTACCGGTATCAACTGAAAAGCGAACAACTTGGTGTTCTTGGGATATAGGGCATGACGTCTGATCTGGAGACTTGATAGTATACAAGCGTTGTACTGTTGTGTCTTCATTTTAAATGCTGTCTGAGGTAGAGGTAAAAATGTACTTATGATCTTCCATGTGTGCAATATTTTTAAAAGACGTTGAAAACACTTCTTCAAACTGAGATCCTATGAACTCACAAAAATCGTGACAGAAATCTCATGATACATCAAGATTTTTTCTAAAATAGAAGTACCAACCTGATTTTGAACACTTTTTAGGAAAAAAGCGTGTGTTGTTCTTTTCATACAGTGTTTGTTTGCACAAGAATTTTATTTTTGGTGGTGTGAGACTAGTTAGAGTGTTGGTTTTAGGTACCTGACAAAAATGGCTTATTTTCATGAAGTTCTAACTTCTTTTTTTTTAAAGTAGAAATCCTGTCATTGTGAAAGCTTCAATAAGGTTTTGCACAGAGAGAGTATTTGCAGTTTTAGGATATTTTTATTTTCCTTCACTTTGCAGATTCCAGTCTTCAAAATACGAAACTGTTTTCTTCTAACCACGTGTACCTACTGCATTTTTCTATGTACACATGGAATATCATAAGCACATTTTTACTTCCACAGTGTTCATATTTAGGAAGACATGCCAGCATGATACAAACATAGTGCAGCATATAATAAAAGACTTCTAACCATATTGAAATGACCATAAAAAATTGATTGGAAAAAGATTTTAAAATGTTACAAGACCAAAAGATCATGTGGTAAAGACAGATATTATAATACTTTCAGGGAACAGAAAATACACAAGCAAGTGGGAAAAAAAAAAAGCCATCATATGGATATGACAGAAAAATACTATTCCATTAAAAAAAAAAAAAAGTTAAGCTCACTTAGTGACAGACCTACACACAGATAAACTCAAATGTTAATAAATATTCTTGCACTAGCCTTAATGCTGCCTTAGTCAGTCTGACAGCTGAAGTTGGAAAGCCAAGCAGAAGCAGCACAGAAGAAATCCAACAGAACAGTGCTTTAGAAATGGTTACATGACGTCAGTTGAAGGAACAATGAGGCCCTTGTGATTCTGTTGCTTTTAAATAATACCTTGCACATATGTTTAAAAGAATGCTTTATACCCAACCTTTCCTATATCTTTTCTTCAGTTTTTTACTTGGTGCACCTGATGTTTAAGCCTGCTGAATTTATGGTAGATGGGGTCTGCTTTCATGAGAGAGGATGAAACTGGGAGTACATTCATGTGTGAACAGGTGTATGTGAAGCTTTTCTTCTTAAAGAATTAATAAATTTACACCCCAGTATGAATTACTGACTTTTGAAGCACAACACTAGATCAGATGAGTTGGCTTCCAGTTCTTACACCCGGGTGTCTATTTCTTTCATTCCAACTCCTCCCTGCTTCTTTTTATATCAACATTTTTTTTCTGAACACCCGTGGACTATGAACTATAAATGCCAAAAACTTGTTTATCTGATTTGATTGCCATAGAGCTGATCATTCCTGCACCCAGTGAGAATCATGTAACTTTTTTTTTTTTTTATTGTCATTTATGGTGTGGGGTTTGTGAGTATTGGCTTCACCCCTTCCACCCCCACGCCTCCAAGAGCAGCTCAGTCTTGAAGTGCTAAGGGCTCCAAAGAACTGGTACATACAGCATATACATCAAACCCATTTTCTTTACATCCAGTTCGAGAGAAACCTTGAATTGCAGTTGTGAAAAACTGAATGGGTTGAGTTTGATCAGGAATTACCCTTACATGTGTGAAGGTACAGAAAACATTTTTGGAGGCTGGTTGTGAGGGATGGTGCCTTCCTCTTTTTCTCTCTCCCATCAGCCTCATCACTTTCTATCCTGTGAGTGTGGGCACTTCTGTTGGATGTTGGTTTCCTAGCACAATTGTAAACACTACTTCTGGCTGCAGGTTTTGGGGGCGAAACTGGGCAAGTGGGAAGTTGTATGGCTCCCCACATAGAGCTGGCTCATGTAGGATATTGATGACATTGCACGGAAAAAAACTTACTACTCCCAGCCAGTATCTTTTGGGTGTTTCTCCTTAGACAATAACTCGAGCTCCTAATTTCACACTCCTTTGCAGTTTTTATAAGCTATAGGAAATTGACTTGGTTCATGGTAGTTTTACTGCCTGTAGGGTTGCATGCAGCTGTCGTAAACTTACTCAGAGTCCTAATACTGCACTATTCCAGTTGTGAATTTGGAATGAATACGTTGCATTTGGGTTTTTTTAATGTTATCTTTGCAATCGTAAGGGTGTCATTTTGCAAGCAGAAGATGGAGGGAGAAGAAACAGGCAATGCACTTTAAAGTGAAAGCGTATAACTTTAACAAAAAAAAAAAAACCCACCACATTTTCCAGGCTTGGATGGGATATTGGTAAGTCTTCATGTTTTAATTGATGTAAAGAATTTCCAGAACAGAAGATATATGTGATTCACTGTTTTAAGAAAGTGGGGTCTGTTTTTCTTTTTTGGTTGCTTTTTTGAATGATGGGTTTATGTTTTCCATTATTGCACTAGAAGTGACTTTTTTGGTCCAACCACAGATTTCTGAGTATGTTCCTCACTGCCAACAATCAAGGCTTCTTTCTTCTGCCAAATGGATTGTTAAGGCAGTAAAAAAAAAAAAGGAAAAAATAAGAAAAGAAAAAAAAGAAAAAAAAAAGCTTTGCTTGCTTCTAATCCAACAGTTTCTCAACAAGCAAGGGTAGTACCAGATTTAAATGTTATTATAATCTTTATTATTTCTTCCCTAATTAAGCAAGGAATTGAAAAGGCAGTAGACAGGAATTTATATTAGGAAATAACTAAACAATTTTAATATTGGATGGTTCTTAGCTGATCTTTCAGAAAGTTACCGTAATATGTATGAAGTAGGTTGGGATAATTAAAAACATTAGGGATGCCCAAGAACATTTCCTTCCTGACTGTTCTTGAGAATGAATCCTCAGCAACTATTGCTTCCGAGTTGCCAGTTTTAGCCATTGCTCCATTTTGCTTTAAAACCAGTTTTTCTTCTGTCAGTTTTAGACAATACTTTTCATGCATCTGGCTCTGGTGTAGTGATGTTTCAGGTACAAACACCTGATACCTGATAGATCTGATTGCTGGTAAGCCTCAGGAAGTGGATGAATAACCATGTTGGATGTTATGCCACTGACTTAGCTGCCTGTCTGGTGTCTGGCCTTTAAGCAAAATTGAGAGGTAAGGTAAGGTGGTGAAGAAGTGAAGATCCTGGTCACTCTTACTTTGCAGTTCTTGTTCTCTCTGCAGTGTTTCCTCTAAATGTTTTCTACAGCATTCCCATAAAAGGCGTAGTCATATCATATGGATGCAATAGCTTCTGCTCCATGGGTGGTGGTAAGCAGAGGGTGGAGTCAGAGTTTTCCATGTCTCTGCTGTGTTAGTCTGCTAATACTTTTTTGGCCTAGTGAGTTATCAAAGATTGTTCATTGGCATCTCCCTCTCACTTCTCACTTTGCACTTTTGGACTGTGTAATATCACTTTTATGTAGGTAGCCAACACACTCTTCTTTTTTTCTTTTTTCCTACTGACAGACTCCGAAGTTAAACAGAGATTAAAGAGCAGGAGTTATCTCTAGAAGTTGGTGCTTTGTGTTTTGGATGGAGCATGTCCTGAATATAGTGTGTTCTGTCACATTATAAATGAAGAAAAAGACCCAAGGAATCCTGCTCAGCAGTAAAAGTAATTATGTGGTCATCATCACATTATTTGGAAAATCAAGTGTGGGGACAACTAGTAATATTTCTTTTGTCTATCAGATTTTACTTAGTCTGCTACAATTGTGATCCAGTAATGCCAATTCACTGAGTGGAGGTGTAAAAACCAGTTTTATTTTCAATTGTGATGTCTAGCCCTGCATCTCCCTCATCTTGAAAAATACTAATTGGTGAAGCACTGTCAAACAAAGTCACCTTAAAAAAAATAAACCAAGATTTAGTGTTCCTCAATTGGCTTTGTTTGGGCTTCTAAAAACTCTGTGGCTATGTATGAATGGATAAAATACTTTGAGATTCATTGGTCTGAAAGGGTTTTTATAAATTTAATAGTATTTACAATTTTAATAAATTAGAAATTAAATTACAATTGAAATTTACAATAATGTTCTCACTTAGAATTTTATATTCTCATTACACTGTGTAATTTCTGGTACTAAAGATGTGTTTCAGGTAACAGTGTATGAGGTTGTAAAAAGATTTTAAGTAATAAAGTTCTAAAGTTTTTTCATTCCTAACATTACATGTTCTGGAAAATTATATTCCCATTAAAATTATGTCAGTGTAGACCTGCTTCTGCATCACGTTTCCTTAGAAATAATTAGGATTTTTATTTTCAGATTTGTCCCCTGCAACTTCAGCATGTTTTTCATGGGCTTTTGTGGTGGTTTTCACAGCAGAGCCATTGTTATCCCACCTTTCCAGGTGGCCATTGTAATTTTCCTCTGCCCCAGCTTGCATTACCTATGGATGTAAAATAAATTGCAGGTCAGAAGTGGTAAAGGATGGCTTGTATACTGGATTTGTCATAGTCCAGGCAATGTGGTCACTGGGGGACAGGAAATAATCTCTTTAATATAATTTTAAGTGGTATATCTGGTCTTCTTACATTAGAAGACAAAAATCAAAGTCAATTTGTCAGAGGTAATTTATAGTCGAGTTCTTTCAAAAAGCAGTTACTCCAAGGAGCATGTGGCTAAAGAGCAGGGCAGTGCTGATGATGTGCTGAGGATGCTTTTTGACATGGCTTGGGGCAGCTGCGCTCCAGTGTGTAAATTGCGGTTCCATCAACAATTCCGCTTTTACTTTGTTGAGAAGGAATACTTTTACTTGGTTAGGGAAAATGCCTGTGTATGTCAGTGGAAACTTTGTAGATGCCATTCAGAATGCGGAGAACATTTCTTCAATAAACTCTTTACAGACCTTGTACCTTACTACCTTAGCAGATTTTAATTATCTCAGGATTAGGAAGGTACCTAAATACACTTCTGTAACAGAGACGATCTTTAGTAGAGTTCTTTTACAAAGAGAGCTCCTTTAACATGTGGGGGAGGGACAGTGTAAACTGTAATTTAGCTCTGAATGTATTAGAAGTGGCTGTCATATTTTATTTTATTCCAGGAAAGAAAAATAAACAGTGATCTATACTTAAATGGTTCAGATTTAGTTTGCAGTAACTAAAACTTCCCCAGTGACTCAAATAATCTGGTAGGTAGATGCAGGATCACGCTAATGCAAACAGGGAGATGTTGGGACTTCATGGCAGCATAGGAATGTATGTTTGTTTATATATTAAGCTTTCCATATAAACGAAGAATGTTGGTACTTTAAAATGTCTGCTTTCCTGATAAGGAAGCATTGCTGGTTCCACTCTTGATTCTGTACAGCATCACATGCCCTAAAAGTCCAGCATTTGGATGTTGAATTACAGCAAAGCTGGTATGGCATATCATGAATGTCGTGTTTTCCTGGAAAAAACACAGGTGTGTATGAATAAGTCTGTATAAGAAAGATATTAAAGCCCTAACTATATGCTTACATTTTCAAGTTATTAAATGCCTAATGGGGGAAAACTAATTACAAGTGTAATGCACGTAAACCTACATTGTCATTGTAAAAATCATGTTGAAAATACATACTATGAGAGTAACTGTGTAGCAAGTTTGACCACATTGTGTGAATATCCTAGGTGCTAATTCAATATGGTATTTCTTTTGCTAAGTTCTGTTCATAAATTTTAAAGCGAAGAAGCTAGCTTAAATACATTAAGTGTCTACTGGTACTTTCAAAGATTCCATTGAACATAACACAAATCAGTCCTCGACATGTTTGGTGGCCACAGAACTGGCTGTTGCCTGGATAAATATTTTCCCCAGGTGCACCAAATATTACGCAGACCAACACCAGTTTTCATTTAAAGTCTACTCTCCCCCCCCCCCCCAAGCCCCAAAACCAACCCCAAGGGATTTCTCTTGCTTTTGACATCTGTAGTTTGAACATTCAATATTTTATTCAGCTTTAAGGAATGTCTTTAACTTAAGCAACCAAAGAAATGTCTTAAGCAATTAACCAAAACTATCTTTTTCATATAGTGACATTGTAGTCTTACAAACTACTATCAGTGCAAGTTATGCAAAGAAGGTATTAACTACAAACCAGACACAACTGGAGAGACTGAGTGGGGAAGCTCAGTGTGATGATTGATCAACCTCATCATTGGTAGTGGCAGCTACTTCTACTTACGGGAAGAATGGAGCACTTGTGTACTTTGCAGGGTCTGCACACTGTCCTTGTTGCATAAACCTATGCAATTCACCTATTCTGCCCACCAAGGTCTTTCTGTGTGATCCTTTCATTCCTCCATATTTAGGGGACTCCCTATGACTCCCCTGGGTTGTCTTTAGTGGTGAATTTTTGTCCCTGTTGTCTTTCCCCATCATCTTTTCACTCCAGCAGCTTGGGCTATGTCCTTACCATAAACAAAACAGGATCTTGGTTGAAGCTTGGATGCCAGCCTGCAGTTGGCTCTGGTTTACTGAGGAGCATGCATTCTGCCATAGTTTTAGCCTGTAGGTCTAACTCTGGCAGTGCAGGGGTACAGTGGGGGGAGAGGGAGGTGCATGTGGCAAGGCGTGTTCCCAGGCTTAGCTTTGATATGGCCAGCCTCTTTAGGGGTGAGAGGAGAAATTGCAGGTAAATGGCCCTGACCCATGCTGTTTCACTTGTCCTCAGGGCCAACAAGTAAGATTCAATGCCTGTTCAGTTAAAATACATTCTGTACGCCCTATCCGTGTTTCCAGTGACTCCCAAGTTTCAGCCCTCAAATACCTTTCCCCTGCTGTCTCCCCACTATGTCTAACAACACTTCATGCCTTCACCCCACAGATATCTTAACTCCCTAGCTTGTCATACTGGGATCTCTCCATGTCTTTCTCAAAACTCCTGCTCACCTGTCCCTTCTTCTAGGCTCCCACACATGCAAGTCTGCTGTTGCATCCTCTCGCTCTGCTCCACTGAGACCATGGTCTCTGTCTTCTCCCACCATTTCCAATTTCCTAAGAGGGGAGTTATTTGGGGTATCGGCATATTCAGCTCCTTGAAAAGATGGGTGTGGAGGTGGTGTCCTGCTTGAACGTGCTTCACTGGAGTGCGTTAAAATACAGGCAGCCTATTTACAGCCTAAAAGCTAACTGATGATTGTTTCTGTGTGAATAGTGACAAGTTCTGCTGCAGTTTAGCTGGTCAAGGTGAGTTTTGGTTCCAGCAACTAAACAGAGTTAAAAACTGCAATTTGCTATGCCAGTTTTTGGACTTGGCAATGAATGAAAATAGTGATTGTACTCTGAGGATGCTGATCCCAGTCTTCATATACATCTTGCCTGTATTACATGTATCAGCTAGCCCAACTATGAAGGTAGTATCTTTCCCTCCTGGTATCAATCCCAATCTCTTAGGTTTTCCCCAGTTTATTTGGCAAATTGAGGTGCTGCTCTCCAGAGTTTCTGAAATAAATAGTATATTAGAAAGAAAACATTTTTCTCTGGGAGCAGCTGTGCATATGGCTATACTACTGAAGTAAAAGTCAAGGTCATTTTATAAGTGGATAGTTACATTCTAGGCAAAACATGTTAACCAAAATAAACATGATTGTGGGTTTGTTTAATATTTCTAGTGATACTAGTGCAAATCTGAGGAATGAACAATTTTTCACTTGTCAGTGCTTTAGTGGCATATTTTCTAGAGTTGTAACTGAGTGGTCACATGTCTAACTTTTTGCCTCCAAAGTTAACCCCTTTATTTTCTTATGTTTGCTTGAACAGGATTTATGCCTGATTAAATTACTGTCTTTTATCGTAATTAAAGAAAAATGTTGTGGAGGGAGAACTAAAAACTCTGTTCAATGGAAAACAGATTGTTGTGCCTGTAATGAAACAAAAGGGACCCTGTCACACACAGTGCCTTTTTTTCCCCTGTCAGAATAATCGGCAGTCAGAAAGATTTATCTGCTGTGAGAATGACTCAACTGTCCAGAGCTAAGGGTGTGTGGGGGAGGCCACGTATTTAAGCTTTTCAGAAAGGAAGCAACATGCTTCAGATTTTGCCTGAGATCACAGGAATGGCAGTTCTAGCAACAGTGCTTATAACCTGTATTTGTAAACTATCTTGCCTGTTTGCAGTTCATGCCAAAAATGGATTAGTAGATTTTAACAACATCTCTCTTCACTACTGTAAGTGAATTACTGTATACAGTGTGCCCTTGATTTATAAGGGGTTTCTTCTTGTGGTGCCTTAGAGTCTCATTTTAAATAGCATAGCATGCTTGCTTTTTTTTTTTTTTTAAATGTATACTTCTGACAGAGAAAACTCCACTGTTGCTGTCAGCTTTCACATATCTGAAGTTTGACACAGTAACACACTGGATAGAAGTTTAAAAAAGAACATTAAAATGTGAAAAGAAAATGTAAACGAACCACTGTTGGTCTTTCTGGCAAGATAGTATATTCACTTTTAATCTGACAAACTATAATCGAACTTTTGTGGCTGATCATAATTTGTTACGGTGACTTAAAAAAAATCTTGTGTCCTGCTGTTCTTTAAAGTTTGAAATAAGTTTCTAGTTCTACCCAAGAAAAACTGTTTCCGAGTATCAAATCAGAGAAGGTCTGGATAAATTACAGATTCTAAAGTCTTTTTGTATGCAGCTTTGGCTACATTCTTTGTACTTATAGTACATGGAAATATAAATACAAATAAATACATCTGATATACATTTTCTTTCTTTATATATATTTATATCCAGTGTCAGAGAAGAATTCTGGCCCAGGCAATAAAGGATTGTTAATCTGTATCACAGCTTTATCAACTCCTAATGCTGTGATGACAATTACACAGTGTTTCTCAACATAATATGAGCTAATTTATCATCAGAAATTACAGATTGAGTCTGAGAGCATGTTGCAAACATTACCTTAAAATTTATAAGCTGTGTTTCTACTTGCAAATGTGCCAGTCTGGATCATGATGTGGGCTTTCATTTTTAAGTGTTTGAAGTACAAGTAGTACCAATTGTGAGGAACACTGTTGATACTTTTCTCTTACTTGTTCCCCTTTGTGCTGTCATAGGTGTTTGGTACACCTGTAACAGAGGGACATTCTGGTTCATAATTCATGACCAGATCAGAAAAGTTTGTCGAAAAAGCTTGGGTGAGACGCATTATATAACCTTTTCGCAATATTACTTAAGCTGTATCTTCAGCTTCAGAGGAAAGACTCAATATATCTGGTCTTTTCTTCATATAAAAATAGCAGCAAATTATTGCTAAATAAATTCAAATTGTTTCTGAGAAGTTATATGGCTGAGTCTTGTTTGGTGGTAAGATGGACTGATCTGGTTGTACATGGCAAGGATTTAACTGCTGTTGCTCAGCTGCCATCTCATCTCTTGGAAATCTAACATCAGAAATGCTCGAGGGAGAGACAACCATCTCTTCTGACCATGGAAGGGGATGGTCTCATGTGCTTGGCTTTCATGTGTTAGGAAAGTTCTTTAGCTGTGTTTCTGCTTAGGTAGAGAACTCTCTGTTTAGCCATCTGATTAGCTAGGTAGCTAGAGAAAAAAAAAGGTGCAATATTGACCAGTGCTGGCATACTGGTTTTAGATTGGGAAAATCTGCTGGCTAATAATAGA
Organism: Egretta garzetta; assembly: GCF_000687185.1. Lineage (NCBI taxonomy): Eukaryota > Metazoa > Chordata > Aves > Pelecaniformes > Ardeidae > Egretta > Egretta garzetta. Next base: position 2,455,292 of record NW_009259786.1, on the reverse strand, counting down.
GAAAAATGATACGTTTTATTTAGTATTTCTTCTTGTTCTCATAAATACAGAAATGTTACCAGGGCAGGAAAATGGCAATTGGAAAACTGCAAATTTTTGGTTTTCAGTTGACCCAATTTATTTGGTATTTATGCTGATTGCCAAGCAGATGTTACACATTAGTTTCTAAGCTATCAATGTGGAATGGTATAAAATACATAAATTTCACAGGTGTCAAGACCTGCTTTTTTTTTTGGTTTTTGTTTTTTTGTTTTCTTAAAATTGTGTATGGCAGCAAGGGAGATGGAGATTTTCTTCATTAAGCACAGTGTTTGCTATAGATTTCACATTGAGAAAGAATGTATGTATCTGCACCATATATCTGCAGCCACCTTCTGCCAGGGAAATTCTGGGAACTGAACATGTCAGTGTTGCCGACATGTTTTGTCTGAAGTCAACTAGTTCAGCATTATTGCTAGTGAAATCAATTTGAGCAAACCTTTCTGGTTTTGCACAGTGACCTACAAGCAATCTGTAATCATGCCTGTGGCTCCAGCTGAGCTATGAAATGTGAGACTTAACACCAGTGAGCTTCAGTGAAGAGCTGGATGGAGTTGGTGATGTTTCAGCTAAAGCTAGAAGACATCTACCACACTAAAACATACACAGTTGTAGCGATAACATGCTAAACTTGTAATTCTGTCATCCATCTGAGCTGATTTTATCTTCTTTCCTCATGGTTCATCTTTCACCTGGTTTACTGACAAGGCAGCAATGCAATCTCTGCTACGTTGATGGAGAGGATAGACTTTCTGAAGTGTCATATATGGCAGAATTTTGGTCATCTTTATTCTAGTTTTTTATACAAGAAGGAAGTATCCCAGCTTGATGATTTGGTTCCAGGTCAAATTTGCAGAGCTGGAATGTAAACTGAGCACATTGCTCTGGAAATCATTGCAGCAATAATCCTGGAATGCAGTGATGCTTCTTACAAAGCTGCTCAGAGTAGAACCACAATTAGTATAAAAATGGGAAGACTTAAGCAAACCTGTTCTTAAGTTCCAACCTTTTTTTTTTTTATTATTTGGTCCATTGATTAGTTTTTCTTCTTGTTAACTTGCTCTTTCAAAATTTACAGATCAGAAGTGTCATTAGATCTTTGTATTAATTCTATCATTAAAGAATACTTTCTTTTATTTGTTTTTTTTTTTCCTCCCAGCATATGCACAATTTTAATATATATACTCAAGTATCATTAATGGAGACTGACAGGTGGTAAGTCAACATTAGTTCCCAATATTACTGAAAGATTCCATGATATAAATGACTTTTTCTTTTAAAGCTCATCTGTTCTGCATTTAGCAGAGCTTTTATATACTATTGTGAGATTTTAGCTTGGGAGTTGCAATGGACGTATCTTATGAATTAATTGAAAAGCAGGTTTCCATCAACTTCAAAGGAATTCTGGCCCAGAGAGGGCTACTCTGGTCATATTGGGGTACAACTGGTTGTAGTTCTTCAGCAATGAAAGATAATATCCTGCTGGTGATGTTTATCTCTACATGTTCATATTAAGGGTTTGGGGGTTCTTTTTGAATGTGTTTTATCAGTCACTGTCATGATCAGATGCAGTAAAATAAGTCAATTTGGGGAGGAGAAACCTCTTCTGGCTTATCTTTGGCTCACCTATCTGTAGACACAGAAATATCTTAAAAAAAAAAAAAAAAAAAAAAAAAAAAAAAAGGAAAAGAAAGAGGGAGCTTGGTTGTGTTCTGGGGTGGGTAGGAAGATAACTGTCTTCTTTCCCTTACAGTTTAGGATTAGTTGACATGGAAACAAGGATAAAATTAGTAATTGGAAATACCGTTTTGACTTTTCGTAATATGGATGAAAAAAATTGCTATCCTATTAAACCTTTTGCCCAGAAGTAAATGAGTTTCTACAAAAGTGGATAGGAAAACAAGTCTTAGTACCTCTGTTCCTCCTCTTGTCTCCCTTGTTCACTGCCTCCCATTCCCAAGACTGATTCCCTTGTGAACGAATGGGAAGGGTTGTTTTCTTCCCCCAAGTATTCTGCTAAGGTCTTTGGGATGTGCTTTCTCTCCCATGGGCTGTGGGATCCCACATTTCAGCGTAAACCCCCATGTTTTAGCTGTTTGCTGCCAGGAGTGGAAAATCTGTCCAATGTCCTCATCACTTCTCTGGCTCTTTGCTGCAGAGAGGGGGGATCACATCTGGGTAGACATAGGTGGCTTCAGCCCCTACCCATCTTGGAGGGGCTACAGAATACAGGGCAAGACAAACCTGGGTGATAGAGGTGAGACACAACTTCAGCACTGATGACAGAGTGCCTGGCAGCATTGCTGCTTAACAGCAGCGGTAACATGACTGTACACTGTTTTAGGATTAGATAGAGTTTGGCTGAAGAATATGGGTTTTTAAGGTTGGATTGCTTGTTTATGGCCTTATATTGGCATCATCCTTTTACCGCATAACTACTGTAGTGGAAATGCTTAGTAACCTTTTTCATCTTCACAACTTTAGAAGATGAGAAAGCTAAAAATGTATAGGTGGGAAATGTAGAGACAACTTTAAAAAAACCCCTACTTTTTTGCATCGCATAGACAGTCTGCAGAGTTAATTTCTTTATTAAGAAGGGGTTTACACTTACACACTGTCTAGCAGGGACTCTGGTTTGGAACTGGAACTACATGATGCTATCAGCTGTAAGCAGACAAAATGATCAGATAAGGAATGAATTCATCTTGTAGGAGGGAAAAGAGTGTGTCATTATTTCAGGGTTACCAACACTGCAGAAAGTAATTACTCTAATATTTATTAAGTGCTCATGGCAGTGAGATAGTTACCCACTTTGACAAATCAGGTGGGGAGAATATTTGGGCTAAAAGCCCAAACTTGAAACAAAGCAAACATAATGATTATTTCCATGTAATACACACACACATATATGCACGCCGACCCCCACCCCTCCCTGGTGAATGGTATAATTTTCGTACTGAACTTTTTCTTCATGACAAATGAGAACTGTACTGAAATTCTCCTAGTGGCATTAAATTTAAAGTGGGTGAAGGGTGGGTAGCTCATCATATGATAATAATAAAAAGGATTTTTTTGGGAAAAAAGTTTCCTGACCTCAGATTCATGCAAGATTTGTGTTTCAGTCAGTTTCTTAGAAAGGGATATGCTTCCATGAAGCGTTTTCAGATTGAGATGTATGCCTTCTTTAGAAATCTCAATTGTTCCCAAAGAAAACTATTGGAAAACATCACAAAAGATACGTCAGCAACCAAGAGAAATAAATTGTATAAGAAACAGTGAATGGTAAAGGTCAGGTCACGTCCTCCCCGTTCTGGCTGTCTACCTTCCAGACAGTTGTGGAATATGCTATCGTGTAGCTGGACCACCCAACGATCAATTAGACGTGCAGAAAGCATGCTATGGGAGCACAAAGAGTGTATGGATTTCTTTATGTTTGGATCACTTAGAAGAAGCTTACTAAGGTTAAGTAGCAGCAAATTCAATAGCAATTTTTTTGTGGAGGTTTAGATGACATTAATAATTTTAGCCAAAAATCACCTAAATTCATTTCAGTGTTTCTGCACTGAAACTAGATTGATTTACCTTCTGTGGCTTTTTTTTTTTTTGGCAATCGGTGGTGTATTTTGTTGTTAGTATGGAAAATACCAATGTTTTAAACTCAGCTGTGGAGGAATCTGGTCTACAAAACAGATAGTTTTGATAGAATAGTACCGGCGAAAGAGCAGTTCTGGTAACAGGTTGATAGGGCAGAAATGAAACAGACTCAGGTCTAACTTTTTTTTTTTGAGGATAATGCCTATGTTGGCTCATGTGCTTAAACTTGTTTTTCAGTAAATTCACCCATCTTTAAAAGATTTCCAGCTTCACCTCTTTTCCAGTGCAAAGATGAACGGAAAAAACAGAACTTCAGGAATTAACACGCCCATTTATCTCCTCTCCCTTCTCCCAGATTAAATCAGTCTCTGGACTGTGATCAGAATTTACTTTCATCTCCTGCCAGTATGACTTCAGGCCTAATCTAGGCTCAGTGGGTGTCTAGAGGCGACAATTGCATATTAGTTTTGCTCTTCTAGGTAGGGAGAGGGAGTGGAAGAGACAACAGAGTATTGCTTATTGGAAAAGAGACCTCTTGACAGCACCTCTTTAACAGCTATTAAAGCCAAATTCAAGCATGTTAAATCAGGAAGGGCTTTAGAAGAAAGTTACTGGCTTCAAACATGAAAAGGATGAATTCCAGGTTCTTCTTACTTCTTCTGCTGTTTTAAAGAGCTTCATGTCTGCTCTGGCCACACAGAGGAGCTTTTACTCGTTGCTTTGCTCATGTCCTTTGAATGAAAGCTTAATCTGTGTGATTGCTTTCCTCCATGACCTGCGGAATAGTACCTCAGACCTGCCAGTACCAACAGGTCCCTCAAATTCACCATAACTCACCCCTACTCTGTCTGTTATCTTTGTTTTGCCTTTTCCTTTGCTCATGAGATGGCTACTTTGTGTCCAGCAAGTTTTTCCTATGTCTCTTCTCCTTCCTCTTCCACCAATTTCAAGACAAATGTTGGTAGTTATTTAATTTCTTTCATTTTCAAGCTTGTACCTGGGAAGAGGAAGTTGGTATAGTAATTATCTAGGAATTTTCCAGGAAGGAACTTTTTAAATATTAGGAGCTTAAACACCTCCTTTTAGAATGAAAAAAATGTCAGTTCCTTGCAGATATTTCAGTTGTAGGATAAAAACCACAATGAGGTAATTAAAGGTTTAGGGAAAAATTTAAGTTTAAAACAAATAAGAGGTGATGCTGTTCAAACTCATGCTCTAAAGCAAGCTATATGTACTTCAAGCCAGCTCTGGCAGATGTTTATCCTGCTCCTTAAAATCTCCAGTGAATATATTGTGTTTCTTTGCTTACCTATCCTCAAAATAAGATATGCTTTCCTGTAGGGCTGCAAATTAGGCTGATTTCTCCTTCTTCTTCACGTAGTAGAAATTAAAACAGATGCTCTCTGTCTTCTTTATAACCACCTTTTATACCTTGGACCAATGCTTACCTATGTCTTTTCATGCTTAAACCTGGTTATGCAATTTTTCTTTCTGACTCATGTTTCCTGTTGCTTTTGGAGCTGTCTGTTGATCATAGTTTTTTCAGTGGTGCTCAAAGTTGGGCAAGGACTTTGGCACTTAATCAGCAGAATAATTATTTCCAGTCCTCATCAATACCTAGTGGAGGAAAATAATCCTCTCTGTTATCTCAGTATGATAGCTCCAGTCAGGTTTCATTGGGTTTTAAGTCTTAAGCATCCACAGTCTACTTTTCTATTGTCTGCAGCAGCCAGAATTTCGTACTGCTGTAGTTTTCTAAATGTTACTAAATTTCACATATGTTGGATGTTTTTAAAGTTCACCCTTTTTGATGTTAGAACCTTCGTCCTGTTTGTGAGTGTCATTTTCGACTCTGACCCGGTCCTCAGGATGCTGTTGATACCCCCTGCATGGGAGTTACTCACAGGTTTGATACTTAGGTTCTAGTCTACCATTCAGGTTACTAATTAAAATATTTTATAGAATAAAATGCAAGACAGTGGACCTGTGAAATCCTACTGGAGCTTCTCTTCTGGTTCTACAGTGGAGAGTTATTCTGCAGGCAAACAGTTTTTCAGTTAGTTGTGAGTCCACCAAACTGATCTGTTTGCCCATGTTCCACTTCCCTGTTTTGAAGGGAAGGTCAGAACCTGTAGCTAGTCAAGATATACTGCATGACTGCCATTCAGACATGCCTCCCCAATTCTGACAGTTGGATAACCCTGCAGGCACACAGCTACACAGCTGCTGGTCATCTCACCTTGCATGCACACACGTGGTCCTGCCCTGAGGTGACATATCCATTGTATGAGGTGGGAACTTGGGGACACTACCCATATCCGGTGGGAGGAATTTGGTGGGACAGAGGATGGCAGATCAGAACCTGGTGATGATCTGAGTAATAATGCCAGTTTACATAGCATCTGCTTTTTCTACCTCTATTCAAGCTTATGATCATATTTCTTTGTTAAAGACACAAGTCACCATTAATCAGTTTTTAAAAACAAGTTTGAGAAAACAGCTTCTGCCTCTTTCTTCTTTTGTTTGTTTTCTTTCTCAGTTAAGTATGGACCTTACTTTTGATACTCTCTTTAAACATATGGTTTATAGACAACGTGTTTTTATTGTCTTTTGTGTCCATGCTGACTCTAACTCATTGCATGCTTTGGCCTTTCTGATTTTACCCATATGTGTTTCTGTAATTCTGTTATACTATGACTAATCATTCATCACAGGTCCTTATTTCTAGATTTTTTTTTTTAAATTCCTCTTATATTTTCTGATTATAAAGAGGCCCTTACACAGCAGCATTGGTCCCTTGCTGTGCTTCTTGTTTCTTCTGTGTCGGGACAAATTCTCTTCTTTTTACTCAAGATTTTCATCCCAAGGCACTCTGCTTACCAGTATCCTTAGGATGTTATTGTACCTCTTTCTGAATATAACATTCCTTATTGTATCAGGGTTTGTTTTTTTAATCTGTCAATCTTGTTTCTTTTTTCCACAGGATAAAGAATTACCATTTTATGACCCCTAATCTAGCTTCTGTTTCTTTATTCATCTCTCCTTTACTTAAATATAAATCAACCTCACCTAAGAAATCTTCAAAAAAATCCTGTTGGTCTATCTTATATATCCCTTTTTGTCTTTGTCTCCTGCTTGGCCATGGATTTCTTGGTGAAGTCCCCATTAATATTAACTCTTTTATTCTGGATGCCTCTACGAGTTACTTAAGGCAAAACCATCACACATTTCTCCCTCTGATTGTGTGATCTGTAGCAGGTGTACAACAAGACCTGATTGTCCTCACTCTTTTCACATTTTATATGTGTTCAGAGATGTTTAAAAGTCTCAACTCTTCCTGAACTTCAGAGGGAGAGTATGTGTTCTTGATTGACAATGTAAGACCTTCTCTCTTTTTTTCATCCTGCTCTATTTCATCAGCAAGTTCTTTGCACCACCTCATACCAATTCCAGCCCTCCGATTTATCCCCAGGCTTTGTGATGTGGATTCAGTGGTAATTTTGGTTGATTCTAAAGACTTCTGAAGTTCTTCCTGTTTATTTTCCTAACTTCTGATATTTTTGTATAGACATCTCAGATGTTTGGCATGTTGCCCTATTATTCTCCCTGTTGCCTCTCCTACAACCCTCAGAAAACTTCTGACTGAAAAATCTAGTTATTTCCAATACTCAGCTGGGGGCACCCCAAAGGAACCCAGTTTCATGAAGTTGCTGAGTGCTCTGTGCCAAAACTCAGGCCTCCTTAGAATGTGTCCCACTGATTATTCGAAAGTGGAGGTGGAAAACATAATTAGTTTTGAAATTACCAGCTATAAATCTAGAGTGGACTGCAGTCAATTTTTTTAATGTTATCTTTTAATGTTATCCTGCAGAACAATTACAGTTTAAGAATCCAGTGGCATAGTTTAGTATGAGTCGGCATGGAGGCAAAAGCTAGAGCTTTAATAGTAATTTATTTTGGTGATATTGGCTTTTGAATATCTGCTGTGGTTCATGTTGAATGATTTGTGTTCTATGACACGTTTTCAATAACCATATTTTGAGTAATGGCTTTCTGGGGTATGACTTTAAGTGTTCCCATCAAATGCATATGGTGACATGCCAACTGAGGCGAATCAGTGAAGCCACAGCAGCGTAGGTAGAACTCCAGTGGGTGTCCTAGCTTCCCTTCGAGACAGAAGATAGAACATTTCCAGGGGATAAACAGTAATTTGCCTACTGTTTTATGCTGACTCAAAGTCCTTTTGTGGCTTGTTTGTTACACAACACTGGAAAGCAAAATTGATTCCCATCCCTTTCCTCCCCCCGCCCCGCCTTTCTCTCCCCTGATGTACTCTTTGCAGGGAGGTTGTTTGGCAGTGTGAGTTAGAGGTCTGGTATGTATGCAGGTAGGGATGGGTGGAAGAATGAAAGCCAGCAAGGCAAGTGGTAGACATCCAAAAGTCTAACTACACAAAAATAATACTTCTGCCAAAGGCCGGTTATATCCTTTCTGCTTGTAATAGCAGACTTTAAGTCTTACTCATGGGGATGGGTCTGTATGGAACCTGGAAGTGATTACTTAAATGGGAACATAAAAGGACTATATTTGTGCTTTTTTTAAAAGAAAAAGAAATGGAAACTTTGCAATATTTATAGTAGCTCAAGCCAAGTGGGCTTGTCATCAGCCTCCAAAGGCCGGTTATATCCTTTCTGCTTGTAATAGCAGACTTTAAGTCTTACTCATGGGGATGGGTCTGTATGGAACCTGGAAGTGATTACTTAAATGGGAACATAAAAGGACTATATTTGTGCTTTTTTTAAAAGAAAAAGAAATGGAAACTTTGCAATATTTATAGTAGCTCAAGCCAAGTGGGCTTGTCATCAGCCTAAGCTTTTTTTTTTTTTTTTTTTTTTAAACTAGAGAAGACTTATAAAAATAGGAATTTAAGGATAAATCTCTGTATGGAATAGCTGTTTGAACACAGCCATCTCTGTTGCCTCTATATTCCTTCATGAAAAGTTTTATGATTTTTCCTCTTGATTTTTGGATTGTGGCAGTTACTTTTCAACATGTTACTTATTTACACCTTACCTCATTTTTCATGTGAGTGATTCTGTCTATGTGTCAGGTTGCATAAGGATATCTCTTCATAGCTACCAAGGCAACTCAGGGTGTCTGACTTGATTTTCAGAGCTGTAACGTTTATCAAAATTTGGTTGTATATGGTTTCCCTGTTCTCACTAAACTTTCATGAGGATCATGCATATCTGAATTTCTATGCTCAAAAATACCTTTTAAAATATGATTGTAGATGCCTTCTTTCAAACACCATCCTGTACCATTTTGACACAAATCCTGGGATGCAAGAGTCCACAATTGTATTGCTGGCAGGCCTTGTACAGAAATCAGTGATACATCGTTTTTCTTTTCTGTTCTTTACATCTCTAGTGAAAAATGGCCCCATTTTGCTTCCTTGATCTCCAAGCTGGATCATTTTACTTCTTTTTAAGACAGTTTTATGAGCAGTTTAGGGGATTTTACAAAAAGGAAATGAATGCAGAATATAAACAATGTAACGAGAAAAATAAAGATGTGAATGTGAAGTTTTATTAAATGCACATAGCTGCAATGTGAAGTGTGTGGGGTGGATTGAGGCCTCAGTTTACAGAAAAGGTTCTTGGCTCTTGCAGTGCAATCTGGAAAGCTTGCTGTAAATATGCTATGCTTGTGGTTCCTTGCTCAACCAGTGGCGCCAGGAATCACTCCAAAGTGGGGGGGGAGAGGAGTTTTGTTTCTTTTTTCCTTCCCCTAAAAATTACTTGATATTTTATTACATTAAAGTTTTAAGTGCTATTGTTCCATATTTGAATCATTATGGGCTTTGAGGTATGACTTGCTCTTGAGAAGTATGGATATCCTCAGGATCCTGTACAGTGTGTGTTTTCTGTATCTGTATTTTAATGTATTTTTTTGACTCTCTGCCCAGGATTTATTTATTAGGTTTTCCTCTCTGCTGAAACAGAAGTTAATGTAGTTTTCACTTCAGAGCATGGAAAGACATCTCACTTTCTCTCTACTTTTAGTGAAGTGCTGTTGTAGAGCATGTAGCAAAAGTGGCGCAGTCTTGTTCTTTTATACAGCTTGTTTGTTTGAGAACATTATATTTGTGAGTATTTCATTTGCAAAAACAACTTATAGGTATGGTTTCTGTAATTATAGTATCAAAATGGCATTGAACAGCTATCTATCTAGTTTCTTAATATTAATTTTTCTGCCTGAAAGATACTCTTCGTGTCCACATTTCACTTTGTAAAGAAGCATATGAAGTAGTATTGCTCATTCCAGGCTCAGAGTATCTAAGAGGCATCAAATAAAGCTGTTAGGAACCAGCTCCTATCAAGCAGGAGATGAGCCTTCATGCATCTGGCAATAGAGGTGTGGAACCAGTTACCAAAGTATGTTGGTGTCGTGGTTTAACCCGGCTGGCAACTCAGCACCACGCAGCCGCTCGCTCACTCCCCCCCCTCCCTCTGTGGGATGGGGGAGAGAATCGGAAAGAAAATAAAAGGTTAGAGCCGAGGGCTGAGATAAAGACAGTTTAAGTGACGTTATATGGTATGGAATAGCTCTTTGGTCAGTTTGGGTTAGCTGTGCTAGCTGTGCTCCCTCCCAGCTTGTTATGCACCTGGGCGAGCAGGAGAAGCTCAAAAAGTCCTTGAGTAGTCTGAGCACTACTTGGCAACAGCTGAAAACATCAGTGTGTTATCAACATTCTTCTGGTACTAAATCCAAAACACAGCACTATGCTAGCTGCTGTGAAGAAAATTAACTCTATCCCAACCGAAACCAGGACAGTTGGGGATGTTCACAGAATCACAGAATGTTTTGAGTTAGAAGGGACCTAGAGGTCATCTAGTCCAACCCGCCTGCAGTGAGCAGGGACACCTTTAACTAGGTCAGGTTGCTCAGAGCCCCGTCCAACCTGGTCTTGAATGTTTCCGGGGATGGGGTCTCCACTACCTCTCTGGGCAACCCATTCCAACGTTTCACTACCCTCATTGTAAAGAATTTCTTCCTTATATTTAGTCTAAACCTACCCTGGTTTAGTTTAAAACCATTAACCAACCATGTTGGTTGCCAAAATGTAGTTTCAAGGGAAGCTTTGCAAAGTCATGGAAGAGAAACTTATTGAGGGTTACTGAGCATACATCCACCTCAGGGACCTCCTGAGCCTGAAAACAGTTTGAAGCTGGAAGACTATTATTGAGGGGAAGTGTCATATATTAATCCAGTTTTGGCTATTCTTAGGGTATAGCTAAATGGTCTAAATAGTCCTTTGATCTGATACAGTGTGGCCAGTTTTATGTTTTCATGTCTTTGTTACCAATTTTCTCTCAAAGGTGGTAAATGGAATAAGTTGTATATCTTGTTCCAGGTCTGCACATTAAGGGTTCATTAGAATTTCCAGAAGCTATTAAGTACCAAGAAACACCTTTAGCTCAAGAAGCCCTTCAGCTGCAGACAGCTAAAAGGTGTGAGAATACACTGGAGACACCATTATAAACTCCTGTCTATTTTTTAATACTTTTTTCAAGATAACTGCCATATACCACTGTGGGAGACTGGGTACTCAAGGTTGTGGATCCTTGGTTTGACACAGCCTGGTCTTTCCTATTAGAGTGTACATGAGCAGTGCCTCAGTGGTGATAATTGCATGGGTTTCAGGTGGGTTTAGCAATAAGTTTTAGTTATAGTTCTCAGCACAAGAATTTGTAGTTTTTCTTTGTGACTGAAAAGCATCTAACTTATTTTAGGTTCTTCCACGACAAAGATGGAGAGTGTCAGGAGCTGCATGCAGGAGCTGCATGGTGTGTACTGGAGTGATGAGAAAAAGAGAATTCTCAACAATGTCTGGATGTAAAATTTGATGGAATAAGTGCTTTCAAAAAGATAGCAGTTTATGTTGTCATCTAAAAATTTGTCTTACATGTCTCACCTGACCCTTAATTTCACTTTCTGATGAAAAAAAATTTCTGTGGGTATACAATTACTACCTACCTTCCATGTGAAAGAAGCTGCAGCATTAACTAGTTATATTCTTTTTATAGTGGTAAATCTGCTAACTCTTCACTGTAAAAAATTAACCTGTTAACACTGATCATAACTGTTTATTCATGGGCTGAGGGAGAAGAGCATCCTGGCAAGAAGAAAGAGTGGTTCTTTGTATTCTTTGTACGCTTCTTTCCCCTTAAACTTGGGACTCACCTCACAAATAATGCTTGTCTAGGGAAACACAACATCTGTGAAAGTGAAAAGCGATGCTTATCTGCCCTTTCCTCCTTTATTATTGATTAAGAAAGTCTGGAATGTTCTTATGTTCTTCTCAATCTCTCTTTTTTTTCCCCACCAAAATTGCATTATGGCTATTTCATTGCTTTTTTTCCTTGTTCATCATCAAACAAACCCTTATGAATCTTGGGTATCAGTTAAGAAAAATAACCTTGAGTAAGCATTTGCTCAAAGTCGGGATACCAGATCCATGATCCTCAATATAAGGCAAAATATAATATGTGAGCAGTATTTACTTTGCAATACTTGCCACTGCTCACTAGTGAGAAAATCAACAACCTGGGAAGAGAAGACTGGCTGGTTATTACCTCTTGGATCTAGATGGGACATGTATATGAGGGCATGCCCATTCCTGTGTCTTTATTAGAGAGGTGTTGGAGCTTGTGTAGTGTGGAGGTTTCACAGCATCATACTTCTGGCAGAGTAGATCTTTTTGCACCTGGAGCTCCTTGAGGTAATGCTATGAAGTAGCCCTAGTTGAAGTGGCTACAGGTGCTCTGTGGTAAACATCCTGCCCTTGTCCTTGTTACTTAACAGGAACTGCATAACAACTGAAACATTTAGGGGATAAAGCAAAATGGGGTAAATTTTGTGCCTTATCACTCAGCTCAGTAATTCCTTGTGCTATTTGGTTGAGTTGTATGTATGTATGTTTTGGTAGCTCCTATAGCAATGCAAGTAGAACAAGCTGCTGAGAGTTACAGCATAGTTCCTATGCTCACCTGTCATACTATGCTGAGGGTCTTATAGCCATATTTTTAGAAATGCATTTCCAGTTGCAAATGCTCTGATTTTCTTCCCCTTGAAAAATACTGGCCTTGGGAGCAGTGCTGCCTTCAATGTTGTCTTTCTCTGTCTCTTTTTCTGGGGTACAGAGATAACCTCTTTTTCTAAAAGCCCTCCTTCCATACTTGTTTCCCTCCTGTACTGAAATACTGTAGCTTCTTCTTGAACAGAGAAGGCTTTGGATGGGTGATTTTGTTTTAATATGATATGTTTAAAGCCTAGAAATTAGGTTTAATTGTAATATCAAGTGAATTCAAGTCCAGGTACTTCTTTTACTCTATTAAAATTAAAGAGAATACTTATGAAAACTTTGGCTTGGTTTAATGTATTTTATAGCAAGGTCTCAGTTACATGTTAGATGGGAGCCTAATAAATTGAGCTAGAAGGCACAGCATAATATTTTCTCAGGATACAGTTCTCCCTTGGACATGCTAATATATTACAAAATGTTGAATTATAAAATGACATTGGTGCTAGAAAATGTAGAGGATCCCCTTTCCAGATAAATCCAAGGTTAATGCAAGACACTAAACTAGAGACATCAGGGTTATGAAGTCTCTCAAAGAAATTGGCTGCTCACAGTTTCCTTGTGAAATTCAATAAATCAGCGTTGAAGGATAATCCGTGAATACTCAGTCTATGTACTCATTGCTTCTCCAAATGTGTACTTAATTCTTCAGATTGTGGTAAAGTAAACGCCAGATTTGGCAAAAAAGTTAGCTTTAAGTATAAGTCAGTATTAAGTTCTGTCAAAAGTGCTTATTTGAAAATGGACTTCTATATTGAAAATCTATATTCCATTAAATACTTGCCTTCTTTGCAAGCTAAGCAGAAGAATAAATCCTTGTATACTGAAGATCCTGAATGCTGTTGCTTTTTTCCCCCAGTTCTGTGTAGTGTGGCAATCTATTTTAGATACTTAGAGGAATTAGAATGTTTGTTAAGTTCTTTGTGGTGATTTACAGATGATAATTGCCTCTCAAAGGAGAGAAGCTTGCTGTAGGCTGTGCATCAAGCGTGGCCTGTTATTGTGGCAGGAGTGTCATAGGACCTGGCAAGTCCCCTGTTCATACTGTACAGCTCTGCACCATTGCTGAACCTGTGCAAAACATGGGACTGATGACAAGAAGATGACAGAAATAAGGTAGCACTTTCCGTCTTAGTTTTAGGGATCATGTTTGCCCACTTTAGTTAGTGAGAGGAGGTAGAATGAAGAGGCACTTTAAAAATATCCAGTGTGTTCTCACATAAGGAGCATCCACAGGAGAAGGATGAAGGGGATTTTCTATTAAGAATTCTGCATTTTTCTTCAATCAAAAAGCTGGGTTTTTTTAAAAAAAGATACAATTCAAAAGGCAGCCCTTATTGAATACTTTCTGCTCTGTTATGGTGTTATGGGTGGCTTGAACACTCTTGCCAGGGACACAATTACTTTGTTCTGGATTGCTTGTGGTTTTAATTTTCACTAGTACAGGTGGAATTTATCATTATACAGTTAAATTTAATATCTATTTTTATGGTACGCATAAATGACCATTTTGTGTGCATTCTTTCTCTTTTGCTGTTGTTTGTTTCTTACTACTAGGTACTGGAGAGCTTTATGATGTAAACATGAATGTAAGTAACAGAACAAAAAATTATTGGAAGAATTTAGGTCCCGATCCTGCAAACAATTGCCTTTATTAGCGTCGCACTGTGAACAGATATTGTGGGAGAAAGGCCTCCTTATGGAGGATGCACTGGAAGTTACAATAAGCTATTTATAATTAGTCTAACTATTATTCTCACCTTCAGTTCCTGTCATGACACCACAATAAAAAGTCTTATGCATATGAGTTTTTTTCTGAAACTATAGTGTGATTGACATTTTTATCTAACATAATAGTTAAAATGCTGTTTAAAGACATAGAAATTCACTTTTGTTCAAATGACTTGACATTGTTATGAACTAGTCTTGCAGTGGTTCTCATCTTAAATTTGTGAAATGATATCCCATACAAACATCAGTCCTGTGGAGAATTTTACATTTCCTTTTCTAGGCATCAGCATGCAAGGAGCTAGCATTACTGCAAAACTTTGCAGAAAGAATTCAGCTACTGTAGGACAAACAATACCTTTGCGTAGGGAGATAAACTGCAGAGGACTTGGTGGGATGGGAATCCTTGTCTGTTTTTATTGTGCGCTCTTCTGTTACGTTACCCAGGATTTAAGAAATCTGGTTCTGTAAGAAAAGCAAAGGTCAACTTTTCTTTCAATGCTGCTTTATGGTATGTGTTCATAAGCTTCCCCTGAGATTCTGTTGGGTATGAACATGTTTTGGACATCTCCCAGTGTCATAGCTTAACAGTGAGTGGGGAGGATCTGTATCCTGAAGAGATCCTCAGGTTGTATGAGTTTGGAACAAAGCCTTGCTGAAGTCAATAGGCATGTATCAATATACACCAACTGGAAAATATAGAATGCATCTCTGTATCCTATGCTTCCCTAACAAGTTCACAGATATAAATGCTCTTCACCCTACAAAAGAGGCAACTGGCATCATCAATGTATTATATGCCCAAAAAGTGCTCAGTGTCTTTATATCTAACTGTAGTTCCACAGGTGAAGTTACTATGAATCACATCAAGTGGTGTGTGTGTGGTCCTTCCCTCATATTTCTTTGCTGTCTCCTTCTGCATTACTGTTTTCACTTGACTCTTCTTGCTTATGGTAAGACGCCATTATAAGGGAAGGTTTTATCAGAGATGGCTCTTGTATTTAGATCTGAATATGATATAACTTCATGATCTCCTGTGATGTAAAGTTTTAGAAATAGTATTTAATATTTGATGAAGGGTCTTATGATTTTTTTGTATCAAACTCTCACTCAACTATTGAGAGCAATGTAAGTCAGAACTTTAAATTCATCCTGAAATGAATAAGCAGCAAATGAAGCTCAAGGAACATTGGTCTTATGTGTTCATAACTATCCTTGCTGATTTGTGAATGTGCTGATTTGTAATGAGTTTCATATATCTGGCGGAACTGGCATTTATCCTCAGAGAAGTAGAATTAAATACTCCATTCTAGAAATGAAAACCACATTGATTTCAGGGGAAGTTTCTTCATTTCAGAACAAAGGATATTTTTTATTTTCTAGCAGAAAAGGAACAGAAAATGTACTCTTGCTCCATTCCCCTCACCAGTTTCTTTGCCCTTCTTTGGACGTGCTCCAGCACGTCTCAAATGCACAATCAATACCTGAGCAAATATATTGCTTGTTTTGTTCTTCCAAGGACTTTTTTCCACGTTCCTTCTTGGGCTTTGAGTAGCTGCTCTTAGGCTAACGCTTACGGCTCTGTGACATAGACTGTTTGCTTATAGCAGATACCATGTTGGTGGCTGAAATATAGAGCCAAGCACCAAGCACAAATTCCTGCCTTGGGAATATTTCTATACCCATTAAGGAGAGAAATAACAATTTGCTTTCAAAGAATGATACACCTGAGGAAGCTGAGCATCTGTCATCTGGGAGGAATACATGAATGTAGTGACTCCCATGTGCTATATAGGCATTAATACAGTATATATATGCTGTTACAGGAGTTAATTTTCTTACAGAAATTATTGTTCAATTCACTTTTGAGAAGTCTCTTAGGTGTACAGGCAGCAAAATCCTTATATGGTTGCTAGCTGCAGAAATCAGAGCTGTACAGTTGGACATGGGATGCTTGACTGCAACAACCATCAAGCTCTAACAACATATCAGGAAGAAGTTGAGAATAAAAATGTAGGATGTCTATAACTGCAGTTTTTTGTACTGACTCTGACTTCACTGAAGTGGCCTGTGACTCAAGTGTGAGTGCATCTTGAGGAATAATGTCCACTTTTTCAACAACTAACCTAATGTCACATTAATGTCAATAGGTTTTAAAAAAAAATTAAACTAAAAATCCCAAGGCTTTGTTTAAATACTCATGAAACTTTCACTTATTTTTCTGGTTAATAAATGTACCTGTTTTCTAAATATTTCCATTTGCTAGTATTAGTATGTTTATCAGATCAGATTGCTTCTGTTTCCAGAACAGAGTTTCTCTTAAGGCTAACCTGCTGCCCTTTCCAACTGTCTAAAACAAGGCTTCATTTTTCCTTTTTGAACCCTTGTAATTTCTCTTCACAGCTGTCTTTCTCTCCGTGCTTCTCTTCCCCCCTCTTCAGTTTTGGCTTTAAATCTTTCCTGGTCCTCTACTGCATCAAATTCCAGAGATATTGCTACATTCCCTCTTTATAAGATGTTGAATTTTAAGGTTATATAATTTCCACCTTTTCCTGAGTCTAAGTGGCTTTTAAAAAAAATTATATTGAATATTCTATTTACCTTAAAAGCCCTTCATACACCACAGAGATTATTTCTTCTGTCTTTATCTTCATGCCTCTGAAAAATATATTATTATTACTCTGCTGTTTTGCTTTCCTCCACAAGTATGCTTTCTGCTGTATTTTTATCCCTGTGCTTGAGAGAGCCTCATTTCATTTTGCCCAGTTATTCTGTATGTAAAGCCCTCTAGAAAAATACTGTTTATGCTGACAGTTGTGCTTCCTTTAGGTCTCTACATTTTCCTTTCTCTGAAGATATTTGTGTAGCCTGTCTATTGTCTGGTACTAAATCCTGAGCACCTTAGGTTAATACTGTAGTATTTCTTCATTTTACAAATAGTCCTTTTACCCTAAGTTAAATTTTCCCTATTCTTCATATGCAATCAAAAGCTCTATGCTGGAAACAATTAAAAAATTCTAGTGAAAGCTGAGGCAAGATACTGGCGGAGGTGTGTCCAAGAAGAGCTTGATTTAAAAAAAGTCCTTCTAAGCCAAGACTTCCCAGGTGGTGGCTTCCCAGGGGTAGTCTGCATTACCAAGTTGAGTAATGCAGAATGACTTGGAAATAAACTGTTTAAGCTAAATGAAGAACTCCAACTATCAATTTAAGAAGGCTGGTGTTTGTTTGAGTTGTTAGACATTCATCTCCTGAATGTCTGTTATGTTCTTCATGTTAATACTTCAAGAATCTATTTTTTTTCCTGATGCTATGTTATTGTAAACACAGTTGTTATAAACCAGATCAATTCTATAACTTGATACAGATTTGGCATAACGGTATTCTGGTTCTTTTTGATTTAATACAACTCTGGACGACTTCTAATAGTTATGGATAAATTGTTAATGAGACATGGTTTCACATGTCTTTCTGCAGCTATGTTAAATTAGAGGAAGTGTTACTTTGCAGGGATAGACTTGCACATCTGCTTCATCTGTGAGTAGTCAAAAGTGTGACGTGAAGAACTGTGGGGATGGAAAGCTCATTCTGTTCTGCTTTCCCCGCTGAAGCTATTGGAAACTGTTGAAAGGTCTGTAATTATGCTTGGCTCTTTTGCTCAAGCTGTGAAGGTAAGCCTTGCTACTACAGAATTATTTTAACAACTGAGACTCATGTAAAAGAGCCTCAGTGATAAAATTGTTTTTCTGATAGCCTAGTAATAGGGACATTTCAATTTAAATGTTCACATCTTTCTTTTCTTTGTAGAAGTTCATTTAAGCTGTTTTTCCCCTCCTCTGCCCTTCTTGCTTAGGCATATCCATCTAAATTTTCCATAGCTGCATTGCTGATGATTATTTCTTTCATCCATCACTGTTTTTGCAACTGTTCTGACATTTCTTCCTGAAATGATTCTGCTCCAAAAGGTCTTTAATGGAAATGTGTCCAAATTATTATGGTGTTAACTCCTGTAACCTAGTGTTAGATGTGCTTTGCAGGGGTGAGGGGAGTGGTTTGAACACGCATATGTTATAGACTGCAAGTGGGATGGGCAGCAGTGGTGCAGGACCACTCCTGAGGTGTCCACAGCTGGACTGCACTGGCGTGGGACACCCCCAAAGACCCCAGCCAATGGGCAACCCAGGCCAGGCCAGGAACTCCCCTGAGGGACTGCAACCCACAGGTGACCCATGCTGGGGCAGGGGCACCAAGGAATGGAAGGGCAGAAACCATCATGTGAAGCTGCAACAACTTACTATGCATATGGCAGCAGAAATCCTAAGCACAGGGTAGCAGACAATATCCATTACATGCACCCCTTCAACCTCCTATATTGCCTGTTGCTTCGCCAGAGCCATGTGAATGGATTGAGTTTAATCTGTGGTGAAAATTAGGTAAGTTGAGACTGGGGAAGGTAGAGGGTATTTCTTTATGTAAGTGTTTGCTTAACAGTTTATGTCCTTTTTCTCAATGCTCAAATCAGTGATCAAAGGTTTGTGTTGCATGGCAATACATTAACTGAAGTAGAATTCCCCCGCTCTAGACAGTTTTGCCTGCAAGAAGATTTTATTCTGAAAAAAAGTACAATTTTTCTCCAAGTGAAGAAGTCAATATATGGGTAGATCAATAAATGGAGTGTGACTGTAGCACAATTCACTCTATATTCTAGGCTCTTTGATGATTACAGAAAGTTTCAGGCAGTCAAGTGTAACTCTTTGTCTTTAACACTCTGACTTATCCTAGATTTCTTTCATCATTCCTCAAGCCTGGGAAATTCCCATGAATGCCTTTACAGTATGTAGCTTAATGTTGAGGCACTTTGCTTTTGGGTGCATGATAAGGGGATAGTTTAATTTTAGTTTTCACTCTCTGTGTTACAGGGAATGCTGGCAGCATGTTCCAACACAAGTCTCCCTGGTGAGAGCACTGCATGGTGTCATGTAGCAGTACCACTGTGTAGATTGAATGTCTTTCTTTTTTGGGAGGAATCGATTTCCTTCTCTTCATTAAAGGGTACTGCTGTGGTACATTGCAAGATGATGACCAGTTAGAGTTGGTTTTGCATTGCATTGATCAGGAAGGATTTTCTGCAGTAAGGTACAAGGATTTTTCTTAAAATAAATCTCTGAGGATGCAGTGGCTTTGGCAGGAGAGTATGCAATAGTACTAACATGCTAGAGGAAGTTAAATAAATCATACCTGCTTGTGGTTTCATTAATTGTAGACCTGATTTTGATGTGCATGGAGATGTAGTGAATAAGGGGAACAAAACCAGAAGCTTAGTAAACTATTTAATATGTTATAGTACCTTCTTGTTTGTCTGCTCATCCTCACAAAACAGTATGATAGGTATGGTAAAATCTAGGACCAAATCTTAATCCTAGCACCATTATCTGAGGCCTAAACTTTCACTTTGAATCCTCCTTTTTTAGCCTAACCATAAACAGAGAAGTTGTTGCCAGCAGACATAAGGCAGAGCAACATTCTTGGGTTGAACTGAAAAAGCAATCATTTCCTGGCAGAGAACACACTTGGTTAAGTTATAAAGTGGTTTCACTTGAACAGAGCCCATGCTATCAACTTTTATTAGGGTACTGTTTATCTTGGGCCTTGTGGGAGTAAAGAGAAATGGAAATTTTAGGTAAACCCTTGTGCTGTATCTAAAGGTTTGTGCCTTTATGAAGTATCAGACTGGGGAGAAAGGTTTTATTTAATTTTGAATCACTTTCTTTTCAATTCAGAAATAGCCTCTAGTCAAAACAACGTGCTAAAAAAGTAGGAAAAAAAAGAGAAAAGTAATTCCATTTAAGAAGCCCACTGGTGCTTTGGTAGGTGGGCTTAGGAATTGTGTGATGCATTTATCTGAAAGGTAAGCTGCATGCTTTTAGAAAGAAAAACGGGCTGTATACTGCTTTTATTACAACACTAAAAGCTATGATCTATGCACTCCAGAGCAGTGGTTTTATGTTGCTATGGCCTAGATGAGAAAAAAAGTGTTGTTTGAGATTCACAGGTTCCAGCTCTTCATCTCCATCCTCTTCACCCCCATGCCCAGGGGTCATCACACCCAGACAAGGATTTTCATCTTCAGGTGTGTCTCTACTGAGGTGAAATCTGCACCAGGAGTGCTGGGATCAGCTAATAAATTCAGCTGGACCGAGCTGTGACTTCTCAGAGCAGTGTTTGGGTGTTTCCAGATAACATTCCCCACACCTCCAGTGCTATAAGCACCGAGCAGAGCCACGCAACCTGGTCTTACACTGAATTAGCCCACATTCAGCATATGTTTAGATTTGATGCTGCAGTTAAGCTGATGTAACGTTGCTGCTGCTAAAAGGGGTGATCGCATTCCCCACTGTCCCCGGTGTTTTTCCTCAGATGCTGGCTTTGGACCAGCATTTTTTCAGAGTCTCATGTAAAACTTAGTCAAACCAGAACCCCATGGCTGGGGTGACATGCCTGTCACCTTCTTGGTCAGGCAAGACCCACCTGGGGTATATCCTGCTTGGATCAGTCCACATCTGCAGGATGAAGTGCAAAGCATATTGTTGGCTTCTTATTTCCTCCTCGTTCTGGCGTTAATCACTGTGGATCTTGGTGGCCATATTCTGTGCTGTCTCAGGGACTCCTTTTTCACAGCCAATAAGTTGTAACAGGGATCAGCTGGAAAGGAAAGAGGGGAAGGCCAA
>NW_009259786.1:2432572-2433989 GCF_000687185.1 Egretta garzetta | reverse complement strand
AAGAGTGGAAGTCCAAATTCTTTATGAGCTGTTGAACCCAAGGGGAAAAAAGCAGATTTCCTAGGACTATAAGGAACCTCCTGCATCACTGAGCAGTTTTCTGCTGTTGAAGGCACTGCGCCATATAGCCCCTTTCTTAAACTTATCAAAGCCTGTATGAAAAACAGCTAATGTTTTCTTGCCTCTGCTACTCCCATTGGAAAGGCTGTTCCAGGACTTGATTGCTTTAACAGGTAGAAATCTTCAGTTTTGAGCATAGGTTTATCCACTGCTCATTTATATCTATTTTTGTGCAAGCAGTTATTTTTCATCTTGGGCTTACTTTCCTGGAACTTTCCCGTGGAGACCAGACATGAATTCTCTTTGATTTCATTTTGCTATGAGAAACAAGCAAATCTTGTTTCAATGTATTCTGTAATTACCGTCTCTTGATTCTTTTTTCTGCATCTATTCTGTTTCATTCTTTAATATATGAGATATTAAATAAAGCTTCTGCGTAAGATATACAACAGTGATAGTTGTTCTGCAGTTTTGCAATGTCTCACCTGATGTTTAAGGATTTTATTTTCCTGTTTCACATCTGTGTTTTACTAGTGCATTCAGACCCATCTTCACCTCAATTAAATGATGAGCTCCCAGTATACTGTAGAATTTTATGTTGGTGCCTAACTCCATGATCTCATGATTTTGATATTGATTCATTCAATTTTTCTTCTTAGGCAGTTTACAGTGTTACCACTGTGCATTGTGACTGAGTGATTTCCACATCAAACTTCTTGATATTTGTTCCAGCATTATCAGTAAAAATACTAAGCAAGATTGGTCCAAGCACCAGTCTGTGTGGACCCCCTAATGACCTCCTGCCAGTCTTAAACTCATTTTGTCAGTACTTACTAGCATCTCTTTTTTGTCTTGCTCTTGTAGTACCTCATCATTCTTCTGACACTGTGTATATATTTCCATATATCAGATGCTTTACTTAAGCTAAGCATTGTCTATAAAATCAGTGCTGTTATTAGAGAAGGATACTGGGTAAAAACTGATAGAATTATTATAGATCCTATGTTATAATTTGTTTTGTTTGCATTTTATCTGCATGTTAATTATTCTTTCCTTAAAAATCTGTTCTGAAGCTTTGCCTGTTAATGAATTCCTGGCCTGGAAATGCCTGGATCACATTTTGGTTGCTTCTGTTTGTTTACACTCTAAATACTAGCTGTATGAGGCGCAGTCCTATCAATTACTTCTTTTGCATACCTGATTGCTTTTCTCATTCATGTTAGGACTTTCCCCTTGCTTTCCACGCTCTGCTTACTGATTTTTATTTACCTATTGCTGTACTTTTATCTGCCTGATTTACCTTCTCTTGTGTAGTAGGTATCTCAACCTTTTCCCCATTGCTCAGTGTAAGACTCCT
>NW_009259786.1:2369669-2432553 GCF_000687185.1 Egretta garzetta | reverse complement strand
TTCTGCTTATCTTTACATTGCACCTACCTTTTCATGACAGGCTTCCTGTAAACACAAAGATATATCCAAAATCATAGGAGAAACGCAACTTTCCTTCCTATCCTATCCAAGTCTATATGGCAAGGGTAATTGCATGGCCTCTCTGTTGTTCCTCCTATTCAGAAAAGGAAGGGGAGCAGTAATGATTGCCCAAATAAATTTGATCATAGTAAGGGTTTTGTTGCTCTGTGGCACTGCCTTTGTTTTGTCTTTTGAGATCGTGCTTCGATGACTCAGTCTGATATTTCTTGAAGTGCTGTTTTCCTTTCCCCTTGTCCTTTAGTGAAAGGAAGGAAGGTTCCTGGAGCATAGGTAACCCTGCCAAAACTGCAAAGTGAATTTTCACTTACTGTATTAAGGCAAATACTGTCCTAGAGGAGGCAGAGGTGTGATGCAAATGTAAGGAGCCACACAGAATGTGTGGTGATGCTACCCCTGTCAGACCAGCAATGAAGTCTATGCAGTCTTTTTTATCCAAAATTTTCAGCAATATGATATACTAGATCTTTACTGGATGATTCATCTACACACCATTATGTTCATAGTGTTTGCCTCCCATAGAATACAGAAAAGGTTTTGCAGCAAGCACAAGCATATTTTTATGACATGGTCTACTTTGTACTGAATAGTCACAAAGCTCTTTCCATAATATTTTTTCATCTTTGGGTGGGTGAGGGTATTTTTCATGCCTTTATTACCTGGAGGGTAAGGTATTGCTATGTGCTGTGCTTGGATCAAAACAGGAGTGTTTCAGTTGATGCAAAATGTAGTTCTTTAGTTCATGGACTTTTCATCAGTCTTTCATATGTATTTCACCTAGTTGTTTACCTATTTTTCTATAGGCTCCCAGTTCATGTAGTGTTGTAATTTATATTTGAACTTTTATTTTATCTCCGCTTTGGATATCACTGGATTGGATGTCTGACCAAAACAAGGTTTTTGATCCCACTGCAAAATCTAAAACCGGTATTTGTTTGAATTTAGTTTTAATCACCTACTTTGGAATTGCTTGAGATGCTTTTCCTGAGTAGTATATATTTTCAAAGATCCTGTTAAGGAAGTTAGATCTTCTTGTGTGAGTATGCAATAAAGTTCCCTGAATCACA
Source organism: Egretta garzetta (assembly GCF_000687185.1). Classification (NCBI taxonomy): domain Eukaryota; kingdom Metazoa; phylum Chordata; class Aves; order Pelecaniformes; family Ardeidae; genus Egretta; species Egretta garzetta. The sequence goes on along the minus strand of NW_009259786.1, from coordinate 2,431,408 downwards.
GTGGAAGTTTGGTACTGTTCTCATCTGCAGAAAGTAAAATGAGGTGTCACAGCAGTGGATTTAATATAAATATGTATGGTATCAAAAGTAAAAATCAGTCACTACCTTTGGAGGATCTGAAGTGGAGAGAGACAGTTGTCACTGTCTAAGTTAAAAAATACTCACCAATAAAATTATCTTGCCAATAAAATCGCTAACTTGCATATTATGGAGTAAAAAATATTCAGCTTTCTATATCAAGTTGATAATTAATATTTTGGGTCTGTTCTCTGGGGAGAAGAAGTGTGAAGGAGAGTCTGTGTCCAATTACCATGTGAATTAGGACAGTTAAGTAGCCTCTGAGCATTGACCTTTGTTTGGAAGGCTGTGGAGAAAGGGCCACAGATGTTGAGAAGGAATTCGCATTAGGGCAATGTAGCTGAGAGTCTATGGGAATCCAGAACACTGTATTGCAAAGAGTGATAGCAAAGCAGAAAGAGACCAAAAAAGTGTGACATAAAGGGAGAATATAGTGGCTAGAGAGCTGTGAAAGGGAAGAGAGAAGCCCAGTGTAAGGGATGAGCGGCTGGGATGGGCAGTGTGAACAGGGTAGCTGCCTTCCATCAGAGGAGGGCACAAGACAGAGAGGGTAATGGCAAACTGTCACCTCCCAAAGGAGAACATATGTAAGTGATGTTTCGCATTTTGTGTTTCTTCAGGTTACATTTGTAACCTTACAGTGATGAGAGAAAAGTGAAGAGCTGTAAGTTCTTAGGCCTTTCTCAGCCCAGGTTCTGTTTTATGAACAGAAAGTTAATAAAACCAGTGTGACTTAATATAGTTTTGGTGTCTTGTCACTGGAAAAGATAATCTCTCTCAGAGGTTTGCTGTATCTAACTCAATCCATAGACACCTGGATCCCAATTAACATAAATATATACCTATTTTAATAAATCCATGGGTAACATATTATTTTTTTTCCTCAAGGTTTTTGTTTTACTTTGAAGATGACAGTTATTGACAGATGAGATTTTAAATTAAGAACCTCTTTTCTAAAGGCTCAGAATGTTTCTAGCCATCGTATCAGTGAACCTGCTTGCTTGAGCACAGCTGAACTGACAGAAAAATATTCTGTGAAGAAGAAGGGTAGAAATCCTTATGCTAACTTCACTGGTGGTGAAAATACACTGCCTTGTTCTACTTTTAAAGATATACATTGCTTTATTTGGAATGCAGAATAAAAATAGACTCTCCCACCTGATTTTGCCTGTATCTCACTTACACCAGTGTTTCCTTGCACTTCATCACAGCACAGGGCTCTCTGGGCAGGCGATGAAGTGCAGTTCCAGGCACTCTCTGGCAAGATGCTCTTCACAGGAAGGCTGTTATCGTTTCATGGCCATATCCTTTTCTGGGAGTGCTATTCTGCACTGCAGCCATTGCTTTCTGCTGCTTATTCTAGTCTCCAGAGATCCCATTCCAGTCTCCAGAGAACCCATTCCAATGTCCAGAGATCCCCTCAATCACCTGGTGCAACAGGGTGTGCAGCCGGGTAGTGAACTGGATTGGAAAACGGATTTGCCTTAAACCCAACCTTTTCTTTTTCTCTTTTTTTTACTGGGTTATTTTTAGCCTGGTTTGTTGCTTGATCCAAATCGCAGCATGACTGGATAAACAGATACACTGCTACCACAGACATACTGAGAAAAGGGTTCAGGATAGGGGAGGTAAAGACTACTTAAGACAGCATGGCTTCTGAAGGAAATGTCTCTGAACATGCCTTGAGAAGGGCTGGGCTGGCAAGTAGACTGTATAGAAACAGTTTTGTGTAAAACAGTCTTTTCTGTGAGGTGGGAAAATATTTTGCTAGGTTGTAGCGGATGTGAATTTGCCATTAGTAGAGAGATATTAATGAATTGAAAGGAGCTCGGAGAAAAGCATGAATAATCAGGCCCTGTGTATAGGTGTAGAAATGCATGAAGGGGTTTGGCTAAATGTGAGTGTTTTGAGGAAGTGATGATGGCACAGGAAGGCACAAACACAGAAACACTTACATGATGTAAGCATATGTCACTGATAGTAAGGGGTATGGTAAAATAATGAAGAACAACAGTAAACTTAAGCAAGCTTTTTTTTTTTTTTTTTTTTTTTACTGTGAGTATGAAGCATTGTACCATCAGAAGGTTTCTCTCACTGTCAGGAATAGTTTCCCAAGGGAGGTTCCATTTCTTGGAAACCATAAAACTGAGCTGGATAAATACTAGAAAACGTACTGTATGCAGTAATTCTCCATGGGCAGAGAGATGAATTACGGATCTGTTACATATTTACATCTCTTAGCAACTGTGAATCGTAGGTGGCAAATGCTGTTGAAGACCACAACTGAATTTCGAATGGGAAATTCAAAATAAATCCAGAGTATGCTGTGCAATCATATTATTGGCCCTGCCTACTATTTTTTATCTGCTTGCTTGTTCCTTCATATTGCAAACATTCCTTCACTACAGTGAACTGTGAATGAGATCCTGTGCTGGATTCCAGTGAGGCGTTAGGCTTGTAAACTCTGGAAAGCAACTGACATTGGAGGTCAGTGTGTTACAACAACGTTAAGCTACACTATCTGCTCATAAAGGGAACCTCCTTCTGTAAACAGATACTGGTGATCGGAAAATTTTGAGAAAGGAGTTTTCAGCTAGTTTCTTGTACAATGGTGAAATTTGTAGCCTTTTTGTTGTTCATCATAGAGTGGACACAGGGAAGTATAATTCTGTACTGAACTGGCAATACTGATTTTCACCACTCTGTAGAGTACAGATACTTGTCAGTCTTGGTACTCTAGGACTGTAAATAACTGATAGACTTTGATCTTTTCAAGCAGCATGCACGAGGATCTTATTTTAGTTCTCTTTTGTTTTCCTTCATTATGTAATCGAAACATTTATTTTGTTTTTCATTTGCAACAGTAAATACTGTTAAAAAGTACAATTTCATTAAATGTCCTTATGTTTCTATGCAGGTCTGTTCCTCTCCTGTATTAAATAGTACAAATATTGGAGATGAACTTGAAGGGCAAATCTGAATGAAATTTCACCTATAATTTGGGCTCATGCCCAAATCCCTGTTCTGATTTTGCCTGGATTTAATTATGCTGAATTCCTGGAAGCTGCTATCAGACTGTTTCACTCCCAAATGGAGAAAGGATCATGAAATCAAATTACCTTGTGAGGTTATGTCTGCATTTGACTCAGTACTGGAAAAATTAGATTGCATTTGGTTTTTGGATCAAACTTCTATTTCCTTCCAGGCACTGAAGAGGACTAGATGTTAGGCTTGTTTTTTAAGCCATCTGTATTAAATATATAATATGGAGATATGGTTTGAATGTAATTGGTTATGGTTTATGTGTAGCTATGGAATTTGAGAATCATCTAATAATTTTCCCTTTAAACAGACTTTTTAAAGTACCATCATAGTATGCTGTCTTCCCTGAAGACTGCATAATTTTAGATTCCTCTCTTTCATCTAGGCTTTTTTCTTGTCCTTCTTGTGTGTTAGCTAATCCTGACATTTTCTTAATTCAAAGCCTAATTCATAACATGAGTTGCATTCAGTCATATGAAAAATCCTACTGATGAAAAAACCCTTTGCAGAGTCAACTATTTTGACTGTATTCTCTCCTGATCTTCTTCTTTAAAACATGTATGTATAAGTACAAGAACAATCCATTTTATCCTCTTTATGATTAAACGTTGCTAGTCTTAGCTTGTATGTAGAGGGATGAAAGGTGTTGGACTTGTCCTGACTTTGATAGCTCCACAAGCCCAGGTTTTCCTAGTCTGATATATTTTAAATTCTCTTCAGTTTCAATAACAAATGAAAATGGCAGGGTTTATTGTGTATTTAAATTGTTGTTGTAACAAAGAAAAATCTCATGAGTTAACTGCTGCTACTACTGATTGTGCATCTGACGCTTTTAGCATGACTCAGTTGCCTCTGTAATGCAGTGAACAGGCAGACCGTAACAAGATGCCAACTTGCGCAAGAAACAGTGGCTTCTGTTAGCAGCAGAAGTTGGGTTTATTCCTGTTCTCTCCAGATGCTCTTGGCTATCGTAGGACAGTACTAGTAGGATATTGGAGTCAACTGGTCAGATTAGATTGCAGAACGCACATTTTATGCTACAACTTCAGTGCTTGCTTTAAGTTCATGAGCCATGTAAACCATAAAGGGTGGCTTAGTTAGTAAATTAGTAATCCCATAAGACCTTTCTCTTAGGGTCTTAGCACTTTACTCTGCACTTTGTTTGGTTTTACCTTTTGTATCCAAGGATTTTAAAGTAAGCACTACAATTTTAATTTCACAGAGCAATAGAGACAGCCTACTGAAATGCAAGCATTGTTTACAAAGTTACTTAATCATGATATATTTCTTTATTAAGCGCTAGTCCTGAAACCAGCATATTCCCTAGTGTTGTAGCATTATCTTACGCTTAGTCCTTAATGCTGTATCTGGTTAGGGCTATTTGCTAGGTACAATTATTACACTATTGTTCATAAAAGCAGCTACTTGTAATTATGAGATACAGGCAGTTAGGTTGATACCTAAGCCATACTCTGATGTAAAAGAACAGACACAAATGTGGTATTTTGATGGATGTATGTTATGTCACATCACATGTTCCTGAAGGCCATGTTGATTTACTCCAGTAAGATGTAGGTTGCACCTCTGTCATGCACAAATAGATGTATACCTTGAGATGCAACTGATAGTGAATTAATTGGACATACAGAACTTGGAGAAGAATACTTAGCTAACTTAATTTCTTAATTAAACTATTAGCACAGTGGAATTTCAGATCAGCAGGGGTAAAATCCTTCCCCATATTCAGTGCACTCTGAACAGTTAGAACCAGATTTCAGAAGTCTTCTATGCTTTGTAAGGCTTCTGTTGCTTGTCATAGGTTGCTAAAAGTGACACAATTGCATTCTGCGATCTAAAGCACATCCAATTTTTGCAAAGGAAGGCAGATAAACTCTTCCATTTAAGGTGTTTTTTGATATATATGTATGGGAGCCTACTGTTTGGCTGTGTTGTTATTAAACATGCTAAGATTGAGTCTTAGTTGTGCAGAAGGGAAAAAAAAAACAACTCATGTCTGGAAAACAGCCTTCAATAACCTTTGCTGCCAGAATAGTTAGCCCACTAACTAATTGCAAACACATGGGAATATTTATGAAGAGCAAGGCATAGGCTCAGAAAGTGACTGATCTCCTGCTCTGGTTCAGCATATATGAATGACAGCCCTTAGTAACCCTGTTCCCTGTCAAAGCAGGTCTGCTTCATCAAATTGTGACAAAGTACAGCTGCTCTGCAGGCGGTGAGCAACCCCAAAATATTTCAATGAAAATAGCTTATACTAAGGGTAACAGATTTTGAAAAAAAACAGTTACCTTGCTAAGAATTAAAAAGGACAATTTACTTTTCATTTCTGTCATCTATCAGTGCACTGTCTGCGTTTGGAAAGTTGAGGAGAATTTGAAAATCTTCTGTATTTCTGTATCTTTCCAGTGTTACTTGATGCTTAGCAAGAATAAGTAATGGTTGTAATACAAATAGTGGCCTCTGCACAGCAGGGCCCTGACATCGTAGCCTTAAAACATTGAACACACAGTTCATTTTCTCTTCCCCTGTGAACTGTTCTCCTCCAGCAGGGTCTTGTTTAGTATAAACAGAACATGGAAAGAAGGAGAAGAAGAATGAAGAAAGACCATCAAGTTCCTAGTTATTTTCATGTAAATAATAGTTTATTCACTGTGCAAGGGCTGCTGTATTGGGGGGTTTTTTTGTTTTTTTTTTTAAAAAATGTAAAGTGGCAAATACAATAAAGATGTATAATTATGATTCCTTTGCAACATCAGTGTTGAAAAGTGAACATGACTTCCATTTGTAGTGATGTCCAATATGTTCTAGAGACTATTTTAACTCATTTTTGGGAAAACATCATGGATTATTACCAATGAGGTTTTTTTAACCAAGGGCTCGGAATTTGGGGTGCTGTCATGAGCAGCACTTCAGCTTCATAAAGTCTGTTGGTGACTACAGAACTACTTCTTAATCTCAGCAGGACTGGAGATTTTGAAACAACTCTTAATGGTATTTGGCATTTGTTCAGCTACCTCTGTCATCACCAGGAAGTACAAAGTTACTTTCACATGCTTAGGAGCAAGAAGGGGTTTGAGAGAGAGCTTCAAGCTGTTGCTTTAGTGAGGGTCATTTTATTTTATCCCTGCTGAAAAATCTGGACTGTTTGGGCTATTACTGAATTTCCTTACAGTTAAAAGGCAAGTAGTATGTCTCATGTTTTGTTTAAGACGCAAGTGTATGCTTTCAGTCAGAAATATGAGTTGTCTATGGCACAGCTTGTGTTTTGCTTCTTCCTTCTCGCTGTTATTTTTTATCATGTGTGTGATGCACATGATGCAGTGGAGGCCGCATTTCCTGCAGGTTTGAGGTACTGAAGGAAAAAAGGCATGCAAGAGTTTGAAAAGCAGAGAGCACAACTGTCTCTGTAGCTCTTATGATAGGTCCCAGAAGTTCTGGCTTTGTTCTGCCAGCTTTCCTAAGAGCTGGACACTAAATTTTCGCAGTTATGTGTACAGGTCGAGTTCTATCCTGACTTCATGCTTGGTACTTATACTATAGTCAGATAGTGTCTGTTTGCAGACTATGCTCTGAATTACTGCTTATGTTTCAAAAGCCCTGGAAAGTACATCTTTTTAATGCATACAAATATCTGAGATCGAGAACTTAATTTATGCACTATGTGCCTAATCTGTATGTTGTATTTACTTTTCTTGTTCTGTTTAGAGTAGAACTAGAGTACCAGGAACTCTAATGCCCCATATATTGCCAAGTCAGCAGTGGTTACTTTAATTTATTTTATGATTGTTGTTGTTAATTATTAATATTATTTATTATTATAATTTTTTACTATTTATTACCAGGAAGTTCCTCATTGACTTCAATGCCTTTGTTTCTGATAAAAGTTTGCATTAAAACAGTACTGGAAGTTCCTGTAGCGTAGCAGACCTTCAGAGATTTTACTGGTGTAGCCTTCAAAAAGACATTGTTTATTCTTAATTTACTGAGAATCTGATAAATTTTCTTTCTGTTTATTTTGACTTTTGCTATTTGATATACAGGGACTAAAATCAGGCATATAGCAGAGAAAGAAAAATAAATTATCTTTACTCTTTGAGTTTGTAGAAGAAACAAAATACTGCATTTGTTGGAACAGAAGCTTTGGACACAACTGAATTTCTCAACACACAGCATACATTGGTTAAAGCAGGTGAAAGCATAATTTCTGGCAAATAATTAAGAGAATATAATAAAAAATAATTTTCATTCCATTAGTGTTTTGGAATTGAAATGAACAAAAAAACCCTGTCTGGAAAAGAGTGGGCATTGTATTACACATTGCAAAAGAGAAATTCCCATTTGCCCTTCAGGGCCTTTGCTGTGTTAGAACCATGAAGTGATGCGCCGGTTTCCTCCTCTTTGCATAAGTGCTGTCTGCACTGGGAATCCTCACCTACGTGAGGATCCTCACTGATACTGATTGAGAAACATCTAACACTACTTTGATTTTGGTTATTTTGGACATCTAAGATTGTCTTTTTCTTCCGAGTATTTAACTGATTTAGCTGTTTTTTTCCACATTGCAGTCCAGTTGACTGCTATTGATGGTTTCTTAAAGGTCGTTTCTACAGTGAACACTGTCAACATGTATGTAAACGTGGGGCTGTACCCAGCAAGAATTTTTTTATCACATCATCCATAATTTATCAGTATTCATCTGTTATTCTCTTATCCTGTCTGCCTCTCTTTATGCCTGTTAAAGCTGGCTGATGTTTTTCAAGATTGTTTTTCTTAAATGTAAGAGGCGTGAAGTTGGACATGAGAAAGCAGAGCATGAAAAGTGCTATCAATGTGTAAAGTCCGCATGTAGAACATAGAAAAATCAGAAATAGATTAGTCTGGACCTTTAGAAACAAAGCCAGTTTTCACAATTTTTGTGAAATTAGTTTTTCTTTTTCCTTCTAACTTTGTAGTTCATATAATTTGGCAGATATATAACTCTGTTGCAACGGATGCCAAATTTCTCCCTATCTTTATAGCAAGTGACCTACACTGTCATTTGGGAAGTAATAACATTCCAATTTTTAAACATTTTTAACATATTTGGGTTTTTAAAAATATTTTTAACGCTTTCTGATTTTTTTTAAAATATTTTATAGCTCTTCAGGAGTGGAAGAAATATTTTACTTGGGACTCCATGTTCCTGAATTATTTATATTTCTATTCAGGACTTCACATAAAGAAAGAGAAAGGTGTATCAAACATCTGGATAGTCAGAAAACTGGAACGTACTTTGGAAACATGATTGAATTTAAGTTATTCATTAAGAAAAACATTCCCAAATGCAGTTTTAGAAAGTATTTTATAAAATTTGGTAATATTATTCTATACTGCTAAGCAGTATTTGAATTTGAGGGTCAACAGCTGTGTTATCATTACTTGATATTAACTTTGGCAAATTTAAAAGAACCAAAAACCAACGCAACAACAACAAAAAAACAGAAGAAATGAGTGCTTATTTTCCTAATTATTAAGTAAAATTAATTTATTTAGATCTGAAAGTTTAAGATCTGTAACACTAACTTACTGTTGTCACACACATCTGAACAGTTAAGAATTCATTGTAAAGGGAGAAATTCATATACATTTTTGTTGACATTCTTGGAAAAAAGTCAGACTTCAAGTATGACTGGGAAAATTATGATTTTTTTTTTTAAAGGTTTCCAAAGACTGGATTCATTTAGTTTGGCAAAAGCTACAAAATGAATATGTATTCAAAAAAGCAAAGACTTAAGTGATCACAGCTTTTGGCTCTTAGGGAGAAGGAAATGCCTTTAAAAATTCCATATTGCGCCAAAGTTCATTCTCTGCCTCCCCCCTCTTTCTAGCCCCTATTTAATGTTGTGTGGAACATCTGTTTAAGAAAAATATGGCTAGAAACAAATTTATTAACCCTTCAGCTGATATATGTCCAGGTTTATTGTGAGATGGTTGTTTTCTTGGGGGGCTACTGTATTTTGGGTACCTTTTACTACTTCTACCTGTTTCTGCCTTTCTTTTGCCACCTTTATTTATTTTTACTTTATATTGGAAACAAGAGAAGTGAAAGAGGAAAAGCATACTTTGCACAATTTTTCACCGCTTGAGGGAAAACAGAACATACCATAAAGCTAGCGAAGAATAGATGCATTAGCTATCTTCCCTTACTGTCTTCATTTTGAGTGTCATTTTGTGAAGAGATGCTTTGTGCCTGCATTACAAACATGTTCTAGATTTCGGTATTTGTGCAAGGGCAGAGAAACTTGACAGGGGACTGAAAAATTAGGCTGCTACTTTGTATATAGACAGATTTTAAGAGCAGAGCATATCCAGTGGATAAGCATGAGACGTCCCTGTAACCTACCAGCTGGGGATTCACAAACAAGAGGGGTGATCTCCTGCAGTTTCTACCTCTGTTTTCCTAAGCCCAGTGTCTTTCCAGCCCTTGCACAAGTATTTCCAGTTACACGATGGTCTTTAACCATGGTCCTATTGTCCAAGAGCTGGCCCTGATATCTCTTATTTCTGATGTCTGGGACCTGACTACCTTTTGCCAGGAGTCCATACTATGGACTATGCTGCTGCTAAGGAGGCAAGCCTGAGCTGGCCATGGCCTCACCTGGTCCACCCATTTGTTTTTGGTCCCTACAAATGCTGACAACTGAATGCTGCTCTTCTCTCCACTGCAGGAACTGAGCTCCTCCTACCAAACACCCCTCATCTGAATGCAGGGGAAAGGGAGGTGTCTGTGGGGTGCCTGAGTCACTAGCTGAGCTAAAACCCCCTATTCCCCAGAAGGCTTTTTTTAAAGCACTGCCTCTTTATCCACTTGACTCAGCTAAAGTCCTCCCTTACTCATTGTGTAGTGCTGTGTAGTTTGGGTTGTTTCAGGTAATTCTGCTAACAGGGTCATGGAACAGAACTGGAAGCCCCCAGTATGAAGATACATGCTTTCCATTAATTTGTCTTTAACTCAGTGTTTTCCACCCTGGTCCATAACTATTGCTGAAGGACGTTGCAAATTTAATTAAAATACTGTTTCTGAGCCATAACTAATGAGGTGGGGAGAAAGAGCTCGATTAATGGCATCGCAAGTCTGTCTTTCCTCGTGGGACTCTAGGGACCTGCCTTTGGCTTCTGAAGAACATTTCTAATGTATGTTTGAGAGGGCTTCTCTGGAAATGTTTTCTTAGGAGCATAAGAGTTAGCTGATTTGTTTGCCTTCAGCTCACAGAGGTAGTGTAGCACAAGATTCATAATGTTTTGGTAGGTCCTTAGAAAACCAATGAGTAAAAATGTGCTGAAAACTCTCATTAATAATAAATATAAAATAACAGGATAAACATTTAATAATGATGCCCCTATTTAGCTGGATTGATACTTTTTAGAATGCATTTATCTATTAAACCATGAGGTCTTTTCAAAAGTTCTCTAATAAATCTTCTAAAATTGTTGAATATCAGTGAAAACACATTTTAACCACCAAGACTCTTTTCTCTGTTGATGGACATTCTTGAGGTGTAAGTGTTAAAGTTTACAAAGGTTGTAACTACCAGATATCTATCTAAAGAGAGAGGATTCAATAATTTGGACAATGCTTTGTTCAAATTATAGAAACTTAAATCAAAAGTATAAATGAGAGAGAGACCAGTGGCATTGCTGACTATAAAACCTGTAAGAAACTTGGTCTAGCATGAGTTTGAGTGAATAAGTCCATATTACACAGCATCATTAGATCCTCCAGCCCTCATCTATGAATGCAGAAGCAGATGCAGTGCATGAATTATTAACCTGGACTATCTAGCCTAGTTCTCTCCAGTGGATCTCAGTCATAGGCTATATAAAATTTGTATCTGTTCTGGAAAATTAATTAGTTCACAGTAGGTTTATTACATGTAGACCCTATGAACTTAAATTGCACCCTTAGTAAATAGTCACTTGTAAAAGTTTATTTGAACTAGTTCCCTGAAGTTTTTGCTTAGCTTTTATAGTTGATGCATTATATCCATACACACACACAGAGATACAATTTTACAATTGGAAATGAAGGCCTTATGGTAAGATTCCCATATACCCAATGATCAGCAGCTGTGAAAAGAATATTCTGCTTAACCAGATGCTCTGGAATACATATTAAATATGTTGAACTGAGGGTATTTTAAATCAGAAGAAGATAGATATTTTGTGTTGCACTTAAGTTGCTGGCTCCTGTATTTACTATTTTGTAATTTACTGATGTTTCTTTGCCATTCTTTTTCTTTCCCAAAACAGTCCCTGTTTTGTCAATACAATTATAATTATACTGTTGCTACTGCATAATTACAATGCTGCAAGGTTCATATGCTTAGTACTTATATGCTTGGGAAAACATTGAGAATTGAAGTGTGATGGTTCACTGACTGTTAGACCAGCGTGACATCAGCTGTGGACACACATTTAAAAAAAATATGATTAAACACATTAATGGGTAGAATATGTCGCAGACATTTTTATTTCAGCTGAAGAGTGGCCTGATTTATTTTATCTGGGGATGGTGGAAAAATGCTTAATGCCTCAAACGCAGGCCATGTAACAACCACCACCTGCTGTATCTGAGCTACATAGATTCTGGGATCAAGCCAATATTGCTGCTACTTTTGGTTTACGTTTAACAAACACTTAGCTGTATTTCTGAATTGAGTGTGTAGAGCTCATTTTGTTTGTACCTAGCTGGAGGTGACCGTGCTCTTCCCATCTGCTTTCAGATGTTGCAGGATCCATCTTCCTAGGTCTTCTCTCCTTGTTATAGCCTAGCTCAAAAGCATTTCTCTTGTCCTCTGATGGTTACTGGAGAAAAAGAATCTCTCTCTGGGTACCAGGAAAGAAAACTTCTGTTGTTTGTTCACTTGCACATGCCAGTACTTCAACCAGTTGTGGCTATATCTGGTCATATGGTTTTAGGTCAGATATCACTTCACCTACTACTGCCTCCTCAGTGCTGTGACCGTTGGGGTGTTCCCAGGAAAGACTGGACAAACTACTTCTTCAGCAAACTGACTAGGATTCCAGCTCACTCTTAACACATTCCTGCCAACCTCTGAAACCCCATGGTACAGGTAGCTACCTTGCATGGTAGTGAAGGTGAATGGGAGAGTGAGGCTTTTAAGTTCTTACTGCATGAACTCTAGTAAACCAGAGCTTTCTGACTTAGATGTTCCATCTGGTCAGCCTTGAGTCTGTGGAGGAAGGGAAAGACAGTTCTGAGTGAAAAGCAAGCTCAGGGGGAGTAGGTGAGCAGGCAGAGTCCACAGAGAGCGTCACTCAGGTCTTTGCTGTCTTCTTCTGTTCCTTCATCCAACGTCCAAAGTGCAAGTACTACCACTGACCCATGTCCTGGCATAGTGGAGGTTCATGCCTGATGTCGCGCATCGTCTGCAACATGCCTGATGCTGGGAACAGTCAGAGCTGCTTTGAATGTGTGCTTGGGCCTTTTGGCAGCACTAGAAGGAGATGGCTTGGAAAGCTGAAATGCTGCTCAAAAGAATGATTTTTTTTTTTTTTTTTACTGCTGTCATATGCATATGTCTTCAGTACAGTCTCCTATGTCCTCAGTTTTCTCTTTTGCCAATCCTGTGAGCAAATAGCTGGAGGATGGGGTGACTTCCCACTGACAACTAGAATGTCTATAGGGCCACCCATACCTGAGGAGGTCGTGGATACAAACATCTTTATAACATCATGGTTTTAGACATTTTGTAACATTTTTACTGCCTAAACTGGTATACGAACTCAGGGAACTTATGAGTTATATCAGCGTAGCTAAACTGGATTGGCTTCACACCTTTCAGGTAACTCATTCTGCTCTGTGAGCAAGTTAAGTTTTATAAGTTGTTTGCTTTTCTCTGATAAGTGAGTTAAAAAGTTATGTGTATATGATTGTCATAAACAATTTTATGATATATATTTACATATGTGGCTCAACAATATAATTGTATGGTACATCTGCAGTTTATAATAAGTGTTTATTATTCTGCTTTACCAAGTAGCTTTCTGAATGGATCTTCTTCATTTGAACAGCAATAACTTTATCTTAAAAAGATATTGAAAATATTCAGTGGAACTGGAGAGACTTTAAATAATCTGTATAGTGTCGCATGGTATTTGCAGTGTTAAGATGAAAAGTGTGAGGAAACCTCTTGTTAAATACATGCCAACAAACAGTACAACAGAAAAATACATTTGAATTTCATGCCAAGCAATACCAGAAAGGAAATCAGCCTTGGGGAATGAAAGCTTGATTAAATTGGAAAAGAAATGGGAAAAAAATAGTACCTCAGTAGTATTGTTCTGCTTCAGAACGCCTAAGTTGTATCACAACCTGCTATTTCCATTCTTCAGAATGGACCTTCAGACTGGGATCAGGGATGCATCAAATTGACTGAGCCAGTGGTACAAGTTTTTAGGCAATTACGAAGCCGGCTAAGCTAGTTCTGCTGCTGTTGGTAAATGCAACTGTAGCAGTTTGCTAAGTGTTCAAATGGAGAAAAAAAAAAAAAGAGATAACATTAGTTTATGTCTTTATTTTGGAGGAAATTGTCCTCAACATGTTTATTAACATTGTTTAATATCAAACTCTTTGAATCCGAGTGCCAGCTTGGTACTCAGTACTAGGCACTTAGCCCATACTAAGGATTTTGAAGTGGTCTGACTTCATCTGTGCAACTTGACTACTGCAGAAAACACCTCCTTGTAGCCTAAACAGGCCCTTTCAACTTCCTACTCATTTCTCCCTGACAGGAAACTGAAGATAAATTTATAACATCAAATAACTTTATGGAAAGCAACTTGATGAAGTCTTTTCACTGTACAATCTCAGTAATTGTGGAGGTGTTGTTACATATCGAAGCGGTTATTATACTCCTACCCTGAGACTTTAAAGCGATGGCATTCTGTGGCCTCAGATGGGGTAGGCTAGTACCTCCCTTGTTCTTTTTACTGATGTATTTTAATTCGGGGGGAGTTCCCTCTATCCTCCCTCACAGAGACCATGCCTTGCTGTTTAAAGGCAAAGGGAAAATACTGCTCCTATGCCATGAGAAAGGGAGGAAATTTGTCTTAAAACAGAAATGAGCTCCTTTACATTTTTTTTAAAGTTCAGATAATGGGGAAGGGTGGTACTATCCAGCAAATCCCACTGTCAGCTCCATACCACAGTATTTTTAGAGCTTATATTTTCAGCACTTTGATTTTATCGAAAGGAGACAATTAAGTTTTGTGCTCTTTCCCAACAGAAGTAATGTCAGCTCTGCGTCAGGAGTCTTTCCTGCTGCTATGAAAGAAACCGGAAATGCATTTAGCAGAGGGGCTAAGTTGTTTCCAAGGACTGTAACTGAGCTTAATTTTCCTCCAGGTTCTAGGCAAAAAAGAGCAGCATAGAAAAAACTAAAGTAACTTCAGTGCTGCTGTTTATAATTTAAACTGGAAAATAGGAAAGCTGTTGCTTTCAATTTTTTGTTTGTTTGTTTTTCTTAGGGAAAGTTTGATTGTGTTAGATACTTAAAACAGTTTAGAAGTTCATAAGTATGTTACCGGTATCCCCTTTTTCTAACGGAGCAATGCACTTTAGCAGTAGTGTAGTCTAATACACATTTATCATGTTTTTTCATTTTCACAAAATTTAAACAATGCTAGCGTAACATAGCATGGTTGTGTTGTTTGTGCATAAAAGAAGGTTTGGAAAAAGTAGTAAAACAAAATCTCTCTAACATGTATATGGAAGAGAAAATAATTTTCCAAAAATATGTTTTCAATTTGAAACATAGTGATTTAGTAAATACAATTTTATCTATAGTAGTGAAATGAACTGATTGTTTCTTGTTACCATGGGCTTCAAGATTTTAAAACTGGATCTCAGCCTCTCACCTCATTTTTATTCATGGATTGTAAAGGGAAAATAAGGTTTCCTGGCTTTTAAAATCCCAGTTGGTTTTTCAGCTTTGAATGAAGTAGTTGAGATTTGGAATGAAGCAAATATTCACTATGCACCTGCGGAATAGTCTGTTTCTGTCAAAAGCTGGTTTAACATTTCAGCTTACTCTAGCTCCAGTTGCTTTGTCTTTGGCTCCTACTTCTTCAGAGATTTGATTTTTCTTAAACACTTTAAATACCACTGAATATTTTTGTAGCTTAAGTAATTGTTTTTATGAGATTACTACTTTTCACAGGAGATTATTTCTATATTTAAATATAAATGGGGAATTTGAGAAGAAAATATCTTTAAATAAAGCAAAATCTGAAAGGCAGCTATTTTAAAAATTCTTTCATTTTTATCCACCCTGCCTAGATCCCCATGGAGTTCTGAGAAGCTGGCGCTCTGAGGAAAGGAAATTTGATAGAAAGAGTTGATGCTATTTCCCACTACACTAAACACAGTTTTATTTGTCACTTCAAAAGCAGACAGATGAAGGATGATGTAATTTCATTCTGTTAATCTGCCATTTATACAAGTTAATTGTTCTGTCCAAGAGTTAGAATAGATGTTTTAGTTGAAATTATTCTGTGAACTATTTCTGCCATGGCAAACTTTCACTTCAAAGCACAGAGGGTACATACACTGAATTTTTGCCCCACAAGCTTGTTTGACATAGACATGTATGTAGTCTTGGCCTTGTACACAAATAAAAAAGTTTCGCCATGTAGTGCCAGTGGTGCTGTTTCCCTGGCAAGCATACAGGGAGCTTGCCATTGCAAGGCATGTCTTGTTCCAGATACCATGCAGAACTCTACCTCTTACAGGTGACAAACTGACTTTAATGTTAGGCGTCTTTACAGCCTGTTGGAGAGGGATGACAGGCTTCATTTTCTTTTGCAAAATAATTCCAGCTTCATGCAATCCTTCTTCCTTCCTTCACAGTATATTTTTGAAAGTATTTTTCTCCCTTGATCTGGAGCATAGAAAACTCTTTCAAGATCTACATTGCTAGGTAGGAATTTTGTATGTTTATGACTTCTATCACATAATTTTTCTTTTAAACTGTGTGCTTACATAGAGGCAAGCTGGAAAATTGAGTGTTTCTAGAAGGCTGCCTGACAATCAAGGTAATGTCATATTTTCCAGCAAGAATACCAGATCTATGTCATGTGTGATTTAACCACCAGTTTCTGCATGAAGAACAGTGCTCACTTTGTTTATTGGAGGATTACTGAAAATCCTATAATTCATCACTAGTCTGTCAGAAGCAAGTTTTGGCTTATTTAGTGCCTTATTCAGAATTGAAATGTACATATTTTACCTTAAAAGTTGAGTGTTCTGTTTCAAGTCCTACATTCTAGCTTTGTGTAGAATACAAATAGCCCTAGTATATATTTTTGTAAAATGACAAACCATATTAATGAAAGAAGATGCTTGGAGGCATGTTGCTACAGGTTAAAATGTACTGCTTACTTATTATAAAGCTGTTTTTCAAAAGAAAATAACTGTTTGGACTGTATGTTTATTATAACGAATGATGAGGGTCTGTTGTACTTTCTCATACAGAAACTGGCATGTGTAGCACTAGAGATCTGGACTAGTTGATTTAAGAAGAGTAAATGCCTGTATTTAATATGCTGTTTCTTAAATTGATCACAACTCTTGCATCTACTTGATACCTTGGCATGTTAAGTGGTAAGTATAGGCTGTTAAGAACCAAAGACATTTAAAATTTCTGCTTCCTTAAAATCCTTTTGGATCTTCCTGTTCCTTGCTAGGCTTTAGTTGTGTGATAGAAGCAAGACGATAAAAAATCATGGCTACCTATATGGCTGTTTTATCCAAAATTTTGTTCTCATTTTCCATAACAGCAGAAGCTCCATTATTCTGATATGGGGACAACTGGGTTGTGTAGGCTTTATGAACTTGTAGATTACAGCTAAAACCCTGCTGGAAGCTGAGACAGATACCTACACAAGCATTTTGACTAGAGCATAATTTGTTGTATGTGCAGACTACATTTTCTTATGACAAAGGCAGAGATCAGATACAAACCATGTACACCTTTCTCCTTCCCTCTTTTGGTTCTGTTGCTGCCAGTCTGCTGTCTGTTTCTGTCAGAAGCAGTGACTGGGGAAGCTTTGGGTTGGCTTATGTTTCCTCACATGTGCTACCAGGAGGTTAAATGACTTTATAGAATTAGATAGCAAGCTGTTCTTTCAAAAACAGTAGTTAATGAAATGACTCAGTCTGGCACTTTATAGCACTTTACAGCTGCAACAAATGAGCTGCAGCTAATAGCTTTCCCCAGATATTAATTAAGAAATTGAAAAGCTCCAGGAAGAGGATTAGCCATCCAGCATTTAATTATTATTGTAGTTAAAAAGTATTTTACCCAAACATTTCTCATTCTTGCTTGTAAATTAAGCTATTAGTGTATTCTTCTGAAAATAAACTCAATGGTAGCGCTCATGTAGACTCAGTCTTTTCTGCCTGGGATTATAAATAAAACAATGTACCACTTCAAATTATTAATATCCTTGAGCAAAGTAGTTGTGCACTTGATGTTGTATATGTTATCTATCAAGGGCTTACTAACTGGGACCACGAAATTATAATTCAAAAGCCACGGATTATTTTCCTCTTTAACTCTTTTTTTTATAGATCTTCTAAAGACCTTTCTAAGATTTGGCTTACATTTAACCTCCACTTCTCTGATCTGTGAGAGTGAGTCTAGAGCAGCTGAGGCTACACAGGCAAAACTGGATGCTTAGTTGATATGGTTAAAGGAGATTATAGTTATACTGGGCAAGTGGGTAGGTGTTCATCTGAGAGCTTCACTTACCAGCTGGCTCCCTGTTTTTCCCCACTGGGACCCCTTTTCCCTCTATACATATACCACTACATCTAAGCTTTTCTCCTACAGTCCTGCAGTCCCTCCATATCCAAGCTCCCCTTTTCTTTCTGAAGACTTCACCATATTTTCCCAGGTCCCCTGACTTCGCTTTGCCTTCCTGACTTTCTTTTTATTCCTTCCTATGTGGAAATTCTCCTCTTTGTCGTCTGCTTTGCCAGAGCAAAGTTGCAGCACACGCTATCAGTCAGACGTGGACCTTACAGCTGGCAGATATGCCCTTCCTCACCCACCAGCCAGTTTCCACTCTTCAGTCAGGAGACTTGCATGCTTTGAGAGCCTTGGGCTAAACACCACAGCATACCTCTCAGTTGTGGCGAGGAAGAGTTTTAACTTTGTGGCCCACATATATTGTAGATCTGAATTGTGTCTGTTTGCTTAATGAAGAAACAGTGAATGATAGGAGTAAAAAAGATGCCTTTAAATAACTGCGTATCATTTCTGGTATAGTTGGCACCTTGGTTTTACTGTCTTTCCCAGTATTAAATGTTATGTCGGGGATGCCAGGATAAGACATGTTTCTGCCATCCCATCAAACTCAAAGTATAAAAGGGCTTTGAAAAAAACTCTGTACTCTGTCAACAAGAGCCATTGTTCCAGAGACAGCAAATTGGAAATCAGTATTTCTTCGTGACCAGGGCTGTTGACAGGCTCAGCCTTTGAAACAAAAATGTGTGCAGTGCTACCCAATGCAAAACTTCACAGTTGTGCTTTGTTCCTCTCCTGTGGCCCAAAGATCAGCCACACCATCATTACCATCATTGTCTTGCTCTTGTTACACAGGTCCTTTCCCAAGTTCCTGTCCCCATTTCCCCCTACCCCTTCTCCACACCTACTTTCTCTTGCTTCTGCAGAAACAGACGTATTGTCCCAGGGGTGGCTTCTGTGTAAGCATTAGTTAAGAGTGAGGGTCTCATGTCTTGGCTCATTAAAAGAAATGGAAATCCCATCTCACCGAAGCCATAAACACTCACCTTTGTGCTGGGTACATGGTCACTACCAGTGTTTTAGCATGAAACCCTTAATTTCTTTCTTAAGTGGCTTTTAAGGCCTGAAATGTGGGATCCAGAATGCTGTTTTATTGACTTTTTGAACTAGTTTTCAGAAACTCTTTAATTTTCTACATTGTTGAGTATCTCTTAAAAGGTATGTGCTTAAAAGATACTGGAGGAATGGGACTGGAGAGAGAAGAAAATCCAAATTAGTATTTACTGTGTGTATATTTATGCACATACAGCATGGTCCTACCTATGTTAACACTCCTTGCAGTATAATACAGACTATCTGTCATCTACACACAGTCCAGGTTTCCCATTGCCTGCAAATAATGATCAATTCTGTTGATGTAGTCAATTTTGAAAGGAAACATGCATGCAAAATACTGGAGATAAGAGATGCAAGAGTTCCTGCTACTGCTTGAACACTGTGAATCTCCCTATTTGAAAAGGTTCACCCATTTCTGTTTTTGAAGGTCCGCAGAGTGTCAGTCTCAGTTTTAAGTTCAGTTAGGAGATTGTTTAGTATGTAGGTAATAACTCTTCCATAACACGTCTCCAGAGCTGTTGTTTACACATGAGCAAAGTTACGCATTTTTAAAAGTGAAAAGAGACTTGAAAATGTAGCAATGTCTGTTTATAGATTTAACAATGTTAAATCCTAACAGTCAAGCAATATGACTAGTAGATGTGAGAAGTAACTTCATCTACATTGTTTGCTTTCAAAAATCTATTGCAAAAGATTTTAGGGAAAAATATTTTACTCTTACAACTGTACAATTTTAAGTCAACTTAGTTTGGTCAATGAATCTTGATTTTCTTCAGATGCATAAAATGCACAGCCCATCTCTGCACAAATGCACAATTCCTAAAACAACCCCGTTACTGTTTAAACAGCTAGTATAAATAATGAACCACTCCATTACCAAGAATATAAATAAATGTAGACAAGTAAGGGTTCTCTAGAGCTGAAAGTTTAGGTTATGCAAAAACTTCGACAGCTGTAATTTGTAGGTCCTTGTAGACTGAGGGGTGTGAGTGATGTAAACTCTGGAAAGCCGACATTTAATGTATGTCTATTTTGTCATTTTGCCAAAAGGCAGGACTTCACTGTTATGTTTCTTTTGCTGTGTACAAATTTTGAATAGGGCAACATCTGGCAGAAAAAATTCCACAAAATACATTAAGCTTTGCAGTGCTGTAAACAGAGCACAGTGCTTTACTGCATGATGAGTGATGAGTCAACATTTTAGAGAAGTCTGGTCATAAACATCTTTTCCCTAGATAGAACTAAGAAAGATGAAGAATAAGAGAGCAAAAGATATTAATTGAAATTTATTTCCTCACATGTTAATATTTAAAGTTAATTTAATACTAAAAGTAGTTTAGTTAGAAGTGTGCTTCTAATTAGATTATAATCTAAAAAGTTTGTTCTTTCTTATGCTTAGCTGGTTGAAGAGATGTAAGATCTTTGGATGTGAGCCTTTAAGTCCCCATGTCTAAAGACATAAATGGGAGCAGCTCAGTTCTTCCCTCTACCCTAAAGTAACCACACACCTGTAACTTCAGTGAACCACAGTGGAAAATGGCTTAACCAACACCTCAGAAATTCAGTCAATTTTGATGAGAACATAACTTTTTAAGACCTAACTTAAAGCCAGCAAATTTCAATATTTTCACATTTTCATTGCAAGTCCTTTGGTTTAAATTGGTAAAGTGAAAACATGAGAAAAGCTAGGAGCTTTCCTTGGGGTGGAGGAGAAGGGGAGAGAGAGGGAGGGAGGAAAAGAGGGGAAGTTGGATGGAAAGAGAGTGGGCAGACTGACCATGAGCACACCAAGGTGAAATGTATCTTTGGTCCAGGGAATTTTTTAAATAAACAGAGAATGGTTCATATTTTATGGCTCTTGTCCAGAAAATTTACAGAAACACTGTAGTCTGTACTGTCAGTTAGTCTGAGAGTATGACTTCACAAGCAGTCATAAACTACCCAGGTGCTGTGCTGCGTTACTGAAACACTCACAGTAAGAATCTCTGTTGGCTCACAAGGGTGGTGCTGGGTGGTGCTCTTCCATAAATGTGCTATTTCTTTTTAAACTACCTGCTTTGATTAGACTGATGAACCTTCACTTTATTTATCTCAATACAGCAGTTGCAGGCCTCACAGCAAGCGACTGCACTGTTCCTGAATAGACAGTCCACCCACGTTTGTCGGGGGAAGTATTGCCACCTAAGCATTCACCCTTCTAGGAAAACAACAGCTAAGTGGGGAAATGCAAGTGGGAAGAAAAGCACAAGTTTATTATAATGGCTCTATTAATTCTAGTGGTATCAGGGATTTTGAAAGTGCTTCTGAACCTTAAGTAGCAACTTCAGAGGTCCTTTGTATAAGCAGAGGTCAATGTGATGGGGATACCCCTGTTGATTCTTCATTTCCAAAAGCAGCAAGCCTTACGGTGCACACAGAAGAGACAAAGCTTGCATCTGATAGAGTTTATCTCACTTGCATTTGCCATTGGGAAGCTTTCTGAAGGTTACCTGGGGGAATTCCAGCTCCAGGTGGCAGGGGTGGAAGATGCCAAGAGGTATGTCAACAGTGTTGTTGCCCTGCTGCTATTCATGCAGGAAAGGGCAGCAGCTTTGTCACTTCAGGCTTTAGAATCATAGAATCGTTTAGATTGGAAAAGACCTTTAAGATCATCAAGTCCAACTGTTAACTGAACACTGCCATTCACCACTAAACCATGTCCCTAAGCACCTCGTCTACCTGTCTTTTAAATACCTCCAGGGATGGGGACTCGGCCACTTCCCTGGGCAGCCCATTCCAATGCTTGACAACCCTTTCAGTGAAAGAATTTTTCCTAATGTCTAACCTAAACCTGCCCTAGCGCAACTTCAGACCATTTCCCCTCGTCCTATTGCCCGTTACCAGGGAGAAGAGGCCGACCCCCACCTCACGACAGCCTCCTTTCAGGCAGTTGTAGAGGGCAATAAGGTCTCCCCTCAGCCTCCTCTTCTCCAGGCTGAACAACCCCAGTTCCCTCAGCTGCTCCTCATCAGAGTTGTGCTCCAGACCCTTCATCAGCTTCATTATGCTTCTCTGGACACACTCCAGAGACTCACTGTCTTTCTTGTAGTGAGGAGCCCAAAACTGAACACAGGATTCGAGGTGTGGCCTCACCAGTGCAGAGTATAGGGGCACGATCACTTCCCTTTCTTCTCTATCGCCTTTGAGATTCAGGCTGCTCTTACAACTCAGGTTGCAGAGACTCTGGTTCTTTTTACATTGTGACTCATACACTCACCCAGCTCACTCAAAAATGTTACCTAATGTGTGTGTTTGTATGGCACCTGCTAAGGAGATGATCTGGGGAATTATTTTCACCACCAGAATTTCTTAGTTATTTCTATGTGTAATAAAAATAATGTCTAATAACCTCAACCATAGCTAGGGGATCACAGGTATGAACAGGAGGTAAAGCATTTTTGTCTCTATCTGGATTGAAATCAAGACTTAAAGGTGAAAGAATAGCAGAGGTAAGAATTACTACACCAGGTTTCCTGACAAGCTTGAGCTTGAGGTAAATGGATGGACTCTGATTAATGCCCCTATTCTCCCCATGAAGAAAAGAAAAAAACCCATTTACTAAATAAAACCTGAACACTCTCTTAGGGTGTAGCAACTGCTTTCTGCTAATCTAATAAAAAACATATGTTCAAATGCTTGGGATTTGTAAACACTTAAGTCTTAATCACTTCTGACCTACAGTATTTGAGAGACAGTACAAATACAAGTGCTTTTCTTAAATTGTCTTATTTTTGAAAAGTTTGAAACCCGAAAGAAACTTTTTTTTTCCTGATACATCTTTTTCTAGGTGGATGTGAATTTTTTAAACTACTTTGAATTTTGAAAGGCTTCTCACTTTATTGTCCCACCCTAAAGACAAGCTTCTGTAGGCTCATTACACAGGGTATGACAAAGAATCAACACATGAATTTTTGACACAAGCCTATTTGTTTCTATCCTTCAGTCCTGTAATCATCTTCAAATTGGCTATGCATAACTTTTGAAAAGATTTCCCACAACTAAAATATCAGAAAGTCTCAGAAAACTGCAGTGTCTAATACCATGAAAAGGCTGAGGTAAGGCTGAATTGGATAATTTCATTCCTATTGTTACTGAATTATAATTTAGTCTCCAGATGTCCTCAAAGCAAGTCTACATTTTGATCAGCCTTTTTTGTATTCTAGTTGATTGAAGTGGGATGAGTAGTAGTTACAGCTTTTGTTCCCACTGCTGTTTGCCAACCTGTGCCAGGTCTCCCTGAGCAATTTCTCTTGGAAACCTTGGCTAGAAAGTCTGTGGAGGAACTTAGTGCAGAGGCTTCACCTTACTTCATTATTCTGTGTTAAGCATTACTGCAGCTAAGCAGCTTCTTTTGAATGCTTAGTCACTGGAATGTGGAAAAACTGCAGAAATTCAATCATACTTGTATCCTGTAATAAATGATTTTGCTCTATATATCTCATTAGGTACACTTTTGCAGTGAACTGACATAACTGGGTCTTATACCAACCTAGCTGATATAATAGTTGTAGTTGATATGCTAGCACCTTGAGGTTGGTGTTGAGTGTTGTTTATTTGAAAAGCAAAATGCTCATGGAAGTGTTCGATTATTGACTCGCTTGTTGTCATTGCACTGGAACTCTATTAATAGCATTGCTATAAATATCTTTAAAAAATAAATTAAAAGTATAGGAATCAGAATGCAATAAATCAGAATGTGATATAGCCTTTTGTACTAACTAAAGCAGCAAGGGGCTGTTGCTCAAGTCAAATTTTACCATAAATTGTAAGCCCACTAAGAATTACTGTTTTATGACTCAGGCCAATAAGTCCACTTCAAATCTGCTTAAAAGCCTTGTTACGGTAACATAATACAGTATATATGTTGCCTCTTTTGTTTATGAAGTAGTTTCACAAAGTTCTGCCAAACCAAGTGACTGAAAGTTTGTGGTAGCCTTTGCCTCATGGAAAGTGATGGGTAAAAGGGTGGATTATGGTAACAGAATTCAATCCTTCTGTGACTACTAAAATTTGAGTTGCTGTGCTGTGGCAAGGATATGTGTTCCTCAAAGCTAACTTTTACAGTCTATGAATCTCCTTCTTCATCATTATAACTTAATTTTACTTCCATAATTTTGTAGAACTTTTCCTGGAAAGGGATTTATGCCAATAAAGGATTTAATCTGTTATTGTTCTCAAACTCCTATTGGCAATTGTAAGCATGCAAGATTGCAGTGCCAGATACTCAATTCTGACTTAGCTTTCAATTTCTGCATGAGCTGTGAAGTTTAGGTTCTTTTACAGGTTTTGGAGGGAGGGCTTAGATTTTTTGTATACTTATTTTTGTGCAGAAGAGGAATAAAACAGGAGGGAGAAACATCTATATGTAGTGCAGAATTTTTTTTCTGTTTATGTATTGTATTTAGATTGACATGTCATATCTCTGTTATGAAGACTGGTATGCATTGCATTAGTGAGGCAAGTATAAGAAGAAAATGGAGTTCATTTGCCTTGTATTATAACTAAGATCTCCTGTATTGGCAGTTTGACTGGCTTTTAGTATTGTTGGCAATGGATGTGTTTATAAACATAAGAAAATTTTCTTTTTTGAGGAATAATTTACTGTTAATTTTTTCCAAGTAGGAAAAATGCAAATAATACATAATTTCATTTAATAAATAAACAAAATAAAAATAAATATGTTTCAGGTGTGACTTTCATTATCTTAGGAGGCATCCTAATAGGCTTTTCTAATGATATTTTTCTTCTGAAAAGTCATACTAGCAAAAACGATGTCTCTGCTATATTGCACAGTCAGGAGATAACTTGTGGACAGCTAAGTAACTAGGCAGAACACTTAATAACCTATTATCTGCACAGTGCTTACTTTATCAAATGAGTGAGGTTAGGTATTTCAGATTAATATATACAAGGCAGAATACAGAGACAGAGCAGAGAAAAACAAACTAGCCAAGAATGATAAGGTCGAGGGCAATATATCAATCAGTTGGCTTTCTGGGTCATAGTAGTTTTAAATATTTGAGAAGCCATTCCAAGAGTAAAACAGAGTTCTTTGGTTTGTTTTAGATCCTTGACCAGATCTTATCTACATTCATAGAGCTGGACTGTAAATCACCAAGTCTCTTTCATGTTGGCTGCTTTGTAGAAAACCTAAGAGGCAGTAAGTATTAGACATAGTGGAAGATCCAGAGAAGCTTTTTCCCAGTGTATTCTTAATTTCATGTCTAGCCATAGAAAGCGCAGTGCATGCAAATAACCACTCCAGTCTTTTCAAAGATGCATTTATTCAGTGCCACAGCAGACAGCTAATGGATAGGTTGTGGTTAGCATCTCACTTGGTGCTTTGAGCAGAATTCCCCAGGTATTTTCCCAAAGTATGGGAACATGCAAACATACCAGGAAGAATAACCTCCTATACCTTTAGTAACTCAGTAACTGCTACCTCATGCAGGTGCCCTGCCAAGATTTAAAACTTTGGTTGTAGTTGAGCTTTGTTATAGGAAGATGTAGATTCTTACATACCCCCAAAAAGTGAGGAGGAAACAGCTGGATGGTCACAGACCCCCCATGTTGTAAATAACAAACATTTTAAAAAGGTAAGAAATTAATGCCTGATAGTATGAGAGAAGAAAAAGCTCTGTTTTCATGAAACTGGTGGCAGATGTCATGAACTTTCCTGGTGTTTGGTAGCATGATAGATCACCTCTGACCACTTTAATGGTGGCACCTCTTTGACTGCTAGCTGGTGGTTGCTAATTTTTATGGTAGTCTTTTGTCATGTAAATGTTATTTACCATATATGAGGCTTAGCCCCCAGGCAACCATCAGATAACTATTTCTATTGTGGTGGAGCTTTGTCAGGTTAAACTCAAGCAACTGGGTTTATTTCGGGAAACAGGAAATCTATGCTCTTGATGGGAAATAAACTGCTGGCCTTGTATTAATGTTGACTAGCGGGCGCAACAAAATGGTCAGAGGAGTGAGAAGAAACACACTCTGCTTTGAAGTCATCTTGCCAGTCAACTGTCTTGCACTGTTGTGAGTTTCCCTCTTCCACCCTGCTTGACTGGGCATGCCCCTGCCACTCTACAGCTTGGCTCCTTTCGATCTTGCCTAAGTCCCTGATTTGTGTGTGCTGAGCTCACACTGCCGTCTTCTCCATTTCTGGCAGTTCCCCCTCTCAATCAGCTACTGTGCCAAATAATCGCAGCCCGTGCAGTAGTGCAGAATGAGCTGGTAATTAATCTGATGGGCTCCATACAAGCCAGACCTGGGTAGGTCACATAGTGGTTTGACTACTTGTTCAAGCAAGGATGGAAAGTGTTGATTCTGCTTCTGTTTTAATACCAGTAGGGTCCTGGTTAGTATTTTAGAATATACCCAGTGTTGGGAACAAACAAGAGCATTTGGAGATAAAAAGTTGCCTGTTCAATTCAGCAGCTTTCTGCCTTTCTATTGCATAGTATGCATATGTTGCTTCCATGGGACGCAACATGGGACACTTACACTGAAGCCTTGTTATCAACAAAAGTCTTAGACTCCTACAAGTACCTAAAATCATGTAATTTCTTAATGCTATTCTCTGCTAAAGGCTGCTTTGATTGCTGTGCATATGGATGTATTCTGGTCCTAGCATCCTCTCCTGCTTATTAGAGTTAGCAGTCTTTTTCTATACTTTGGAGCTAATGCATTTTTAAAGCTGTCCATAACTAAAATGAATGCAACCAATTATACACTTGAAACAATTTATTTGGCAATTGCTCACACTTGTTACAAAAAGTTCGTATGTGAGGATATTTAGATTGGCACGCTTGGCTTTTGCTTGCAAAACTTTATGGTAATGTGTAACATAAATAAGTAATACCTGTGCAAATATTTGCTTAAGGATAATGAAAACCATAGCTGTCCACTTTAATTAAGTAAACAGTGGTTGCAAGGGAATGTATCAAATATAAAAGTAACATTTGGATCTGAGCAGAATACCTGCTATGTGTATTTTGAAATGTTGGAACATAATAAAATGCATGAAAACAGAATACAAGTATGTCCTAATTTTAATTCTCCCTGTGAAGAACAGTATTCTTCCTTAAAACACAATCTTTTTCAATCCAAAAGCTGAGGGATCTGTATTATGGCTCAGAAGTGTTAGGAATGAAGACCTGTGTGTTTGGCAGTTCTTGGAGTAGCTGTTGGCTTTTGTGCACTTCACACTTCAGGGCTGGAACCAACCAATTTTCCAGCAGTAAATGCTGCTGGTTCCACACAGCTTGTTCCACTCCCAGCTATGATTATGATTGCCATAGTTTATTCACAGATGTCAGCTTTTTGTTGCATTTGTTAAAAATATGAGGCCAGTGCTTCAAATGAGCGCTTTTCTGAAAACAGGTCTATGAAATCTCAGCTCTGGTTGTATGCGACTTTCAGACAATATTTTTCAATATATAAGTAAGAATGTGAAGTCATGGCTCAGTGCCGCGAGTTAACCTTGCAATCTAAAATAAGATTGCATGTGTTTTTTCTCTCTTACATGCCATAAAACCAGGTGTTTTTACAGGCACTGTATTTTTGATGATGTAGAAGCAAAACTGACCCAATGTGATAAATAAAAACTATTGTCAGTCCTGCCGTCACAGTAACAACAGGGTGGGAAGTTTGCTGCTTGCAAAATAGGAGCTCATGCATGCAAGACCTCTCAGGTGGGAAGATACCACTTTGAAAATGTGCTGTGCTTTACTCAAGTGTTGCTTTCAAGGCTCATCAAAATGGCAGTGTGGCAGCCTTGAAAGTTGCTGCTGAAACGAGGTTGTAACAAAGCGGTTAAGGCTGATCTTGAGATTAGCATCCATTACAATCATTAAACTGGATAGTGAGGAATGATAGTGGGAGCTCAGGAAATCCCTGCCTGGCCTGGGGAAATACATAGCAGTTGGGTGGAAACTGCCGAGTGCTTTGAGGCTGCTTACTATTGAGTACGTGCCCAGTGGTCCTTCGCACCTCTGGGTTAGGGAAACTGCATCTTGCTTAGTGTGCAGGCAAATGCGGCAGAAAGGGTCTCCCGTGCATCATTATGTCATTTGGAAATGGCCAGGTTGGCTAGCGTCAGTGGGACTGTGACCAGGCTTTCATTTAGTTCTTTCACTGTCCACCCATTGAAAACGACATGTGTCCACATCTGGAAGCACTCTGCTCACTGTTTTCCACCTCAGGGCTCTACTCTTTTGGGGTTTTTTATTATTATTGGTTTTGAGAAGAGTATAAGCAAATAATATCCCATCTCTTTTCATGCAGAAAAGTGTTGCTTGGCTCTGTTAATTAAAAGGCAAATAGCAAAGAGCAACTGTATCAAAGTCCACTTATGCATCTGAGCTATTTTTTCCCCCCTGTAGCAGCGAAGGTTGTTTAAACAACAGGAGAAACAGAAATGGGAGTTTCTTCCAGAGCAGAAAACCATTCACGGTACACATTCAGTTGTAATCCAAGAAGTCAAACAGATTCTGTAGTAGGAAGAAAAAGGTTTTTCTTATCTAGGCTGGACAAGCAACTTGTTAGCAGAAGTATTGTGTAGTTTAGATACTTGGTCTCAAATGAAGAAATAGAAATATTATTTAAATTCTATTATTAATGTTATTTAAAAAATAACTCCATATAACTAACCATGAAATGTGAAAATGTAGAAAAACCTACTAAAACAACTCAATAATGTATCTTTTAAACCTTCATTTAGAATAACTGGTTTGCATTTTTCCATGGCTAAAATACAGATCAGGTATTAGTTTCCTTTTCATCCTGGCATTGTTTCTTATCTTTGTCCTCCATTTTCTACATGGACAGGCAGATGTGCAGACACACAGAGACTTGCACAGTTATGTTTGGCCATCAGCAATATCTGGGGAAGAGGAATTACTCCTTTTTTTGTGTATATAGACCATAACTAATTACTCATTACAAAGAGGACTTTCAGTAGAAAATTAAGAATTTTAAGCTCTTGCTCTAGAAACCAAGATACTTGGCATTAAAAAGAAATTTGTCTGCTCTAAGAATTGAATCAGATGTATTTAACTTTATCCCAACTGGTCATGAACAAAACCTATAGCAAGAAATAATTGTGGCTAATAAGCAGCTGCTTCTCTTTGAACACAGTATTTGGTGTTACATGTTAGCAGCTCACCTTTGTAAAACCATGTTCTAATACGACTTAGTGGAGGCAAATCCCAACTGAGTAGGTAGAGCTCTGTATAGCCAGAAGCATACTTTCCTGCCTAACTGTGTCTTTTAAAAAATTGTGGTGCTTGGTGAAAGGAAAGAACATGAGCATCTATTTAATGATTTTATTTAAGGATGAATATTGCCCTATCATTGGCTCATTTGGCAACCTTTGTTTCTTAGAATACTGATAACCCAGGCATCCTGCCTGGGTGGCCAGGTTTCTCAAATTAGTGTTTCATATCAGGCACTGGGGTTTGAGAATTATTTATTGGTATCCACTATATCCTTTCTGCCAGGAAGTTGGTTATAATACTTACCCATGACTACTTTTATAATTCAGAAAATGCTCTTATTAGTATGAACATGCTATTTACTCTGACTATTGTCTGGAGAGCAGAGTGGCTGGCTGTAACTGCCCTACCTTCCAAGACTGGTGCTGCAATTTCTGCTTTTGAAATACAATTAGTGAAAACTGAACAAACTGTAGGATGGAGTTTTTTACACTCACAGTAGTTCCACTGCCTAAGTTGTCAACCCAGTCAGAATAACCGTTAAGATAGGTAATAGCAGCTTCTACTATATTCTGTTACACTCAGTTGTGACCTGTGCTGTTTTTATATTACCACCTAGACTGAGGGAGATTAATTTTGTTTGTTTCAAATACAGGAAAACATTCAAGAATGTGCCTAGAAATAAGCCCATTTTCAAGTGTCTGTATGACTAGGAGTGTTTTTCTGAATTGGAGCCTTAAAGATTTCAGCCTAAGGCTGCAAATAAGACTGGCATTTTGGGATTCTGAATTATTTTTCAGAAAAAAAAAAGAGCACTGTGAAAATCATTGTTTATCCCAGTTGATTGAGTGTTATAGTCATAAATCATGATTATTTTCAACCTTTTGGTTGAGACTATTTTGTTTTCACAGCCAGAAGCAGTAAAATAATCAATCATGTAATAATACCATGGATAATTATCATGTTGCTTGGTGTTCTTTGAGCTACTGCAGGTGTGCTCAGAGCCTCTATTGGTTGTGTTTAAACTGTGATTTTACAGCTGAGGTGGTGAAGAGCTTTGGAATGTACCCACAACTGCTTTACTTTTTTTTTTACACTTCTTTATTTTTTACTTTTTTTTTTTTAGCATAATGCATTACCAACAAAGATCATTTGTTATGAAATCCAGAGTGACCTGTGTTTTTTCCATGGTTCAAGGATTTTATATCCTACTCAGTATATTGACTTGGACTACTCAATATGTAGTTGTATGGAAAAGCTGTGTTTATGATAGCCAGTGGACTTAGTTCCATTGTTGCTAAATTAGAAATGACATTGAAACTCATTTGTGGTTTAAAAAGCCTCAAGTATTTTACACTGTAAATACCACGGAGTTCATTCTTACTTATTAAACATTCAGAAAAATTTTATTGGCGTAATTACACCTTAATTTGTTTCCAAAGAGTGCTTTAATTTTTGCCTTTCTTTACTAGGAGCACAGCTAGCGCTCCGCAGTGACTGTGAGGTTTCTCTGACATGGTGTGCAGGAACAAGTCTTAAGTCTGGAATTCTGAGATCGGTTGAAAGTGGCATAAATCACCACAGCCATCAAAAACCTCCCTCCTGCCTTTTCTCTGCCGCAGTTTCTTGCTTCCATGCTGCTCCCTTCCCTGTTGCTGACTCAAACACTCACACAGCTGTGCTAGGAACCACGTCAGGGAGGTAACCTTTCCCCTTCTCAGCCCCTGGGCAACTGAGGTACAAAATTTATGAGGGATATTTACTGCAGAAGTGAGATTTGGGTGCCCACGTGCTTTTGAAAATCCTGGTTGACATCTGTCTGCATCTTTTGGCATCAAATGCTTTTAGCAATCTGGCCTAAGGTGACTTGGCCAGGTCTTTGCAGGAAGTCCTAAGAATTGAGAATAGGATTTGGATATTCCTTCATGCAGGCTGGGTTCCTGTTTAAGGATCTCCACTCTGTGTTGTAAAATAAGAGGAGCTGGACTTTATTGTAACTTTATCAGAAGAGGGTTTTGGCCGTGAATTAATAGAATCATTTGTAATCCAAAGCTTATAATTTTCAGAACTTGGTTTTGCACTGAAAATGGTGACTTAAAATTAGTATCTTCTTTTCCATGGGTGCTGTTTGTTTTGCTGTAACATTGCAACAGCTATTAATAAAGGTTCCCTTGTGAACAAAATCTGAATAAATCTTTATCTTTGGTTTGTCTCACTAACATTTCTGAACTCTCATTTTAAGTGGCAAATATGAGTTGCAGGAGGAAGAATCTAAGTTATTTAATAGCTAAGCTCAATGATGAAGGTTAGATAGTGAAAGTGTGAAGATTGACAGTACAATTGAAAATGCAGCTGTGTGGTTAATGTAAAATATGCATTAAGAGTATGAGGCATTAAAATAAATCAAAGTGTTCATTGAAGTCTGTGTTTGAATCCCTGGTAATAATATTTTAAATGACTTATCTGATTATGTTCTTTTTACACTGACTTCATAGTACTCGGTGAGGTGCCTGGCTGATGACTAAGAAGATAAACTGCATCTTCAGTATACTTTTTTTCTATTTTGGAGATTCATTGCAGCTCTGTGTAGAAATCAAGAATCATTCCTTCTCTGGAGTTTTGTGCTGATGGTCAGCTGATTTATTTTACTGTGTTTTACAGTTGTTTGATGGTAGGTTAATAAGGATTGTTTTATTAAATGAGGAAGTGCCTGCAGGAACCTTGTGGAATTTGTAAAGCAGCTATTTCATCATGTGCTTGTCTACTGGTTTTCCAAAACAGACAGCTAGTCTACCTTGGATCAGTGTGAACACAAACATTTGCAGTAACAGAGATTAATGCAATATGCGGATTCCCTCTTTATGCATTTAACTGACAACAGGATGTCAAAGTATAGGATTTTGAATCTCTGTTAGGATGTGTTCCAGAAATGAGGTCTCACTGTGCAGAATGAAGGTGGTTTAGCACTGTGTTTGTTTGGAATTTTATTTTAAATCAATGATAAATTTTCTGTCCAAAATAAATAATGAAGCCCTTTTCATTGCTACAGCTCATAAACCCCAGATCTGCCTTTGTCCCCTAGTGTAGTTCACAGATTTTGCAGCAGAGTGTCTTTCCTGAATGAAACCATTTCAGTATAGCTATCAGGTAAAATAGAAAAAAATTCTGAGGAGGTGAAAAATCATGTTAATGGAACAAGAGATTTGCTTCAATAAGGAATGCTTATAAATTGTGGGAATACATTCTATATTACTCAACCCTGGCTCTTGTAAAAGGTTTCTTGTCTGTGTTTTCTACCAGCTTTCAGAAGGTTCTGTGACTTGCAGGCTGGTGTTGGTTTTACTTTAAACATACTAATTTAATGTTATTTTGAAGTTACAACAGAGCAGGCTTAGAAAAGCTAACTCCCTTTCTAATGGTCTCATAGTGAGAGCTTTTTATTACTATGAATTTAGCTGAAAGTAATTTTAAAGAATTTTGGATGGCTAAAGAGTAAAATTAAAATTAACTAGTAAACATACTAACCTGCGAATAGTATGCTTTGCAAGCTGATGGCAACTAAGAAGTGCCTGTTTTTCAGACTTCACAGTTGTCCTGAGTAGAGCAATTGCAACAAAAAGTGCAGGTTATTTCCCCACCTTCAGTTATTTTTACGTGAAGTTGCAGCAGTTAAGCAACATGTGCTGTGGAGGTTCTAATCTGCCACCACTATGAAAGGGGCACACTGATTTTATGCTACAAACTGCATCTTTTGTAGACTATTCACCACCCTTTACTGGTCTGCCAAGCCTACTCTGCAATTGGTTGCCAGGGGCTGCAGATGTTGGAAAAGAGAAATTTCAATGAAAGGCCCTGATTCAGCAACCCAAGCAGCCTGCCTCCCCCAGCCAAAGTAATCAGATTGGCAGCTGAATCAAAGGGTACAGTGGGCCCTTTGTTTGGGAACTCCAGAGGTTAGTAATTGACAGAAGGTCAACCAAGTTTTATGAAGAAAAGAACAGAATATTAGAAGGTATTAGGCTAAAGAGAGGGAGTTTGGGAGTTTTAAGTTATTGGAAGAAAGTTAGAACCTGAGTCAAAGGTTACAGCCACAGGAAGCAAAGGTTGCATATTGCTGTTTAAATCTGAAAATAGTTTTAGCTCCAGAAACAGGATTATTGATGAGTGGAAGGAATGGTGGAACAAAAACTGCAGTTTCCCTAACTGTAGCTATGTGCAATTGTTAGTGTTGAAGGATTTATTTGTAAGCTTTGGGATTTAACATACAACAGTAGAGCGATGGTTGTTTTCCTCATAGAATCATGAGACTGGAAAAGATCCTAAGAAGTCCTGTTTCACCCTGGGAGAAGAAGCATTAACTGTATCTGTGCGGTGTCATATGCAACAGATTGCTTACCTAATCTTCCACCCTGGAAAATTTCATTCACTGAGACCTGTGCGTTTGAAGACTGCTAGCTCTTAGCCCATGCCTAGTCTCCTTCAAACTAAGCAGGTGTAGTAGTCACTAATCTTTTCTTTTTGTCGGTCATTTTTTATAGACTGTCCTCTTGGCACTAGTTGTAGTATTTCAGTTTAACCCATGACCATCTTGAAATGGAATACAAAAAGCTGGAGAGACCACTCCGGGAAGGATTGCTACTGTTTATGTGTCCCGGTATGATGTTTGCCTTGTTTGCAATAGCTTGAGATTGTTGACTTATATTCAGTTCCAACTCATGTAAGCCAATTCAGCATTGGCTTCTATGTTGGTTATTACTCATCTCTCTGCTTTATTGTAAGTGCTTAAAAATAACCTCTTTGTTCCATTATTTTTCCAGGAATTGAAGTTAAGCTGATGGGTCTATAATTCTCTGGCACTCCTTTTTACCCTTTTTAATAAATAGTAAGAACTATTTGTGCAATTTCCCATCTTTTAAGATCTCATCTGTGCTCAGCAAGAACAGAAGGACAGTTATTAACATCATATGTCATTGCATCAGCCAGCCTTTAACTGCTCTAAATTAATCGGGCTCACTCTGGTTGAAAATACCTGATTTTGTTATTCTCTTCCTGTGTGAGGCTGAGGCCTTGGTTTGTCCCTGGTATCAATTATGATAACTGCCTCCTTGTGACTGGCTTTTTGATGAAGATTAATGTACTGTTTTGATGTCTGCTTATGGCCATGAGCATTTTGAAATCTGTTTATTGCAATTACCTCTCAAGTAATGAATGATCTGTGAAATCATAACCATTTCAGAGGGAAAAACTTAACTCTCTTATGACAAATGCTGTGTGTATGCCCTGTGACTTGGTATTGTGATCAGCTGGGCAATTTATTTTTCAAATGTGTGAAGGGGCATTTCTGTCTCAATAATATAGGATGTTTGCTTGTGTATTTTGTTGGTCATTGGTGCCTGAAATGGAGCAGTGGGCTACCCGCACTGGACCTTGTCAGTAAGCAAATCTTCCTCGTATTTTCAGGAGAAGGGAATTGGCAAAAGAAACAAAAATAATTAACATTCCATTTGGAAAAGTATTTTCTGTACTTCTTGGTTTTGTGCTGCAGTTTGCTATAGTTAAGTCAAAGGAACAGAATGAATTTTGCACACCAGAAATATGGAACACTGACTTTAAATATTGCCTCTTTTTTGGAGTTGGGATTTTCCTTAAGTTGAAATAATTTCCTTTATTGCCCTGAAAAGTTAAGAAATCCTTTTTGTGTGGGTGAGCAGTTTAAAAGAGGCACTATTTAGAACATTTGCATTTTACCTGACTGTGTGTTCCCTGAAAAGAGGGGTATTCCTGGGGATCTGACATGTGGCACATCTGGCACATACATGGTCCCATACTGGCAATTGGCATTCAGGCTGAATTCTGGTTATGATGGTCTTGTCTGGTCATGCAATGTGCAAGGAGGACAGACACTGGTGATATGACACTATCACTGCAAATGTAAATTGAAGAAGTGGATGTTCAGAAATAAGCCATGTTACATTTAATGTCTGAGCAGAGAACATAATGCAAATTAAAAATGTGAGAGTAACTGTACTAGAGCAGATGAGAAATTTATGCAACCCTGTGTCTTGGCTCTGATGGTAGCAAAAAGGAGATGCTGAAGTAAGTGTAAGAAGAGGTCTGGCATATGTAGCACTACTTAATGCTGGGAATTTACCTAGCCTCCAGCCATTTTGAGCTCAGGGACTTCCTTGCCCACATAGGATTTCCATGAATTAGTTAGGTCTGATTTGGATTTTTCTCCATGAACTTCCCCAGTCTCACCTGTAGCCCATGTGAACTCTGCCCACAGGCTAACTACACCTTGTTTGAGAAAACTTTACCTTGTTTTAGCTTTGTTTTGAAATTGTTTTTTACTGTTTTTCCCTCATACTGCTATTTCTTTTACCGAGAGATTGGTCCATCCTCTCGTAAAACTCTCATGACTCCATAGATCTTTACTGTCATTGACCTCAGCCATTTCCTTCCCAAAGCAACAAATCCTAGCAGCTGTACAAAACCTGGGTTATAACTTCAATTATCTTCACTGGTCTTCTCTGAAACTCTCCTGACTCTTCTGTACCCTTTTTGAGATGAGAGGACCTCAACAGCACGCAATGTTCAATCTATGAGAGTAAGCCATAGATTTACACAGCAGCGTAATGATGCTTTCAGTTTTATTCTTTATTCCTTTCATAGAAATACCTAATAGTGACTGGTTTGCTTTTCTTACTGATTCTGAGAACTGAGCTCAATTTTGATGGAGCTGACTGTTCTGAGCCAATGATCTTGGTCCTCAGTAGTCACCGTCAGTTCTGAACAAATCTTGTGTTAAGAATAAGCTTTCTCCATGTGGACCTCTTTGCATTTGTCTCCATGATTCTCAGTCAGGTCTGTCTTTACTCCCATTCCCTGTCTGCTTCACTTTCTTTAGTAGCATTGAATAAGAGAGTTTGATTGCCTGTATACCCTTTAGCCTTTTTTGTATTCTCCATTCCAGGAACATCTGGACCACCCAAAGTCCTCTGCCAAGAACTCTTTCAGGCTTGGACTGTACAAGCCTGTGCTGTTGTTTTCTGTACATACCTGCACAGTTGTCCAGCCTGCTGTGGGTGTTCCTCATACACCAATGGAAATACGTTCACTGAGACACTTTCCAGACACCATGGTGATTGATTTGTCTTCAGTTAGCTACATATTTATGTAGTAGCATGCTTGTTAGCATACTTCTTGCCAGTGTGAGTTGATAGTATCGCATAAGGTTCAAACATTGAACATTTCTTAACAGTTTCTAATAACAACTGTTTTGTGGGTTGCTGCTGTTCTGCCAGTTTTGTGTTTTGCGAGTCCACCTTTTTCCTTAGCATTGTATGACAATGCTGTAATTGTAATAGCTACCAAAAAAGATGTGACTATCTAATATCTTTGTTGCATCTGAAATCAGTTTAATGAACAATTACATCTTTTCTAGCAGTAGCTGCTTACTGATCAAGACTGACAGTGAAAGTCTGACACCTAAAATTACTTTGTGGATTTTTCTCCCCTTCAGACAGGGAAAAACACATAAAAATGCTGCCAGGAAAAGATACAGAAAGTAGGAAGAAGAAAAGCAAAATGGGGTGCCCTTACTGAAATACTGAATAAACAAAGTCGGAAAAGGGACATAAGTTAAAAACCAGATGTGGACAGGAGCACAGTTCTGTAGGGGTCTTCAAATATAAATAAGACTGCAGAGAGTTGGTGGTAGCATGTGATCAGGGATGCATCTGTGAAGAGAATTAAAAAAAAATGATAAGAATTACTATCTGTTGAGGAAAACACCATGGATTTACTCCTAGCATGAAAAATGTACTAAGTTATTAATGCAAAATCAGAAAGCACTGAGAATAATATTTGACAGGAATACACAGCTTTTTTGTTGAAGTTTTTAACTGCAGGACTTTTTAATTCTATTTAACTCAATAGGGGAAGTTTCTATTTGGTTGTATTGACTTGTTGGTTGTCTAATCCAGAAGCATTTGTGATGCAAAAAACTTAGTATTTCATATGGATAATAAGTTCTTGGTGTTTTAAATTGTGGCACAGAAACTTTAGGGTAAAAACTTGGCATTTCTAATGAATATGATCGAAGTGGAATTTTGCAGATTACAGAAAATATACGTTTCTTTCATAAAGGCAAGTTTAAGTGACAGATCTGTTTTGTATTTATGATTTACAAAGTACACAAAGGGTTTTCAGCTTTAACTTTGTTTAGTTATGGAGACTTTGCTAGTAGGTGTTGTCTATCATTTGTAATTTTTCTCTGATAAAGCACATCTGGACATACATTTTTTTCCAGACATGAACATATCAAGCACAAGAGTGAATCACAGAAAACTATTATTGAAACATTTTAAAATCAGCAAATGCTTTTGTTTCTTTCCATCTTTGTTTTGAAGAGCTTTAAAAAATTAAGAGATATGGGTCTGGGAAGGAAGGAAGAGAGAGCGAGACAGTTCTGTGCTCATTTATCTGAGTTTCCAATGTTTTTCCCTGTTGTGAGTCCCACTATATGACTGAAAAAAAGGAAAAAACTATTTTAGAGTTGAACACATGGTATTAAACCAAAAGTGCCACTCAGACCTGCGCAGTTTGTAGTCTGGATCTCTGAGTGTTAGGCAACCAAGTGGCCCTAAGAATGGGCTTCTACAAGTAATATTTTATCCTGTGAATGCTGGTGGATTATGATCACCAGAACAAGCCAAGTGCAGGTGCTTGTGGACTAAAAGAACAGTTGCTTTTCCTACTCTTCTTTTTACTCCAATGTCTCATCTTGGATTTATCTTCCTTGTGGCCAGTGAATGTCGCTGTCCTGTTCTAAACTCCCTGTGCGACACAGAGGAGGTCAAAGTGAAGCAAGGGAATAGAGGTGAACTTGCCTTGCTCCCCCTTTGTAAAAAGGAGATGTGATGTATCTCTGCTGAAATTTGCCAGAAATATCCCTATTATGCATTCATCCGTTCACATTGAATCAAACAAATCAACAAAACTTCTGTACAGTAAAAAGTCAGGCACTGAGTCTGCACCATGTCTTCAGGGGTGTGAAGACACACTAGGGCAACATTTACAATGTCAATTCAAGATGCCACCACCTTGGCCACCCGGTTCCATTTCTCACTCCAGTCTGTAGAGGAAGACTATCTACCATTTCCTTTGGCCAGTGCTGGGAGTGGCAGAAGATGATGTCTGCCCAAGCCTCAGCTGTTCCAATTTGAAAAAGAGTGTTTACCAGGGGTGCAGCACTGCCTTCACCATCACTCTAATTGGGATGTCTGGAAATGAGCACACAACTCAGGTGGAATCAGTAGTACTGCCAGGCTAGGAGCCTCAAGCAGTGAGAGACGAAGGGAGAGATGAAGAAGTGACAAGGTGACAGTACTGTGACTGAATACTTTCAGACCAAGCCTGAGGTAGAGGATGTCTCTGATTTCTGTGTTTCACCCAGTAATCTTAAAGGCAAGTTAGCTAAATCTGTTCTCAAATAATGGGTAAAAGCATAAAGGAAAAATAAAGAATAATTACAGTTTTGATTCTTCTTTTATAATGTGGTAGAAGATAGGGATGGGGTTACTTGCCTTTCCTCACTGTGACTTGCAGTCAATGTGTTGTTGTGGGGTTAATTCTGAAGGAAAGGGGAAAGCCTTTTCCCTAGTTTCATTTTACCCAAACCATGTACCCCTAACAAATCTACAACAAAACCCGTGTCTTTCACTTTGAATCCTAGATTTGCATGCTCTTTTGGTGGTCTGCCAAGGTGATAAGGAATTTGGATGACCAAATGTGAATGAGGGAATACAAAATATAGGGCATGTCATTTGAGAAGTTGTTTTAGGAAAAGCACCCCTACAGCTTTATCTGATTCATAAGTTCAGCTCTGTTCCTCACAGCATCTTATTTTCAAAAGGGAGAATGGACAGGTGAACCCCTGTTTTATGATGGTCAGGGTTTTGTAAGACTTGCAAAAGCAAAGGAACATTGGAGGTATTGTCTGCAGTCTGCTGCAACTGCTGGCTAAACATTGTTTCTAGCTTGTTCTGATATATGTTAGACACAAACAATGGGGGCACATCAGAAAGGTGTCTGCCCATTTCATCACCCTTTGGAATACTTGGCTAATGGTTATTATATTTTCATTTCTGGGAGACATCTTGGGGACGCAGCTGAGAATAGGATGAGAAAGTTAGCAGAGATGATGACTCTGGCCTCTGGAAATAGAATCTAAAATAGTATAATGTAACTTTGAAATCAGATTTATGCCATTTTGTAACTGATATTGTCAGTAAAGATCAGGTACTGCTTAATTTGCTGGCCAGCACTGCTTTCAGGAAATGTTTGCATTTTTGTAAAACTGTGTGAATTTTATTCTGGTAGAACTGGAAAGTAGTTCTTAGTGCTGCCCATGTTTGCCAAGCACAATATAAGTCCACAAGGTAAATTAATGTAAAGTTCTCTAGTCTGTGAAGGATAAATTCTGACCTTGTTAGTAGGTGTTTTCTGTGTGCTACTCTGGAACCAGGATCTGGACTGAATGAGTTTGCTGAACTCACTGTTGTAATGCTGTTTAAGAGAAAGATTAACTCAAAACCTCAATTCCACAAAATATTTTTTTTTCCCCTGTAGGTGAAATGGAAATTCCAGATTCAAGTGACCCTTTAGGTCATACAGATGGACTTGAAAGACCAGTTCCAACACCTAAAGGTAAAATTAATTGTAGTTACTTTTTCTTTCTCCAGCCCAAATACAAGCATACTTTAGAAAAGACCAGCAAAATCCTGCTATTATATGTTCACTTGATTTACCTGTGAATACAAGTCTGTTAGAAAGGCAGCCTTGTGTGACTTAATACTTCTGATTCTAAGCAGGGATAGAAAGGTTACAGGAGTCTATAAAAATTAATTTTTAAGCATGTTTAGTCCCTGCATACTGAGGGATTAGATGTTTGAACTGAAACACAGAGGGCTATTATTACCTTCCTAGCATATTTTCTGTCATGTTGGTGCCATGAAAATGATTTAATTTTGTACAGTGCCACACCTGGCATTTCTAGGTAGATCTTAAGTATTGGTATCTCTAAATATCTTTGGTTTGAGATAATAAAATCTAGCCCTTGGCAACACAAGAATACTTACTTTTTAAGTAGCTCTGAGCATTAGTGAGTTTTTTTTTTATATACAGACTGTCATGACAGAATTTCTAGTAACGTTTTAGTTAGCATAAATTTTTATGATAGTTTATTACTGAAACTATAGATCCAAAATGCTATTCTTGGATCTGAAAATGCACATATTTACTGCAGACTGTGATTCCAATTACAATTTGGTGCAACATCCTAAGCAGGACTTTTTTGATGTTCTACCTGAAGAAACATGTTTTTTCACTTGTAGTGCAGACCTTTTTCTTTGTATGAATGCACAGCTGTAGGAAAGTCAATGCTTATGCTTAGAAAAAAATGACAGATGTCTTGTTAGCATGAAGAAATCAGCCTTCTTTCTGCCTTACCATTAGCATTATCAGCAAGATGAGCACATGTTGAAACCTACAAAGCTCTGAGGTGCTGGTCAGGTGTTCTGCTTGGAGCTTCTTTTTCAGAGGAATGTACATTTTGAGGGTACCTTGGAATATAGTCTCTGTTCTCACAGTTATCTAATGTCATACAATCCTTATTGTGCTTCATCTGAATACTAGTTAGATTTCTTACCTTGACTATGCTTATTAGAACCTTCTTTTTAGAATCCTGCATTAATTTCTATCCTTAATTGGATAAAAGAGCATGAGTTTATGTTTTCATATCTCTAACCATGTTCCTAATGATCATCAGTGTGGGATTGTGTCCCCCCCATTTGGGAGGAAGACTCACTGTACTCCTCAACCCTTTTCCACTTCCTGAAACTCACAGGAGGATTTGAGAGAACTAGACTTTGTCCTCCATTATGGGAATAAATTTCACTAACAGTAATTCCTGTCAGCAGCACAGTATACTACAGTTGTTTTATCCACTCCACACTCATGTACACACTACTTTTGATGGGAAAAGGTCCATGTTTAATCTGTAACTGCATCTGACAGGCTTGTTTACTTGGCAAGTTCACCCCACTTTACTCTTCTGTTATGTCTGAGCTTTTAAGAGTACAGACATAAAAGAAAATTTTTTTTTCATGTGACATTACTTGGTTAAATTCTTGCTGAGAAAGGAGTTGCAGTTATTTCCTTTTTTTGCAGGGCCACAGGCAATACCTGTCTAAGGAAGCAATTAATTACATTTGAAACATTTCTACATCATAAGGATTTTGTATTTCCTTCAGAAAAAAAAAGAGACACCCTTGTTCTTATATGACTTATTGGTATGGGATCAGTTGTTATTTTCCAGCATTCCTGGTCTGGAAATGGCCTCATTTTGCTCCCCTTTTATCCGAATAAGCAAAAATCCCTTGGTTGAATTTTTTTTTTTATTTGGTTCAAATGTTAACCCATGTCCTTCTGTATCATAGTGACATAGCAATTTTTTCTTGCAAAACATTAAACTTCTTTCCTTCCTTGAGAAATATTTAGTTATTCTAATTTGTTTATGACCTCTATTGTTTTCTGATTGTAGAATAGACCCCAAAGAGACATGAAAATAATAGTAAATAGGCTTTAACAATGCCCAAAATTAAAGCCACTTTAAAGTACTATGTGTATAGGTGACCCTCTCCTCTAAATCCTCCAGAAATCCTGAGAAATGGTTCCATCTCCAAAGTAATAAGCAGGTTAAGCAAGGTTTTATTAATAATGTGCACTTTAAAAAAGTTGCAAGTCTCTTTCTACACATGAACCTAGCCTTCTGATAGTTGATGGGATAGGACCATGACTCAGCTAGCGCTTTGAGGAGAATGTGTCTTCCCCTGTTTCCTTTAAGTGAGCACCTGAACCACCAGAAGAGCATTCCTCCTGAGCAATATTTCACTGAAAACTGGAGCAGAACAGTGAGCATTTCCTGTGGAAGAGCTTAGGTCTGCTTTGGAATAAAAATGAAAGGATTTAAGCACAAATCTCCACCCTGTCCAGTATATCTTTGCAAAGATGATCCTTTCCCCAAGCTCACTTTCAATCGAGTGTCTCTTGGTGGCTTTCTGTTTTTGCAACAAACACTCTAACAAACTCTCCCTGATTCATAAAAAGTCTCTTTCCCCTGCTCAAGAGGCAGAACCATGTCAGCTCTATGCTCCTCTCTGGCAACACCCAGGCTAGCTGCTTACTGGGTCTTGAGCTGCTCTCTGCACTTGGCTTACTTTTCCTGCTGGTAATGCTGGAGAAGGAGAGAAGTTTCCTCTCTATCTCACTGCAGCAGAGGGTTGGCCAGGACAAGGCCAACATGGAGCTTTCCTTTCTGAAGCCCAGAGGGGAAAAAGAACATATCTTTAATCACAAGTAAATGCAAGAGTTGTAGCACAAGCCGAAACCAAGATTCTCTTTGGTCATGAGCACTGTTGGTACATCAGTGGAGGGGCTCACTACTCAAAATCAAGTACTCTTAAGCCTGAGAAAGGTGTTAAAATATGAACTTTTCATGCATAGGTGAGCTGCCAGTAAAATCATATATCATAAATTATGTCTGGTGGTAGGAATGTCAGAGCTGTACGCTTTAATAGTTAAAGAAATGCATGAGTAAAGGCAACCTGCAATAGCTGAGACATTGAGTGAGTTGGGTCGGCTCCAGGACACATGGTGCCTCAAGCTTCTGACCTTAACTGTGGTTTCTGCACAAGACTGTCCGAGAACTTGTTGTGGTTCAAGAGGTACCTACGTGATAAATCCAAGTTATGACTGGACTATCCTAGTTGCTTTGACTTGACATAAGGTAACCTGTCAAGAATCATTTGTATGTATTCTAAAAGTGGTAGCTTTTTATCTATGCAGCTGGTGACCCAAAGAACAGCCTGCGGCTTAACTGCACTGTTGTGCCCTGCAAAGATTGGTTCCTAAATGGGCAGTAGCCTAGGGCAGGTGGTATCTGCCTCTTCACAGTCTCATCTGGATGTTTACAATACAAGAAAACAAAACCATTCCACCCTGTAGAATTTGATTCCTGAGCTAAGTAAGATCTTCAGTCTTTCAAGTATGAGAAAATACTGCTCAAAAATAGGTTTCCTTCTGCTAATAAGACTGCTTAAGACCACTGGTTTTGGTGTGGGGGACAATGTGCACATTGTGGCAGTATTTCAATGCTAATTCCGCTTCATTTGGCTATAATTTGTTCCAAAGAACATTTGAAGTGCGTATGATCTAAATCACTTCATTTTACACGCTTTTGGCTGCATTTTTGTACATTGAGATCACAAACAGAATGGAAGACAGGGTGCAAATAATGGGATTAAATTAGGCTGTGAAGGTATCAATTCATCTGGAAACATTGTGTGAAACTAACAGTGTAGTTTCCTCATGTATATTTTGGGAGAGCTGCCAACATCCCTCCCATTTCCTAACCTGGCTCAAATATGTTGTGGATTGCTGATCTTCATACCATTCTTTTATAAGCCCAGAATACTTTGCAACACTTTGGTATTCTTTATAGATTACCTGTCAGTTCTGTGAATACTTTATAACTCTATTCATAACACAGTAAATTTGGAAATAGTGTTGTCTTCCTCAAGTTATTTCTTGTTAATAATGTCATACCATAAGCTAAAGTATGCTTCCTAGGTAAATTATGCCTTATGTAGGAAATTATGATTTTACTTCTAATGGAAATGTCGTTAGATTAATTACTCAAAATGTTTTCCCAAAAAAATCTTGTGTATTGGATATAAGATTATATTAGTCTTAAAACACCATCACAGAAGACTGTCATTTGAAAGAGCTGAGGTAAGAGAGACCATGTCCTTTATTTATATCTAACAAAATGAAGAAAGAGTTATTTGAAGACAAAAATGAAAAAGGGTGGGGTGGGAGAAGAAAAGAAAAAGCACAGAGCTGAGGGAAAAAAAAATCCCATATTGCTTTTTAAACAAATCATAATATACATATTTTTAGTGGTTTTGAACACTGGAAAGTTTTATGCCATGAATCTGAAAATGTTCTAAATTATATGCAGTTACGCAGACAAAAAGTATTTGCCTTTTTTTTAAAGCAGCTGATTTTAATTTTGAATATCTAAAGCCAACACTACTTTAACTTATGATGTGTTCTGTAATACTGAACAGATGGGTTTACGGGCTTTTTTGACTGGTGGATTGAAAGTTATTTAAATACATATGTATGTCTTACTGAGAAATATGTATTCTAAAAAGTGGTATAACATGTCATTTTTACTACTGGTTCTGAAGTGATTGCTGTATCTTCAGGTATCTATCTATCTCCTTTGTTTTTCTCAGAAATTGGACAGTCAGTGTTTGTTTCTGTTGTGCAATGCAGAAACAAAAGGGAATCAACTGTAA
Source organism: Egretta garzetta (assembly GCF_000687185.1). Taxonomy (NCBI): domain Eukaryota; kingdom Metazoa; phylum Chordata; class Aves; order Pelecaniformes; family Ardeidae; genus Egretta; species Egretta garzetta. Next base: position 2,386,660 of record NW_009259786.1, on the reverse strand, counting down.
CACAAAAAATCAATTATTATCTCATTATCTCATATCCTCATTACCTCAGGAACACAGAAAGATGTGAAACTCAGTATAGTATCCTACATATTACCACTTAGTCCGCGTGTGAATTTATGAAGCCTCTTAAACTCCTCTTGCTTTAGTTTCCGCATTTGGAAAATAATGTTGATGATATCTTCCCATCTCATGAGACTTCAATATTCATAAATGATTTAGAAGTTCTGAGATAAAAGGAGTTTCAAATATTTAATAATTACTACTCGTGGATGCTATCACAAAACCAGTTTGAAAATTATGAATGCATAATTATTTTAAAAATCATATAGGGAAAAAGGAGCAACACAACAAAAAATAAATAGAAACCAAAGCTCGAATTGAAAACAGCTAAGGCATAATTAATTTGATCTAAAGCAACTGAACAGCTTTAAAATATTTTTTTTAGAATGAACTTCAGAATCACAGCTAAGATCTTGAAATAACAGAAGCAGAGCAATCATTTTGTATTGTGTTTATGCCAAGCATAGTACATATGGTTTGAGCCAATAACTTGGACATCTAAGTGCCAGAATAATATAAATAAAACTAAGAAAAATAATATGCATGTGAGGTCTCAGTGGTAGTTGCACTGTTCATGTTTTTAGCTTAGTATCTATTCTTGTGCTTACCTTGACAATGATTTGATGCATGCAGGAAAAGTTTATTTTTATATTCTTGCCAAAACATGCAAAATAGACCTGTCATCTTAATTTTGATTTGTGTGATGTTTGTATCAAGCTTATTCCATTTAAAAATATGAAGTACTGGCAACCTAACAAAGACATTTCAAAATATGAGAGAGTTTTGCCAGAATTCATGTCAGTCATTTCCCTAAGCTACTTTATTTATAGGGTACATAGAGTGTGATAGTACAACATAATATATAGATTAAGTTGCATTATCCTCTTACAGCTTCTTGTCAGAACAGTTTTTACTCTGTTCAAACAAGATAAATATTAGTATTGGTTGTACACTGTGTTAGAAATGATAATAAAATAGAAATTTAGTTTAAAGCATCTTTGCCTACAGCAAATGCACAAATATCCATCCACCAGATAGCTTTTCCCTTTGAAGTACTTTAAGCGAAGCCAAAGACCACTGAAGACAAAGGAAGCATTTTCCTTCATTTCAATGACCATTGGAACCAAGCCAGAGTGTAGAAAATAGTATATAAGAATAGTATTTGTATAACACAGAAAATTGCTCGCCATTATACTCAGATTTTAAAAGATTCTATTTGGTATCCATATCCCAAATGAAATATAATTGTTTATAATATGACCTTTACAAGTTTAGTAATGCTGTTTATACATAGCAAGCCCCAAATATTTTATAGAGAGTTTTTATTCTTTGTTTCAAAGGTATGTCAGTATTAAAACAAATTAACAAATCTGTGCAAGTTTTAAAAAATTCTAGCTGACAGATGCATAACAAAATATAGGATACAAGTTAAATATAAGTTCTAGTGCCTTCACATTTCATTTTCCTCCTTACCTGTCCAAACCAATACTTATTAAGAGAGAAAAAGAATGGTGTTGGAAAAAGTATGCTTTGCACATTGTTGAGGTCCCAATTTATACTGGGAAACAGTTTGTTTTTTTCCCAGCACATTGCATCAAACTGGCATCTGCACAGTGTTTGTGGTGTGACGTACATCACAAAAAGTAACTGCTGATTATCACCACAGAAATTAACTAAGGAAAACATTCTTAAGAACATGGTTGGTTAAATTTTCTACTTTGAAAGATTTGCAATTATGGTTTATCTAAAGTGGATAACAAATAACAGAGCAGCGCAACAAATGGCTGCCCACTCTGTCATACAATTTATTCAGATTCAGTAAGTATATAAACACCAGATTTCAGCAATCATTACTCAGGGAGGAAATGAAACTAGCAAACAGAGTGTGCACTTCAGGGTATGGACAGAGAGAGTGGATAGGCAGGGAGTTGCCCTACTGCTCCTAAGCTGCTCTGCAGAACTTCGAAGAAAACACAAGTGCTTCAAAATTCAGTAGGTTAAAATATTTATTACTTGATTTGTAATAACAGGGTAATAAAAAAATTTGCAGAAAACATCTGTAAAATTGGCAGGAGAAATAATGAACTAAAGCCAAATTCTGACCTGCAGGAAATTGATTCAGTTACACTGACTTCAGGGGAAGTGTGTCTAATCACACCGGGTCTGAATCCATCCATAAACCTTTGGCATTGCTTTTAGTGGCAATAGTTTTGTTCTAGTTATTAATAGGATCTGATTCATAAATTTGTATGAAATATTTTGGATTACTTAAAAATTATGGACCAAATTACTTCCTACAGTAACTCTGGTTTAACTGGTAAAACAGAAAGCTCTAGCATGGATTTAATCTTGAGTTAATAATATTTGTTGGTCCTAATAAGTAAATTTAGTATGTTTTTTCATCCAAATTCATTTGAATGCAATATTCATGACTAACATGAAGTGAAGACTCAGCCCAGCTCATTTTAAATCAGGAAAAGTGAAATAGAGGTAAGTGTCTGAGCAATCTATAAGCTGACCAATAGCACAAAAGCTGGCCAGTGGTTCAAGAATGATGTAGACCTTTCATATACTCCTGTGTTAAGAAGAAAAAGTATGTTGAAGAGGTAGAAGAACCACAGTCCCTGACTGTCAACTTTAATTGGCTGGCACTTGAATTGTCCCCACCTTTAAAAAAGCATCTTCTCTGCTTCTTTCACTTCTTAGGAATCAGGAGCATCTCTGAGTCAAATGACTGTACCTTGGTGTTGGCTCCATGCTGGAAGTAGCCCTACTTCTTCTCAAAAAAGACCTTAAATTGTCTCCCTTGCCTCCCTTGTGTGAGCATATTCAGGCCACCCCCACGATTGCTGAATCATCGATAGAACCATGGGGACCTCAGAAGATCATCTGGTCCAATATTTTTTGGGAAAGGGAGCCTACACAAGATCATCTAGCACCCTGTCCCGTCATATCTTGAAAACCCCCAGTGACGAGGACTCCACTACATCTCTGGAGACATTGTTTTCCAGTGAATGATTGTTCTCACTGCAAAAATTTTCTTTCTATTATTGAGATGAAACTTCTCCTGATACTACTTGCACCCATTTCCCCTTTTCTTCTCCATGTGGCTTCTTGTGAAGAGACAGTCTCTGTCCTCTTTGTGGATGCCTTTTAAGTACTGGAAAACTCCAATGAGGTACTCCTTCAAGTCTTTCCTCGTAGGGCAGGTTCTCCAGCCTTTTGGCCATCTTTGTGTCCCTCCTTTGGACACTCTTCAGTCTTCTGTGTCATTTTTGATTTGTGGGGACCAGAAGTGGACACAATACTGCATGTGTAGCCTAACAAGCACCAAGTAGATTGGGATGATCATGTCTCTATCTCTATCTCTGCTAGTAATGTCCCTGTGGACACAGCCCAGGATCCAATTTGCCTTCGTTGCTGCAGTGGCACTCTGCTGACTCATATTGAGCTCATCCACCAGGACCCCCAGCTTCCTTTCAGCAAGGCTGAAAACAGCTACACAGATCCTAGCCTGTACTGGGCTCTTTCATTATTCTGACTCAGGTGCAGGATTTTGGATGTGTCCATGTTAAATTCTTGCTTGCTCCCTCTTTCAGCCTGTCCAGGTTTCTCTCTAAGATGGCTGTCCCTTCTGCCCACCTCACCACCCAGTTTGGTGTCATCAGCGAACTTGGTGAGAGTGCTTCCAATCTCATCTTCCAAGGCATTTGTGTTGAACAGTATTGATCCCTGGAGGACCCCACTTGTGACAGGCTGCCAGCCTGAGTAAAAAACATTGATCACCCATGGTGGCCCATGAGCCAATTTCCTACCTGACTTGCAGATGACACATCCAATCTGTATTTTGCCAGAACTGTTCCTTAAGTTGGTGCTTTCATGGCCCCACATTGTCGCTCCACTCCTCTTCCACCCAACAGCTCAACACCATTACCATGACCAGATGCCCTTGCACTTCCTCAGTGCCCTAGTTTTTTTGCTAGAATTAGAAGAATTTTTCAGCTTTTCCACTTTTCTACTTCTTTTCATAAATTGATTCTTCTGACTTGAAGAGTATTATTGAGTATGACAATTCTTTTTTGAACATATGTCAAATAAATGCAAACTTACCTCTTCTCTTCCTGACTGCATACTCTGCTTTGATGTGGCTGATGAGAATGAATTACATACAGATTATGAAAAAGTGGCAAAATAAGTTGTGGTACTCCCTAAATAATGAGCTAAGAGTGAAATAGCCATGGAAATTCCTTTTCTAACTTGTGGTAGGATTGAACATGCTTGCTTTCTTGCTGCTAGAAATGCTTATATATGTAGAATGTTAGCTTGTGATAGTTTTAATCAATTGCTTCTATTCCCTATATCAACAAGATAATTTACCATTTTTCTATTCCCTGCCAGAATGTCATCCTAGTAATTTTAATACTGAAGCTATGAAATGTAACTGGAAACCTCAACAAATTATATTGTTGTGGCATGACATTACAGGAACCATTTATGTACTTTTTCTCCCTTTTTATCAGGCCTTTGAAAGGAAATGTTTTTTGTGTTCTGTCAAAGTGTTTTAAAGGCTACTAGAGATTTGTAGGCTAACAATAGGGAAAACTAATGGAAAATTACATACAGACTAATTTATTATTTTATGAGTAAAAAGGATGACAAAATAATTTGCCTGTAAGTTTGCAATGTCATGTGGAGATTATATATATTTGGGTTTACTTCATTTTCTATTTATGACATACTAAATTCACACTTCCCTACATTGTATTTTATTATTATTCCTTAAAGCAGGATTTCTTTTGAAAGGCCAATGGTAGAAAACAATGTAATGCTTGGGAAAAGCCATTTTTCCAGCAAAATCTGACTTTGCAAATTCATTATATTCTGATGTTTCTACCACTCCCCTCCCCAGTGCCGTACCTAGCTATTACAGAGGAACTGATTTTCATGGTCATGTCAAATGTAAATCAAAGCAGAGCATCAATTTTCTTAAGGTATTTCAGCAATTAGACTGTGAATGTTGATCACTGCATTACTGGTGTTAGATTCCTGCACAGTAATATGTTATTTTCTAGTTAAACAACTGCAAAATAATTTAATTGATAGGAAATGGCTCATGTGGACATCCATCAAAGTTATTTGATATTCGGCTCTAGATGACATAAAAATGTAATGTAATATGAAGTATTCCTCATGCTCTGTGTCTATGTGGTGTGAATTAATCAAAATAAACATGAACATGACAGCTAGATACTTTTCTTACTTGTTTTGACAATCGCATTATTATTTCAGTGGAATTACGTGCTTTCAAGCTTTCAATGTGTGATGTCTGTCAGTGGCAGGACTCCTAAAACCAAATTAAATTTTAAAATAATATCCTACAGAAGTTTTGGTTGCCAAGTTTTTACAGTGTTCTTCCATCAATTATTTATTTTTTTAATCTCTTGAGATCACCAATGCAGCATACGTGCTTCTTGATGAGCCCTTTGCTTTCAACAAACCACAAATTAATGCTTTTAGTTTCCATTTATAAAACTAAACCCATGAAACCTGATTTCTCAATATCCATACAGACCTTTCTTTGTCCAATATAGTGCTATTTTAGTACTTGATGTAAAAAATGGCAGCCTATAATCAATTTAAAAATGCCCTCTGCATCACAGGTTGCTTCTGCAATTGAGACATCCTTTCTTTAAATTAAATGTAAGGTTTATCATATTTAAAATTCAACTGTAAGATAAACCTATCCAAATCAGGTTTATGTTAAGTTTTTCTGGTCAGATAAGTACCTGGTAAGTCAAATTAATATCTAAAAGTAACTTTTCCAGTTTTAGTTATTTTTAAGGCAAATATATGACCATGTAAGAAGATTAGGTAGTAAAATTATAATGATATTCTAACATGGTTGCAACTGAGATTACTCTTTTATGGAATATGGGTGTATTTTTCTGTTACAGCACTAACAATTTCCCAAGAGATGTAGAAACTAACCAGAAAAAGGTATTATTGCTTCAGAATAGGTGTCCGCAAAGGGAGATAGGATTGTAATGGTATTAATTCAAGCTTGTCTTTCTATTCTGCCTACCTACCTGCAGACAAACATGAAAACAATTATGAAAGACAAATTGGAGTGGATGCCGTGGTGTCGCTAGGACAGTGAATTGCATTTTTTTTGGAGTATATGCTTGAAAGAAAATTGAAACCATTTATAAGATAATCTCTTAAAAATGTGCCTTTGGGCAGTCTTTTATCACAACCAAAGTGAAGTTTGATCTTTTCTGACCTCTTACCCTCTTAGGTTACTTCCTGACCTTTTTGGAACCAGTAAACAATATCACTGTAGTCCAGGGACAAACAGCAATTCTCCACTGCAAGGTGGCAGGAAATCCATCTCCAAGTGTCAGATGGCTAAAAAACGATGCTCCAGTGGTTCAGGAGCCAAGACGGATCATCATCAGAAAAACAGATTATGGTTCCCGTCTGAGAATCCAGGATCTGGATACTACGGATACAGGGTACTACCAGTGCGTGGCTTCAAATGGGATGAAGACGATAACTGCAACAGGAGTGTTGTTTGTAAGGCTCGGTGAGTTCCTGGCTTTTATAATTACTCGGACTGCTTTATAGACTAGGTATTAGTTTTCACAATAGCATAACGAGAAATGAATTTGATGTTTTAAGAAGAATTCTCAACACAAAAGGAAATAAATAAAGCCATTGCCTGGGGCATCTCTCCCAGTGCAGAACTTCTTGGTTGAACTCGATAACCATTTACTGGTAATAAAAGAAAGTAAATACAGATGGAAAGGTCTGTAAATATGTAGTGAAGAAATTTTAAAGAAGTGCCAGTATAAAGTACAAAAAGGTAATATTTCATTGCCTGGAGTTTTCAGGCAAACTGCTGAACTCAGTCTGTAAAAAAAAAAAAAACCTGAAGAGAAGAAGAAGAAGCAGTTTTCTATGTGATGTTCCTAGTGCTGAGGCCATCCTTGTGGAATATCACATTTGTACTGCTATATGAAACCTCAAATTCTGCCCTTTGACAGCTGAAGGTACACCATACCTTTCAAGAAGTACTTATATTGCATTTTGGACACTTAATCATCCAGTGTGGAAGGCAAGCTTTTATTTAGTTTGCTCCTGAAGCAACGGGGAAAAAAATTCTAGTGAAATTTCCCTAAAATTTCTTCTAATTTTGTAACGAAAATAGCTAACTCCACAGTCTAGTTTGTAGTGATTCATTAAGTGCTGCGTATTGGACCTTGTTCCCGCTGTGACAAAGGTTAAGAGCATGCCCTTGTCATGCCATAAACTCTGATAATAAAGCTCAGATGGGGCTTATTAAGAGGTAAGTGATGTGTCAAGATAACACATTGTCTTTTTAACAGCCTGTGTTTTTATGGCAGGAGATATTTTCTGACAAAAATTAAGTCCACTCAAGTTGTTGCCTGAGCAGACAATAAATTCATGTGATTTTTATTTGAGGCTTCAAAAATAGCAATATATAATTGTGTGCAGGAACAGAGTGGGGTTTGTTTGAATATTGAGACAAGTCTTCCTTAAAGAGAAAGTTTCCTTCAGATTGCTATTGATTTTTTAAATTCTGTTGTCCTTGAGCCAAACTTGCCAGCAATGTTTGTTTGTTTTATGTTTACAGGTCCAACAAACAGCCCAAATCACAACCTTCAGTAAGTACTTTCTGGAAAATTACTTAATGCAGTCTCACTAATTTTGTTCTGTAAGAATTTAGTTCATAAACTCAGTAAACACTGCTTGCAACCACAATGTGCTTGCTAAAAATATGTAATTTGATTGAAAACTAACAGAATGGATGAAGCTTTTTCAGACAGGGATAGCATTATGTTACAGTGGGTTTTGGTTTGATTCAATTTACTTGAGCAACTTCTGCTTGCTTATTTCATATTTTGGACAAGCGAAATACCACAAAGTCATGATGTTTGAACAGTAATTGTTTACAGGGCAAGTATGGGCTGAAGAGTGCTTAAAAATGAATGGGCTTAGGTTGCTGCAGTTGTAAGTTTACCCATGTTATATTATTATAACTTGAAAAGTCAGATAAAACAAAACTGGAATTCTGTTTGTTAGTGTAATTTTGACTATGGTGGTGATTTGGTGATTTTTGTTAGCTGCCTGGGCTTACTTGCTGATCCAGCCATAACGATGAAAATAGATCAGTTCTGTTTCATCATCGTTGTTTTATGTGTTAGTTTTAATTTATATACTGAGTATTGTGTAATTTCTTGAAATATATTCTGCAGTTGAATGGTGTGTGGAGTGCAGCGGGAGGCCTTTTTATGTGTTAATAACATAAACTTAGTGTTGGTGATGGACTAATTAAAAATAAGAGTAAAAGCAAATTTGTAAAGACATGTGGATGCTTTTCAGAAGTACATTATTGATCAGTGTTTGTGATCTCTAAACTCCCAATGGCTTGAGTGGAAACACTTTCAATAACTACAGTGGGCTGGCCACTGATCCATCCATCTTGCATGTACCTCACTCAGTTGTCTTACATATATAAAAATAATACCACATGGTACACATTCTTGTATTTCATATGCATAGAAACTGTAAATGAAATTAAAGGATTTCAACATTATAGGGTTTTCACAATTTTTCATATTTTTCTTAAAATTGATTGCTAACTACTGAAGATTAAAAACAGCTGCTCATGACAGAGTACAGAAAAATAATAGTTTTTGTAACCACTGAAAACCTATTTCAGATCTTACAGCACTTTAGAAAACTGTTCTGCACCTGCTCTACAAAGGAGAAAAATAGTGAGATACCAGGAAGCTGTCTGATCTTTTATGAGATCAGAGGGCAGAGACTGGTACAAGACACAGCAAATTGAAATATGCATAGTGAAGCACTGAACCGAAGTTCAAAGAACAGTTCTCAAATGCCACTGAAGAGTAGCAAGCTCCGAGCACAAGGTGAAAAGCTGGGAACCAAGTTTTACATTGATTCACTTTTTGTTACTGAGCAAATAATTCATCTTTATCTTCTGGCTTCCCTAATATTTCCCAAACTCTTCTCCTGTACTGACCATTAACTTACTAATATTTTACAAATATCAACATATTAAAAAGAATTACAATTGATAAAATGAAAAAAACCCCCTACCATGTGACACATATTTCTTAATTACGTGCTCCCCCAAATTGGAAGTGAATTAAGGTTCTTTCATTCTGCTTTTGCCTAGGTTTTGAATACTTGACTATTCAACCCTTGCTTGTTTTGAACTCTAAATTAAAATAAAGAAAGAAATAATAAAAATTTAAACCCCCCTGTTATTTGGATTATGACACCTCTGGATTGGTCTTGTACCAATGGTATTGGTGATGGACCTGGAAGCAGTAGTGTGCCATCATTATTTTGGACCTGGCATGAAAAGGTGAAGTGAAGAGTATGCTGATAGTAGTTGGTTGTTTGGGTTTTTTTTTAGTATCCACTAGTTTGAGAAGAAAGCTGAAACTTGAGAAAAACAAGCGCAAGTCAAAGGTCTGGTGAGAAGCCGTGAGAGACTTACCAGATGAAGTCCAGGAATTTTCAGGGATTACAGATCTTTGCCTCATTGCATGCCTGCTCCTATTTCAATTTTTTTCTCTTTCCTACTTAACCAGGTTTTGCCCAGCTTTCCAAAGTTCCTATCCTTCCTTTTGATACTGTCTTTTGTTTCTCCTCTTATGCCCCACAATTGTTCCCATATTCCTCTACTCCATGCCTCCTACCTAGTCCATCAAATAAAATGCCATAATTTGGCAGTATTATTGTTTTCTTTTCAGAAAGTGATTATGATTTTTTTACTGAATATTTTCTGTAAAATTGTGCAGGTCAATTTGTAAGCCAGAAAAGAGGAAAGGGGGGAAAAGACAAAAGAAATAGCTAACTGCTTGGAAGGAGCCCACATGGAACAAATTGCTGGCTGCACAGCACAGTCTCGTGTTGAGCGACCCGAGAGCTGTTTCTCCTGGCATTAATGCTTCCAAAAAGACATGCTTCAGTGGAAGCGCTGAAATCTAAACCCATTGTAACTTGGTTTAAAACTATACCTAATGAATTACTAAGGGATAAAAACCATTACCTATGTAGATATCATCTAGCAAGGCATTTTTATGCAGTCCATGTGTTCTGCTGTGGATTTCTAGAAATTATCTGCAATTAAAGATTGCCAGAGATCAAATGTGCATTATGCAGTCAGACTTGCAAGTGCAAAAAATGTCCCTGACCTTCAGGTAGTGAAGTTGAGTAATTTCCATAAAAATTTAGAAGTAAAAATTTTCAACCAAATATATAGTCTTAAATATATATATAATATACATCTTAAATATATCTTATAGTTTTTTTGAGAGGGTAGAGAGGTCTTTATTTCCTGTGAGGTTCCATATCTGTAAAATTTTCTAGGGATTTTTCTGTAGAAATGGAAAAATACAATCCCTACAAATTACTTTATTTATCAAAAGTATTAAAATTGTTGAAAATATTAATAGCGATTACAAAAAAATTTTACAAAGGAAATAAAATAAAAAATCAGAACAAAGAAAACTAGTCTCTGACCAGCCTTTTCTGTCCAAAGGACTGTGTTACTAGAGGACTCTTCTAGCAGAGGACAAGCCAGCCCAGCAGGTTGAATCCTTTCTGTCACTGCATAATGTTATTACCTTGTGTATCATTAACATTATTAGCTTTTTTATAATAAATGGGCAGGAAATACTGGAAAATTTTTAGTATGATATAAAATTAAGCAACAGATGTTAATCTCTTGGAGTCTAAGAGTAGAAGGGCAGAAACAGTTGCCTTCCCTTCTACAGGTGTTGCTCTTACAAGATAAATGTTCTAAAAGACTTATGTGTTCTCTAGTCTAATGTATTTTTCTCTTGAATGAATTTTACCCATTGGGCAAATCCCTGGTTTGAAGCTATTTAGATTTGTCATTAAGGCTGTGACTGTGGTGGTTCCATCTTGAAGGGAACCTGTGATATCTGACAGGTTGTTGGCTCTAAGGGCTTCTGGAAAATCTGATGAGGTTTTAGCAGAAGTGAGGAAGGCACAACAGAGTACAGGCAGAAAGAAGTAGCTATAAACTCAGCCCATGACAAGTATAGGTGAACAGAACTGGCTCTGTTGCCAGTGCTGCACTTTCTCCCACATGACCCTTCTGCAGTCTGCTCAGGATGCCAGGAAGTGTATATCTCCTGCCAGAGCCCTGCACAGGGGAACCAGGCTTTCTAAGAAACTTTGAGAAGTCCCTGTTCTATCAAACTCTGACTAAGATCAGTTCTGAGTTTGCAGTCATTGATGCCTGTATGCTGGATCCTTAGAAGGTGAATAGGTGGGAAGAAACACTGTTATCAAGTAGAAACTGTCATTACTTTGGGAAGGAATTTCTGAGGTGTTAATAATTCAGAATAAATTTGCATGCTCTCATGTCTTATTTTCTTCAGGTAGTTTAGCACAACAGTAAAAATTCAGATTCAGTCCATTCAGTCCATTGAAGAGAAGTGACGAAGCAATTGTAGTTGAGAAAAAAACAGTTCTTTCAAACAAGGGAAAACAGAATGTCCTTAAAAACTAGTAAGACATATGCACTGAAACATTGGTGAGGAATCCTGAGGCTGGGGGTGGGCAATTCATTGTCTATGGGTCTGCATATCCCATGGCTTTTATCATATAGCCAAAGCACATCTCTTATGTGACCCCAAAGGGGAACTTTTGCATGATGTGACAGGCATTCATACAGCTTTATGATGGGGGCAAATATGTTTTAATCCTGTGACAAATCTCAATGTAATTACAAGGTGGAAAAGGGAATATGGGGCCTTGGAAAAGAGGGTGAAAAGGAGTGGGTCATCAGAGTACTTCACCTGGAGGCCGCCTCCCTGCCCAAGGCTGGGGTCTTGCAGGTAAAGGACAGTAGCTGTGGGGGAAAACAGTTCTGTAAAATGGATCTATCTGGCAAACCAAAGGTACACAACATCATATTAAAAAGGAAGAATGCTTTCCTTACTGTCACGCAGCAGCATCACTCATATTTCTTCTTTTCCTCAGGTGGTGTGGCAAATACTCTTTGGTCTCAGTGCAGTTCAGCCACCAATAATAACATTTTTAATCTTGTAAACTATACAAGATTATCTTAAAATTCACATAAACATGGGTTTTATAACCAATACAAGGTTGTCTCAAACTCAGAAGTTACAGTGTTTACTCAGGCCCAAGAGGACCAGGTGTTCAACGATGGACCTCCTCCAGGGTGACATGCATGCCTTTTGTTTCATCAAAATATACACTTGGCTGAGATGACCATATTTGAAATATATATTTTTTTCTAAGATATTTGTGGTAATATGTTGAAGTTACAGAATAAGTGCATACTTTGTGTTCTGGTTTCCTGTTTTAATCAAGGAAGAAGGAGGATTTTGTGATTAAAACCCTGGACTGTAATTTTAGAGGTCTGGATTCAATTTCTGGCTGTACCCCTGCCTCCATGTGTGATTGCAGCAAGTTGTTTAACCTTTGTCTCTCCATGTTTTGTACATCAAATGGATATGTTCGATCTTGGGAATTTTTCGCCTTCCTCTATTATGGGATCAGATCGCTTCAAAATGTTTAGGGTACATCATCTCCCCATAAAGCATGGAATGTTACTCCTATTTTACAAATTAGGAACTGAGGCACAGATTATCTTGGGCTGGTCTACATTAAACAGCATGCGTTTGCCTTGGCAGATTTCCTGGCTCCCTGACAATCCAATTTGGGGATCTGGCTGGAACATGCTGCAATTCCCTCCTAGCCCCTGTGTGTCAGTTTCCTTTTTTCTTTCAGGGCTGGGGGGGACGCTTCAAGGAATTGTGATCCACAATCTCAGATCTGCTTCTGGGTCCATCAGTTTAAATGTCCTTTGACAGTCACTCAGGCTGAGACAGGAAATTTGTAGAGGAAGGAGGGAACTGAAACTAAGGCTGCACTACAATGTTTTACATACTGTTTTCTCTCTTATCTATTTTAGAGTGTAATTTTTTGGTACAATGATTGTTTCTACTCTAGCTATGTAGGATACAGCTTAGTAGGACTCATAAGTATACCGTGTCACAAATAATATTTAACTAAAAATTATACTCTGGTCTGTCCAGACCTGTAGAGTACACTCAGAAGAAGCTGACCCTCTGTCTTATAATGGAAACTGTGGAATTTTTATGCTAAACTTACTTTTATGTTTCAAAAAACATAATTTTTATTCTGAAAAACTCAGAATATGCATAATTCAAGACAGAGGTAAAGAGCAATGGATGTACAGGTTTAGGTTGCTTTGCACCATGCCAGATGCCAGCATCTCCCCACACTATGTTATTTCTTCAGCTTTAATCTTCCACTTAAATCTTTTCTGGCCACTGGTAAATAAATGATGAATGCATTTTATATAATTTAGTGTTAGATGTAGAAATTCAATGTGTGCTTACAAAATTGACTGATTTATTTAAATATTTTATGTTATATTATATAATATGATGTATTTAAATATTTTAATTGACTGTGTACTTAAATATGCATAACATCTTGTCTACTGCAACTTGTTATCTGGGGAAACTATTGCAAGTGGTAGTTTTTTTCCTTTCCTTCAAAGGAAGGGAAGAACAAAGGAAAGAAGCTGTCAGGGAATACAGAAAAGAAGGATAATAGTTTGTTTCTATCTCTTACTCCTATTAACCCATATTGTTCAGAAACCCTCCAAAACCAAAGGGAAGGCAAACATATGCAAAGGTGATTTAAAATACATCTCCAGGAAAGCTTTACCTTCTTTGGGCTACTGTACCAATCAAATGCCCCTGAAACTTACGGTATAATGCAGCTACTTTGCATTGCTTTACTGAGAGAGCCTGGTTGCAAAGACAAGCAAGCAGCCCTATGGGACTTGGCTGCTGTTGGCCAAAGTTTCCAAATACCTTAGGAAGAAGAAGCGATTAGTTACGCTTCTGTCTGCTCTTACAGTTAATCTAATTTAGGGTTAAATGTGAGGGAGCACCTTCCCATCTGTGATTAGCTGTACTGTCCAGATACTTTTAAATGGGTTGGATCAAGCAGTGTAATGAATGTAAAGCCTACCACTTTGCCTTTATATAGGGGACTGCAGCGTGCAGTATACCAAGGCATGCAAGACTTTCTTTCCTAAGAGTTCTTCGTTCCAAAATTTAGAAACTGAGCTTGTAGGTGGATATTAAAGGAAGTTGATGGTTTCTGTAGGGCAGAATTTACCTACACTCTGTGGGCTGGGAGAGCCTGCTTCCTACTCTGCAGAGTGGTGGTTAGGTTTTTGATACCCAGGAGGCTATCTTATCAGGCAAGCTGTAAGATGCAACTCTGAGATGTGTGGTATACAGCGAAGAGCCAAATACAGCTCTGACTTTGTAAATACGTGACCCCCAACATGCCCTCTTCCAGCAAATTCCAGATCAGCAGCAGGTGCTTAGGTTTGGCCAGCTCAGAGAAGCAATATATATTAAACTACCAAAGAAGTTGCAAGCGAAATAAGACATTCGTTAATCTGTTTAAGGATATATGTAAATTGATATTCAAAGTAGTAATGGCCCTTGGGCTTTTGGCAAGAAGCTACTTGCAGCTGTTGGACATCCCTGAAATAACCAGTGATCTATAGTTTGTTTTGATTTTACTTCCTCCCTCTCTCCCTCCCCTTCTCTCCTTCGTTCAGTAGCTTATATAGCTTTCAAAGTATTTATTGTATGCCTTACAAAAGGAAAGTTATATGTCCCTGAGACTTCCTGTCAGCATTTGATGCCACATTGAGTTTAATTAGAGTTCCTTAGGAGGCTGAGTAGCCTCTCAGTGCATACGAGGAAAGGGTGAATGTTGTCGGCACAAAGATAAAGGAACACTATTCTAATGAAAAGTAGGTAATTTAACAAAATGAGATAATGATGTAACAGCACACCATAAATCACCCTTTCAATTTTTATGGTTTTATGGTTAATTTTTCCCCTACTTTTGTATTAGTTTGTTCTCTGTTTCAGTTTGAAAGAGCTAAACAAGCTATAGATGAAACTAATTTAGTGTACTTGAGAAATGGTGAAACAGATGGTACAAACTGATAAAATTTGAACATTTCCATTCAAAACTAAATAACGTTAGGAGTCATAGAAGGCATTGTTTTAATAAAAGCAGAAAGAAAATGTACTGAGGAAATCTGCTCTTTCAAATTGGTACTGCTAAGTCTAAAATCTGAAGTATTTCAGGCAATATTACTCTAAAAATAAAGTTGCAAGAAGCAGTCTCATCAGCAGTCTCTCGTGCTCCTAAAAAAAGTCAACTGTAAGTGTCCCATTTCTCACTTTTTTCAATCTGATAATAACACAGAAGAGGCAAAAGATTACTTTAGGTGGGATGCAAACAATATTTGGTATATCACAGAAACTTTGGTTTATACATATGCGTGCACATGCATACACATACTTCCCCCACCTCCCCCAAGTTTTTCTAACAGTTCAGTTTGCAGGCCAGAAAGCACATTTGCCCTGCTTTGCCATGATTTCCTTCAAGTTGGAAAATCAGTCTCTTTAGTTCAGAGGGACAATCTCGGCAGGCTGACCTACATATAGAAACCCTGATACTTTCATCTGATTCAGTTTTGCAAAATTACTTGGTAAAAACTCCATTTTTTCAACTGCCTAATACCAAAAAAGTAGTTCCAGATTGGAAAACAATAAGTAGAGGGGTAAAGGAATAGAATAGAGTAGAGTAGAACAGAATAGAATAGTATGGTTCCAGTTGGCAGGGACCTACAACGATCGTGTATTACAATTGCCTGGCCACTCCAGGGCTGACGAAAAGTTAAAGCTACGTTAAAGTCATGAAGGCCATTGTCCAAACGCCTCTTTTTAAGGCACTGATAGGCATGGGCCATTGGGCACCTCTCCAGGAAGCCTGTTGCAGTGTCTGACCACTCTCTCAGTAAAGAAATGTTTCCTAATGTCAAGCCTGGAGTGGGAAGAAAGCCTGTGCTGGAAATGCAGCGGCGTGCTGTCCCTTTTCCCTGGCCGCTTTCCTGCTAGGCAGCCTGCCGTGTGTGCCGGTGCCTGGCATTGTCCTTCCCTAGGCGCAGGACTTTGCGCTTCCCCTTGCTGAACTTGCTGGGGCTCCAGCCTCGGCAGGGTACGGCCCTGGGGTGATGCAGGGAGCAGCACGAAGCAGTGGCTCCGCCCAGGAGGAGGGAGGTGGGTGCTGCCGTAGGGAGGCTGCACCGGGCAGGGCAGGCTGGTGGGGGAGCAGAGCCCCAGGACGTGGGGGCAGAGTTGGTGAGGAGGAGGCCAGGCCTGGGGGGATGAGCGCTGGGGCACGGGCTGGCCCTGGAGAGCCCCCGGCTGGAAACATCTGCCCCGGGAGCAGCTGCAGAGATGCAGGGCTGGAGCTGGGCAGCGCTCCCCTCTGGGGGGAACAACGACATCGCAGCTGGCACGGGTAGAAGGACCCCGCAGCGTTACCATCCCACCCCTCCCGGCAAAGAAGCCCAAAAGGGCGAGGATAGCGACGCCACCTGCGCTGTTAGAAGCACCGAGACGTTTTGTCTGGTTTTCATGCATTTGTTTTATTTGGGTAGTCGGGGTTGGGGGGCTAGGAGCCCTTGAGGGCTGCGCATGCTCCAGCTTGTGGCCCAGTCCTGCTTTGGCCATGCCCCGAGGCCCTCTCCAGGGTCACCGATGCGGTGCCGGCCTCTTGTTGGCCGGAGAGGCCTCGGAGCTGCCAGCCCTCTGCCATGGAGGTCGCCGTGGCCGCCCAGGGGAGCCTTCACTGCCCCAGCTAGAAGTGGAGGGCCCGGGCACAGAGCTCCTGGAGGAGGCCGGGCCAGGGCCGGGAGCCCCTCCTGCTGGGCCCGCCGAGCGCCGGGCCCCCCGCTGCCACGC
>NW_009259786.1:2357109-2369510 GCF_000687185.1 Egretta garzetta | reverse complement strand
GCCCCCGCCCGGCCGCCTCGTTAGCCATCCCCTCCACTGTGGCTGCCTCCAACACCCCGTTGCCAAAGAGCTCCTCCAGCTCCTGATGGACCCAGTGCTGCAGGGTCTGGAGGAGCGTTGGGTGGTTGTGGAAATTGTTCATCCAGTTTGGGGGCTGGAGGCCACCCACAGGATACCTGGGCACCCCTGCTGCAGCTCGACGTTGGGGTGCTCCAGGCTGATGGGGGCCACGGGCGGCTGGGTGTCTGCGAGCTCCTTCCACCTGGCGCACGGTGACTGGTGGTGCCACGGGTGGTGTGACGACGTGCTCCACGTAGTCGTCGTCTGCTCGCACCGAGTGCAAGATGGACAGGATCCTCCTCTTGCAGAGGGGGCACTCGGGCTTGCTCTCAGCCCACCGCAGGATGCAAGGGGAGCAAAACTGGTGGAGGCACGGCACCACGAAGCTGGCCTCCTCCCAGCTGTCCAGGCAGATGGGACAGCGGTTCTCCAGCTCTGCGTCCATGCTCTCCTCTCGCTGGGGTGGGCTGGGGGGAGCTGGCGATGTCGAGCCGCTCCCTCTCGCGAGCGCTGCAGCAGCGGGTGAAGGAAGAGGGGGCACGGTCATCGGCTGGTCCGGGGAGGGGTGGCAGAAGCGCCCAGGTCCCTGAAGATGGAAAGCCCCCCAGCTCCCACCCCAGGCTGAGGGTTCCCTGCCCAGCTCACCTCTGCTGCTGCGAGCGCGCCTCCTGGGTGCCCCGGCTGCCTGGACCTGGCAGGGCCGGGGAAAATCCTCCAGCGGCTCTGGGGTCGGGCACCGGGAGCTGCAAGCAACTCCCCGAGCACGACACCAGCACCAAGGCCTCGCTCAACACTCCCAACCTCGCCAACCGCTCAGCAGGAGTGCAGGCACTAGCCGAGTGGGTGAGGCTCGGCGCCCGGATATAAGCAGCGAGGGCTGCCGGGTCACAGTCCATCGCTGGGGGACATCACAGTCCATCGCTGGGGGATATCACGGTCTGTCACTCAAGGACATCTCAGTCCATCCCTCGATGACAACAGAACCCATCGGGGACTCGGTGACATCAGAATCCATTGCTTGGTGACCTCACTGTCCATCGCTTGGTGACATCATGACAGGCCATCCTCTCCCATGGTGCCCACCCCGGCAGCGCTGCAGGCCCAGTACATGCATCTGCGGTTACCGCAACGCCACTGCCCCCTCTATCCCCCCATCTCTGGTCTCATGCTCGGCATTGGTGTTTCATGCCGGTCACCGAGGCCTTGGCCACACCTTCCCCGGGCCCCGTCAGGTCGCTCTGGCCGGGGCAGACGTCTCCAGGCACCTACGGCAGGAGGGTGCACTTGGTAACGCCTGGTGCCTCCCTGGGAGGCTGCGGGACAAAGTCCTACCACCTCTGCCCACACCCCACGGCCCCCCCCCCAGCACTGCTGGCCAGCCCTCTGGGCTCCCCTCCTTCCTCACACAGGGGGTCACAGGCAGCAGCACTCAGCTTGCTCTGGTGGGTCTTCTCTTCTCTTCCTGCCCTGGCCAGAGGGCACAAGGGTGATGCCCTCTGCTCAGCACCCACCAGGCCTCACCTGGGTACTAGGTCCTCTTTGGGTTCCCAGAGACAGGTTGAGAAAACAGAGGGGCTCCAGGGAGGCAAGAAGGGTCTGTGGGGCTGGAGCTGGTTCACCATGGAGCAGAGAAGGTGTCGGGGCACCTCACAGCACACCCTGGTGCCTATGGGGAAGGCAACAAGGGGATGGGGACAGGCTCTTCCCAGCATCTCCTGGTGGCACGGTGAGAGACGGTGGCACCTCCTGAAACCAGAGAGGTTCATGCTGGAAATAGGAAATCAAAACCAAAATCCCTGTGAGTATCATTAATCATTTGAATGGATTGCCCAGAGAGGTTGTGGGATCCCTGAGCCTGAAGGTTTTCAAGAGCTGAGTGGCCACACCCCAGAGCACAACTGTCACAAGCCTGTCAAGGGATGCTCGCTGAAGTCCTGGAGGAGCAAGCGTTGCCAGTGCGAAATACAGCAAATGTTTCCAAAGGTGCAACAGCTTCCAGAAGGCTTTGACAGTCTGGTTTCATTTGGTTCAGAATCTTTCACATGGATAGCATAGGATAGGATGGAATAGAATAGTTCCAGTTGGAACTGACCTACAACGATCATCTAGTCCAATTGCCTGACCACTTCAGGGCTGACCAAAAGTTAAAGCACTTTATTAAGTGTTTATTTTACGCCAGGTGCAGAAGCCATAATTTTTTCTTCTTAAATGTCAAGCCACTGATGATTGTCCAATACTCCAATCTGTCTACATCCCTCTTCAAGGCCTCTTGTCCCTCAAGAGAGTCAACATCACCTCCCAGTTTAGTATCATCAGCAATTTTACCAACTGTGCATTCAACTTCTGCCTCCAGATCATTGATAAAAATATTGAACAGAATTGGCCCTGGAATTGAGCCCTGAGGAGCAGCAGCAGCGACTGTCCACCAACCAGCTGTAGAAGCTAAAACTGTAGCTGCTTTTTGACTCTGAGCTGCTGTGATGATTCCCCATTTACTGTTGGTAGCTGCAAGGTAGCATGTTCATAGTGTGTTTGGTAATTAATGTAGAAAAGACAGCCTCAGTGGATAACAAAGTTTAGCTGCATATTCTTTATTTCAGCATTAGATCGAGGAGAAGAGAGAAAAGCAAAAATCTATTACAAAATCAGTAGTTCCAAGACTCAGGCACTCCGTGGGTATGTAATGGGTGTTCATTGTACTTCTAAATTCTCAGTCATTCAGACTGACAGATATATCAGTATATGCAGGATGTTAGTTTTCAAGCATTAAGAACTAAATGCTGAAATGCTAAACTTGGAAAACCATTTTGTTTCCTAGTTGACCTTTCCACATGTTTTGATTCATTAAGAGCTTATTAATGTTAGGCCCAGTTAGATTAATTTATGGAGCTGTGGTGCTGATACAATTGCTACTCACAGCCTATCAAGCTAATAAGGTTTGCATAGCATCATGTGTGTGGCATCTGAAAATAAATTATAACTCTGGCTTTGGAATGTGAATTATTTTACTTTGCCTGAGATACACTGCGGTATCCACTACTATATTGTGGGAAGATTAAAATGAAAAATGTGACATCCAGCCATTAACTGATTATACCTAGGGAAAAAAAAAGAAGAGTCTTTGGAAATGAGGTCTGATAAACATGCAGTAAGTGGTTTCAATCCAAAGGAAGAAAAGTAAGGGGAAATTGTCGTTTGGGATTACATGAGTGCTGGATTTATATCCAGGCCTCCCAGCAGTTTTGGGTGATTCAGGGTGCTGTGCCCCAACAAAGGCTAGCTCCAGAGCCAAAGGTTATTAATTTC
The DNA here is from genome assembly GCF_000687185.1 of Egretta garzetta. Classification (NCBI taxonomy): domain Eukaryota; kingdom Metazoa; phylum Chordata; class Aves; order Pelecaniformes; family Ardeidae; genus Egretta; species Egretta garzetta. The sequence goes on along the minus strand of NW_009259786.1, from coordinate 2,366,144 downwards.
TAACCTCTTCCAGTGGCTGAAAGAAGACTGTTTATTTTTAATTCTTGGGAACTCCAGAGGTTTTCATTGAAACTGGCATAGAATTTCCTGTGCACAAAAAGCTAATTTTCTTAATTTGGAAAAAATCATCAAGCCTGTTATGTGGAATTATGATGTCATACCAGAATTATTTTGTGAGTTCTGGATTCCTTAGTCATACCACCCAGACCCTGGTTGCTGGAGACAGCTGACAAATGGATAGTGCTAATAATAGACTGCTGTCTTCAGTACAGACCAGCCCAGAAGAGGAGACACATTCTCATCTATTGACAGAAAAAAATGTTGAGACACAAAAAATACTAGGTTTTTCTCCAGATTTTGGAGGACCATGTGCTCTCCTAGTGGAAGTCCCTTTATGCATCCCTGACCTGCCTCTTCCTCCCAATTCCACAGCCCCTGTCCTCCTGGGCCCTCGGCAAACTCCTCATGCCATTGCCTCAATTAACCTTAGGTGCTAGCCCTGACAAGGGTGCCAAGCAGTCTTATTTTCTCACACACGTCTGTAAAGCTTGGTGTAGACAAGGTATTTGGAGAATGTATCAGCTACATCTCATAAGCTGGGCTGAGCACATGAAGATGGAAATGACGTAAAGGCTGGACAAATCTGGGTAGTGTTTCATGGGAACAGCAAGTATTGGGTGTCTGCTCAATAGCAAGGGAAGATGACAGCATCACAATCCAACGGCTGCTGCTTTTCCTGGTAGTGGTTTTGGTTTGGGTTCTAATTTTTTTTTTCTTCTAAAAAGAAAAATGGTAATTTCCTCTGCCCTCATTTTTTGAAACAATTGACCCATTTCTTTTGAAGTAAAAAAAAAAACACCAAAAAATAAAAAAACTTTGGACTGCGGAAAATTTCAGCTCAAATAAGTCCTACAAAGTTAAGAGCAGCTATGAAAATAGCCTCTAATGTTGGGAAGTATTCACAGACTGTAACTTTCTGCAACATCGCTGGGAATAAGTACTTCATATTTTATATGTACAAAGTAACAGAGAAGCTAACGAGTATTTCATATTGTTGCTTAGATGTTTTTAAAGAAGTAGTTTAGCTGATGCTGGGGTTTTCTGATAAATGGAATGTGCTAATTTTGCCTTAAGACTGGAAAGATTACTTTGAAACTGACACTTCAGTATTATATGGTTATAAATAGTTGATGTTTCTGTAGTTTTAATAAAAATTTTCTGTGAAAGACTTTGAATATGAACACTTGCATGTACATGTAATTATGTAACCAATTTATAGCTGATGCTATGATAATTTCTGGCTGGTTTACAAAGCTCTCTGCTACCAGATGTATAATCTCTGTGTTAGCTGAACTAGAAAAACCACTTTTGTTATGTCAAAAAAAAGAAGAAGAAAGAAGAAAAAAATGATCCCAGTACAGTTATTTCCATTTTTTCATTTGCTCAGATACTTTCATATAAGTGATCACATGTTTAATGGCATGGCCAGTTAAAACATTTTAAATTATGAAACAAGTTTTAATGAATAACGTTTTTTAACCATTTTTCTTTTTTTACAAAAATGTTTTAACTTTTTAACCTCTACTAAAAAGCTAGGAAGCACTTTGCAGAAAGCTTATATTTCCCATCATTCAAGAAAAAAAACAGAATAGAAAGCCTGAAGCAGTTCCATGGGATTTCATTTTTTGTTTTAAATTATCCTTTGCCTTTCTTGTGACCCTCCCTTCTCTCTGAGTTTATATAACTGGCCATTTTGGACCATGCTTTCTTAGTCTTCTTTTCTCTCAAGACTTTCTACCTCCTGCATGTCTTCCTGGCATACGTATAAAATTCCTTCAATGGAGTTTAATGAACTGAACATTAATATAAAATTTCTATTTGCACATAAAATCTACCTGTGTAGCTAAACCATGATGTGTGAATATCTAACTGAAAAATTTGAGGAATACTTAAAAAAAAAAAATTGTTTTATCACGCGTATCCCTGGTGGCTTTTATGGAGTGGGGTGAAATTTGCACTAGGCAAGGCAGCGGGAGGTTGGGCTGCCCTTCTCTCACCCACCCCCAGGCATGAGACGGGACCCCTGTCCCCAGACCAGCCCTGTTGGTGAGGCCTTATATCCCCCTCCCTCCCTCCTATGGCATCACAGCCATCAAAGATGTCCTTCCTTCCTTCTTTCTCCCCTTGAGGGTTTCTCCATCCACCCTGCAGCAGCCAACGTGACCTCTTAGCTCTGCCAATTCAGTCGCATCTCTCCTTCAGTGTAGGGCCCTCTGTCCCCTGCACTGACCCCAAGGCACTGGCAGTCCCATCGCTGAAGCCCTCCCTGGGCTGCCTGGGATGGCCCCTACCAGTTTTATTGCTACCTGAGTAGGTCAGCAATTATAATGACATTTTTCAGCTGGCGGACTCTTCCAAGATCTTTATGGAGCTGACCTGTGTGTACTTCCTCAGGGTGGCATGGCAGGAGGAGGAAGGGTAAAAGTGGAGGAGAATTTTGCTTTCCTCTGGCAGTGGGGGGAATAGAGAGCTAGTTGTTAGAGGCTCTTCAGTGGGCTCATTGGCCCTGCTGTTTTTCCTTGGGGATGTCGGGTGGAGGCAATTTGTTAGACAGTAGTAACACTCCGAGAGGGTGGGGAGGGAGAGTCATCATGATTTCTTTGGTGACCAAGAAGCTGGAATGCTGTATGGCCAGGTCCGTGTTCCTGTATGTTGAAATTAGTTTTCTGAAGGCTTTGGGTTTTTTCCCAATTATTCAGTAACCCTGGTTGTAACAGAGATGTTTCTGTTAAAAGTGACTGACACTCAGCAAAACAGATCTGCAGCCTCCCTTGGATTGCCAGCTGACTCATCTAATTTCAAGATTTCATCCCAACACTCTGACACCTATGAAAGCAGGGGGACAATTTACAAAAATGTCATCTGTGAAAAAGTTTGTAGGTAGCAGTCATATTAGATCACCTGTTTGAAGTTACATGTGGCAATCAGGATTGTGGCTGGTTATACCTCCTTGACAATCCTCTGTTCCTTGTGGAAATTCAGGATGTAGATGTCCTCCTTCAGCTTTGCTTCTTTGACTGTTTTACCCAGGTTTCTGTAGTAAGACCCATCCTGCCACCCATGTCTATACCTCTGTATGTGATTACTGTACTTGGGAACAGCAACAGTTTTTGGTGCACAGAAACATAGTTCTAACTTTGTAAAGCAATAATAAATATGTGAATGCCTGTGATATCACCAAAACACAGCAGCATATAGTGTTATCTAATGAGCATTCTGCCACAGTTTTATGTGTTTGGTTCTTTCCTATAGCTTTGGTAGTGAGGGCTGTGTGTTTTTCCTGTTATAGGAGTCACGGAGGATGATTCTGTGAAAGAAAGGAAGGCAATGCCATTTTCCATTGGTTTTATACACATAAATAATTGAACGTGGTATCTTTTAGCAAGGACACAGCTCAGCCAGGAATGCTGATACCCACTTAAGGCAATGCCTAGTGAGGAGAACAATCTCGTTCACGATTCAATGAAGGCATATGCTTAAACCCTATTGATGCCCCCCCTCTTTTTTGCATTTAAATGCTTTTTAAATACCTTGCATTAAAAGCATCCTCCTTTCATGGTAACATCAGAATATATATTTAAAACATTATTTGGACAATGTTTTAGAGACAGACTTTGGAGCCTGAGTTTTGTGTTTAAAAATATCAATTTTATAATCAATTGTGGAAATAATTGCAATAGGCTAAATACATGGTTGTTGTTTACAAGTTACCGTTTGATGAACAACTTTTCTCTAGTTTGTCACAAAACACTTAAGTCCATTTGCAGCTGTTTTTACTAGTGACATTTCAATGAATTGTTTTATCTATTTCCTGGCTTACAATGGTGTCTTAAATCCAGTGATTAACATTAACAAATTCATCATTTAATAGAATCAGTAAAGATCAACTGTTATCTTTTACTGGTCTGGAGTAAATCTGGAGTTTCAGTTGACAGTGTGCTTTTTTAGGAACTAGCAGATAAATATTCAAATCAAATGCAGCACAATTGCTCTGTTCAGTAAATGTGACTTTACATTTTTTTAAGTATTCTCTTATGTGCTACTTTTCAGATAAAAAACACAAAAATAAATGCTATTTGTTAATATTTATCTAGGTTGCATGCTAGACATAGGGGAATCTTGCTTTTGGGGTCTGTTGTAACACTCAATGAGCATCTGGTAGCAAGATTCATGGGCCATATCCCTGGTGAGTGTAAATTGTCATAGGTCCATTGACTTCAACTGAGCTATGACTATTTATACAAATTCCTCTGCCTGTTAGTTTTTGACTTTTTAACTCTAGACTCCCCTTCTTTTCTGATAATATTTATTACATTCCTTTACTATATGGGAAAAGTTTTTACGTCCCTCTTGTGTTTTAGTGAAGTCTCTTGAGGTGTTAACTACTTTAATGGGTATTTTCTGATATCCCAGGAGCACTGATCTTTAGACGTGGGTGAAGATGTGCACCAATGACTTTACATGCCAGAAAAGTGGGTTATTTGCAGATAAGCTTTTGGTCAGAGGATGAAACTGTTTGTTCAGAGCACAGAAACAGGTAGAGCAGGAAGCCTGTGCCCTTCTCCTGTGATGTGGGTGCGGGGTGCCTCTAAGCAGGCAGGGGCCTAGTGCAGCAGTAAAGTTATCCCTGCCATCCTTCAGCTTCTTGGCTTCAGCAGGCAGGACACAGATGTGCAGGTGTGGGGTTTTTTGGTGTTTTATGGTTTGCGGCTTTTTTTTTTTTTTTTTTTAGGTTTTCCTGTGCACCTGGGTTTTGCGAACTTTGCTAAAACCTCCAACTGATTTGTGCACGTTACTGTATGAGCAGAAGTTATGGGTGATGTCAGGAGCACCTGGCATTAGCCAGGCTCTTCTCAATGGAGGAATAGTAGTAGTCCAGGCAATACCAGTTTTGAAAAATTCCATTCTTTTCCTCCTTCAAATATTTATACCCCAGTCTTGTTGCCTTGAATGTCAGAAGTAAAACTTCCACTGATCTCCTGTGCACAACAGGAGGCCTATGAGATGGAGCAATTTTATAGCCTATTGTAACTATTACTTTAAAACACAACACTCTTGACAAATCTCAATTCATGGTGAAACAAGAAATTGAGTGGTTTATTTGATATTTTCCCTGAAAGGTAAATATACAAACCTGCCTGGAAAGTACCAAGTGTTTTTCTACAGTAGCTTTAATATAAACTCACTGTGTTTTTGACAGGAGGCAGGTTTTATAGAGGTGATATGGCATATGACAAGCGTAATATGTTTCTCTTGTCTCAGATCTTCTCTGTGACCTATTTCAGTGTGAGGGAGTGAATATCTGGAGACGTGAACTCATTTTAGCCATCGGAAAGTGATCCCCTTGTGAGTTGAGTTCGCTCCCCGGCACTATGAAATGACACATGTCAAGAGTAAGGGTAACAAATTACAAGGGCTGTAGTGCCAGATTATAAGATTTTGAGACGCAGTGTAAACAAAACATGAATACATATGTACATTAAACCCAGAAATTCCTGATTTTTCACTTAATTCCTTCCCACAAATCTTTGCCTCTCTTTGGTTAGACATAAACACTTTATTCCTTTAATTCTTTGTATTGTGGGTCAACTTCTGTGCTTTTTGTTTACGAAGTAGCCACACACTGGGCCAAGTAAACTCATGATCTGAAATATGATGCCTGTCCTTTTCCCTCTGATTTTATTGTTGATTATAATTGTCCACTTTACACAGCTTCTGCCATCAGTTTTCAAGCTGTAGCTATCAAAAACTCTGAGACTCCCACAAGACGAGTGACCTTATGTCAAATGTTGTATTTCTCTACCCATAGAAAACAGGATGACATAAACAACTTGTCCTTTCCTTCATCTGTCACTGTCTAACTGTGGTTTTCTGTGCGTTTTTCCTTGCTTGTAATGGAATATGTATTTAACACTTTTTAATGAAAAACTGTTTCATTCCTGGACAATATGAAAGAGGAGCAAAACTTCAGGTTTGTGATTTGTTGTGAGAAAATTTATAGGAAATTTTAGCTGAACTTTGTTTGCTTGTGGGAAACTAGTCTAACAAACTTTCTTTCTTTTAAAAAACTAACCTCTGGAATACCCTGTTATATCCTGTGAATTGGCTTAGTATTGTTTACTTTGCTAAAGTGTAAGCTGAGGATGTGTCCCTCCAAATAACATCTACATTTATTATTTGACTATATAACAATAAATTGTTCTCAAATTGTAATTGTAAATAACATTTTTGTTATGTTTATTTTACTATAAGGGTAGGTTGGTAGGGTAATATTAAATTAGTTGGTTTTTTAATGTATTCAATCAAAAAATTTTTTTCTTTCTTCATTTTCTGGAGGATTTCTGAGTTTCTTTCTACGTCCAATGTGCAGTGTTATGCCTCTTCTATTTTCAGGAAAATCGATTTACAAGTTTCTGTTGTCTTTGTAAGTTAAGTTTGTGGGATGCAATCAAAAAAAAAGGTATCATACTAGGAAATAAATATCTAGTACCTGTCAACTCTGCTTTCAGAATTCCCTTCAGGAACCCTTGCTAAAAATTGTTGTGCCTTCATGACCTCTCGTTTTTTCAGCAAAACCACTAGGTCTGCAGTCACTGTGTTTTCAGGGGCACCAATATATACTGAAAGCTCTCATGAGAATTACATGCTTACAAGGTGATTTTAGTATTGAACAGAGTTTCCACCGTTGCCTTTTATTTACTGGGACTTTTTTGTTTCATATGCCCTCTGGTCTGTTCAGCTGTGACAGTTGCATACAACAGATTGTGTTACATAGATATCATAAAGCGTATTGTGCCCAGATGTATTCTTTCAGCATTTCAGATTTTCCATTACGAAAAGGCTCTTTGTTTCCTAGGTATTTTCTTTTGTAGTCTGTTGTTTGGTGTTCTTTCTGTGTCACATGTGAAATTAAATGAATGCTTAATGTGAGGGTGGAGGTGGCGATGTTCAGTATGTTTTTGCAGCACATGCAGTACGCCTAGAAATCTCTCCATATACCTGTAGGGGAGATATCTATGTAATGGAAGTCTTGCATGACCTCCATCTAGAGAGATTCCTATTCACGCGTGTTGGGGTTTATTGCTATTCAGAGGCACCTGGTTCTTCCAGTGCTTCCTTTATAGACCCAGATCTCCCTGGAAGTTACAGTTTCTGTCAGTGGGAGGAGATTCCACCAGCACCATACCACCAAACCTGCATCTTTCTTCTACATTGCTTGTTGGGTTAGTTCTCCATTCCATATAGACAAACTTCTGCCCACAAACCTGAAGGCAGACTGTGTTTAATCAGGTGGTGCAGTACATGTGTGATAAAGAACTTGTAAATGTCTTATCAGTGCTTGGTTCTGCAAGATGTTTCCAGAACTGGTAAACCTGGTCAGTCTTAGAGGCACCCCATGTTGTACATAAAAGCAGTATCAGTGTTTTGTTTTTATTTGTGCGTGCCCGAAATAAAAGGTTCTGCTGCTTTAGCTAGTTCTTAATTTAAAGGCTAATTCTTAACTAACTTTGTCATTCTAGCAGAAGATCACCTTATGGGCCTGGAAAACTAATGGCATTCATCCTCAGAAATGGAAGTTAGGGGTTTAGGAATAAAGGGTTTGTTTAGTCAGATTCTTTAGGATTTTATTTTTTAATCCAAACCTGGTCAAACATCTGGCAAGTAGTTGGGAGGAGAGTTCTCTCAGTAGATGAATATACCTTACCTCCGCTCTAATTGAGTGCTCAGAAAATTTATGTTCCAGGTGTGCTGTTTTTGAGACTGCCCTTCAGCAAAGGTCAACGCTTAGGAGGTTCCCGACTCTGTTTTGTAAAAAAAATAGTTATATAAAAATGGATGAAAATCACTAGTAAGAAAAGGTAATGCCATCTGAAAACATTCAGAAAGAAACAATAAAGAACAAAAGTAGAAAAGTACCTATGGTGGCTAGCTTGTAAGCTTTCTGCAAGGGGTACAAATTGAACTCTTCTGGATTCCTCTTGAGGAGTCAGATTTCTGCTTTTACCAGGGTTCTTGATCAGAGCAGACTTTACAGCTCAAGCAGCAGGAAATTGAAGACTCAGTATTTCTGCCTGTTTTCACCAGCTTTTAACTCGTGCTCTGATCAGCAGCTGAATTGCTGGCATATGGTTTGGAGCATGAATCAAAGCCACACGTGATTCCAAAGACTCCTGTTTGAACTGAGCATGACGCTGCTCCTGCACTGTTTTATCAGATTCCCCCAAGCTTGCTTTTTGCTATGGATGTTTTGCCATGCGCTGAGTGTATACGTAGCTGAGGGAAGGAGTTATCTGTAAGGAGACTCTAAGCGCTGCCACTTCTGCAGCTTAGTTGAAATGAACTATTTTCCTAAGACGACTAATGTAATTTTGTCCCCTTGATCACTAGTACTAGATGAACTGCATTCACTGAGTTGCCTGACCTGACAAAAATGCATGTAGAATAACAGCCCAGCTTCTGTCAGAGTATCTGACATCAGGTTACTGTTTACTTTTGTTTGCATCCATGGTAATAATCATATCCAGTTTAGTTTAATCAGCAGTTGACTATAACGTGGGAGAGGGGAGCATATGTGTATATATATAGTATCTAAGCTGTATGTAGAAGTTCCTGACAGAAATAAACAAAGTGAGCTAAGTAAGAGATCACACTGCTTTTGTCACCAAAACCCATGCTGTTTGGAGTGCTCTTTTTTGTAGATTTTTTTTTTTTTTTTTTTTTTTGTGCTGGCAAGAATGCCCTGCACTGAGAGTTGAAGTGTGATGTACAGTTTCAGTTAGATACTTTGGAGACTTTGTTCTGCTGGGTAGGGGTATGAATTTTCTCTTGAGAAGGAGGTCTAATAGGGGTTTCATATTGATTCAGCTCCTTATGGGGATTGCTGACTTCCTACTGAGGTGGTCAAGGATCATAAAACAGGCACAGACAAAACGCTTTGATATTTTTGTTCCTTCAGGCATGGTGCAATTGTTGCA
>NW_009259786.1:2305462-2357058 GCF_000687185.1 Egretta garzetta | reverse complement strand
CCTGAAAGACTCTTCCTTTACTTCATCCACCATAATCAAAAACTTACATATCTTCGTGGAAGCAGAATTTGTTTCAGAGTTTGTAGAGAAAATGTTGCTTTATGAACATTTAACAATCTTACTGTGATAGGAAATAAAGGCCAGATCTGGACAACAACTGCAGGAGACACTTCATATCACCATGGTTTATCTAGTAGCTGTGTGATGGATTGGGTCCTGTTAAGTCCCTCTACTCTGCCCTGGTGAGACCCCACCTGGAGTACTGTGTCCAGTTCTGGGCTCCCCAGTTCAAGAAAGATGAGGAACTCCTAGAAAGAGTCCAGAGGAGGGTAACAAGGATGATAAAAGGACTGGAGCACCTCCCCTATGAGGAAAGGCTGAGAGAGTTGGGCTTGTTCAGCCTGAAGAAGAGAAGACTGAGAGGGGACCTTATCAACACATACAAATATCTTAAGGGCGGAAGTCATGAGGATGGAAGCAGTCTGTTTGCAGTGGTGTCCTGCGACAGGACTAGGGGCAATGAGTGCAAACTGAAACATAAGAGGTTTCAGTTGAATATGAGGAAAAACTTCTTTACTTTGAGGGTGACAGAGCACTGGAACAGGCTGCCCAGGGAGGTTGTGGAGTCTCCTTCTCTGGAGATATTCAAAGCCCGCCTGGACGAAGTCCTGTGTAGATTGCTCTAGGAGAGCCTGCTCTAGCAGGGGGGTTGGACTAGATGATCTCCCGAGGTCCCTTCCAACCCTTGCGATTCTGTGATTCTGTGAAGTCATTGTCTTTCTGGGAGGAAAGGGAGAGATGCTGCTAGATGATTGATGGTTCCAGCTTTGGCTACACTGTATGGACAGTCCTGCCCAACCTTCCACTTCCAAGGAGCTTATACTTTAAGAAATAATGCAGTTATTCCCTGAAGAGATAAGCTTTATCAGGGAGACACAGCAGAGGAAAAATGAAAAGAGGTTCCTAAAACAGAATAAGGTATCAGAAATAATGGGCTGCGCTCATCACTGCGTAGGTGTTGGCAGATGCACTCATCATGGCTGGCTGCTGTCAGGCAGCAGGTTTCCATGCTGATTTGGCCCAGCCGGAGTTATGTGGTTTTACATGTATTCAGCGACAGTTTTTTCCCGCTCATGTGGCATGCTGAGGAAGGGTGAAGGTATTTGTAAGAGAAGTGGAAAATTGGGTGACCAAAACAGGTATTGATATCCAAAGATAATAAAGTACGAAGTGCAGAAGGGTATTGAAGTAATACTTCAAAATAAGCTGGTATGGGAGAGGTTTCCCAGACTTTTGAACTGACTGTTTAGTTACAGAAGCTGATTAAGCTTTTGGGCATCCTAGGATCACTCTAGAGTCATGGTTTTCTAGACTGTGTTTTATGCTTTTTTTGGTCCATCATGCAGTGAATGATGTGATGTGAATCCATTGGGCTAGTGGATCCTAGCACAGAGGCTGTGCCCTGCCAGAGGAAGTACGCGGCATACTGGATGTTAACTCAGAGTGCTATCACTCTGAAGCTCCTGTTCAGAGCTCAGACAGTTATGATCTACAGATCAGCTCTGAATTATTTACTGGGGCTTTGGGGATGATGTGTTGAACCACTGAGACTTTAGGCTAGTGCTCTTATGCCAAAATACTTATGTTGCTATAAGGGAGTAAAATTTGGCCCAAGACCTCATTGAATTGAAAAAAAAGTATTAAAATACATGCTGGAAGAGGAATTTGGCATTGACTCTAACTGGAGAGAAGAGGAAAAGAGGTTAAAACCTTGATTACTTTTTATTCTGTTTACCTAATTCAGAGTTCAAAACTATTCCCTGTTTTGATTAAAGTTTGGCAAGGTCTCTTCTGCTGTTCACTGCAGGAAATGAAGAAAGGGAGAGAGAGGTGGGAGAAGAGAACCAACTGTTTGCTTAATTGTACTGGGTGCAGTACATGCCAAAAATGCATGAGGACATGTAACAAGCTGTCTCAGTCTAACAGCTTTTTAATAGATTCATCTGTCAAATCCCATTACTATTAGCATATAATTTTTGAATTAATCTTGGGTTTTGGTTTGCTTCTTTCGCTAATGAGCTATCTACAGGGTGCCTCATTAATACTTCTAAGGTAGTGTAGAGAGAATTGGAGAAAAAAGCTGCAGCTGGGGAATGGAACTACAGTCTTTTGGGGTTTTCTCCTTTTATAAGAATGTATTTTACAAAAAGTCATTGAGGACAGCTAGACTTCTGCTTATAAAATCCTAACCTGTCTTTTGCAGAGAAGATTACCATGAAGACGGGTTCTGTCAGCCCTACAGGGGAATTGCATGTGCACGAATCATTGGAAACAGGACCATTTATGTGGACTCCCTCCAGATGCAAGGGGAAATTGAAAACCGAATTACTGGTAAGCTTATACATCTCTGTAGGAGGGCAAAAAACATTCATGAAAGTAGTCAGTTCAGGTATAAACAGTCCTATCATCCTTTTAAATTTTATTGGTCAATGACTGAGACATCCTTATACTGAGGCTTAGAGGAGGTGAGCCAGTTTCCCATTTGTGCAGTTAGCAAAATTTGGAGCAAGGAAGATGAATATTTGCAGTCATGTGTAGAAGCTTTTTCCATGTCCTCAAGTAAAATGTCAGATCACTGACTTTTTAACAGCTTGTAGTTTATACTGGAGCTTTTTGCATGATGGATTAAAACAGAAGATTTTTTTTGAAAAATCAATTTGTGATGTAATAAAACATTACTGGGTTTTGATTTTCTTGAATGTGTAATGGCTTTTCCTTTGGGTTTCCTCCCCTAATGCATAATCCCAGCTGACTACAGATTTCACACTGATTTATATAAAACAAGAGTTGACCTTCCTGTGCTCTATCCCTGCTGATTCTTTCTCTGGTCATTGTTTTGGTACAGGGTCAAAAACATGCATCCAAAACCTTAATGACTTTCAATGGGCTGTACATCAACATGGGTTTTCTGCACTGGACCTCAGTTAGCTGACATTAGCAGCTATGACTCTGATGTACACAAGCAGACCAAGCAAATAAATCTGTGGAATAGAGCAAACTGTTTATCATAATATATGGCAAACTAACTCAGTCCAGCAGGAGCTTATTTGTATCTGGCCAGATATGGCTAACTAATGGAATCTACAATTTTAATGTAACTGGTTGCCAAAAAGAGTTCGACTTCACTTGTCAGCTGTTATCTCCTTAAAGATATAACCTTAAAGGCTCATTGTCAAGCCACAAATCCAGCTTAGGTTTTTTCAGTTCTTGAGATGATGATCAGATTCTGGGACTGGCAAAATCCAGGTGCTCACCTTTCCTTGTGCTGTTACAGTTCAGTCCCCTCCCTCCTTTCTCCTGTACTCCTGTTGTAATTTCATCCTCTTTTATCCTTATGTATACCAATAATTAATGCACACTATTGATCCAATTTTTTCTATGACATAATCTCTATCCTGTTTGGATGTTTTCCAGAGATATGGAAATGTTCAGCTATCTGAAATGACTAAACTTGTTACTCCATAAATTAAGTTCATAATGTCCTTTAAAAAAAAAAAAAGACAAAACCAAAAATGCACATAACCAAAAACCTGTGGTATCTTCCAGAAAATGTTTATTGATCAACTTATACTTGTTTCTGGAATATACAACACGGACATTCATGACCTGGCTGCTAAGCAGTAATGATAATCCATTAATAATATGTCATTTTCAAACTATATACATCTGAAGAACATACCAAATGCCTCATGCAAAACAACCCTGAGGATTTCACAGCATACCTGTTTCTTAGAAGTCATCTTCTATGTAAAGAAGTATTGCAAGACTAGGTGTTCTCTGTCCAACTGGCGGGGTATTTTTGCAACTGTGGTAACTTGTTAGATTAAAAAAAAACCAAAACCAAACCTGCCACATACCTGCTGCTGAGATTTTGCTTATACTTTTGCCTGTACTCCTTGAGCACAGTTTTTGGTGGAAGGTCTTTTGAGCTCAGAGCGGTGGGGCATGCAGGGAAGGCTGTGTGTGGGAAACGGTGACACCTACCGCCCAAAACTGAGAGCATTTAAAAAGGTTACAGGCAACATCTATGGGGAGTTTTCATTCTGGATTTTCATTTCCCTGTTGCACTGATGTGTGAAATAATACATTCCTTTTGTCCCTACGGCCTCTGGTGCTGCTCAGTCCTGGCCATGCAGTTAGGCGAGAATTGCAGCCTTCTATTAAAAAAAGAAGGACGTTTCTGGAGAAAAACATGAGACCTTACTTGGAAAGACTGGAAGGCCAACAATAAAGAGTGCATGAACCTGACCCCTGACCTGTGGATGTGTGTGGCTAGCAATGTCTTTGCTGTGCCATTTAATATCTATTTAATAACTAAAGAAACAAATCCCTTAGAAGCCAGCGCACAGTCCTGCTAGCTTTTGCACCTCCCATCGAAATAAGGACATGATTATGAATTGTATGCTCTTCACTCATGCTGACCTAAATTCTGTAACATCTTCACAAAAATTAGTGTGGTGTTTCAAATAGCCAACAGTGACCACTTCACTCCTCTGCATTTATTTTTTGCCTGTTAGTCTTTGGGAGAAGCACACGTCACAGCTGTCATTTGAGGCCTGATGCTGTGCTTGCATGCAGTGTTCCCTGCATGACTGATAAACTGTTGTATTCCCCTGTTAATATTCCTATATTAAAATAAGAAAAGGTGTAAACAGTACAAAAGGCTGGAATTGGGGCTGCTTGCTCTATGTATGATATTTAGGAAGAAGCAGGAGACTCTCTGATAGCAGGTAGCAGGAGGAAGTAAATGGTTGAAAGGAGAGAGCTGGACAAGAGGGAAAGAACTGATTTGTAGGTTGTAAAGAGACTGCTGAATGACTTGAACTGCTCATTTCCTCTCTTTTTACAGTGTGTGTTGGTGGAATGTGCAGTCTAGCAAGGCTCACTCAGAAATTATGCTTTCCAGTGTGGGAATGAACCTTCCTACATTTAAAGCTTCATTTATCCCCAGATACATGATGAACATGCACATTTGTCTTTGCAATGTACAAGAAAACTCAGATAGATGTTAGCATGTAGATGCTGAGAGCTGAAGGGGAGGATTAAGTTCCTAATTCATTGTGACATTCATCTTAATGTGATTGGTATGCTGAGATTGATTATATTCATTTTTCCCAAAGCTGCAGCCTGTTAGGCTTCTCTCATGTCTATCAGTAGCAATATCTCCCCAAATACCAATAGCACACTTCCTTTTGCCTGTCAAGACGTGAAAAACACTTGTCTTGTTTATTGATCAAAATGTCTACAGAAGGAAGAAGTTAGGTAATCCTCGTTCAGATTTTACCTAATTAGGAACTTTGGAAATACATGTCAGCATCCTGGCAGGTGTATCTTGCCTTTGTTCTTTATCCTTTCAAGTTAAAATTAGTCAAGCACCAACAGTTTGCTCAATGCTAGTCACATGGGTAATTTCCTAAGAACTGAGGTCCTACAAGTTCTGTGCAGATGTCAGGGGGACACTGGGATGCTGGGTTTGCTTTCTGCATTTGTCAGCTCTCCTTTACAGTAGAAATTACCTCATTTCCCTGCTGCTCAATAGGCTTTCAGACCCTCAAGAAAAGATGAAAGTTTTAAAAGGCAAATGACACGAAAATTTTGTTGTTTCTAATGCTTTTCATGAATTAATACTTAAGCAGTATTTTTCTTCCTTTCCAGCTGCATTTACCATGATTGGCACTTCCACACATTTGTCTGATCAGTGCTCACAGTTCGCTATACCATCCTTCTGCCACTTCGTGTTTCCCCTGTGTGACGAGCGCTCTCGGACCCCTAAGCCACGGGAACTGTGCCGGGATGAATGTGAAGTTCTGGAGAATGATCTCTGTAGGCAGGAGTACAACATTGCTAGGTCAAACCCCCTCATCCTGATGCAGCTACAGTTGCCTAAGTGTGAGGATCTTCCACGACCTGACACCTTGGAAGCTGCCAACTGCATAAGGATTGGGATCCCCGTGGAGAGACTCAGCCGATGTAAGTCTGGGTGTTTCATCACTGGGAAAAAGTAGGGTTTGTTGCTTCCTCAGGTTGGGTTGGAGAGACAATATTTTATCAGTTGTTCTTTTTATGAGGAAAGTACTGTTATACTCGACACTACTACTTTTTATTATGTTAATACTGACCATAATCTTGCACTGGTGTAAGGTATAGTTAGGATGATGAGGAAGTTTAAAGGATGCTGAAAGGGGTTATGTCAGCCACCCAGGGCTATAAAACTCTGTGTTCACACAACTGATTTTACTCAGATTTGTGAGGGGCAGCAGTACATCACTGGCTTCCCTTCCCACATACCTGCCCCCACCTCCGGCTCAGTCCTTGCCTTTCTGGACAAGTCCCCCCCCTACAATATTTGTGAGTTCTGTTTATGTATCAATAAACCTCAGATAGGCTGTGGAAGCCTGTTAAGAAATTAGACATTTAATGTTCATTCTTTCTATATGGAAATCCACAAGAATATTAATCCTGTAAATCAACCATGGAGTGTAATTGTCTTTCTTCGCCCACACCAGATGGGTGAAAGCATTGATCTCGCTTCCCTGAATTTATATTTGCATCCAGGAGTAGAAGGGCTGTTCTGTTGTCAGTAATTATGTGCTGACAATTTTTCTGCCTACTCTGTTTCCTAGCAATTAATCACCACCCCCTACAATGTTCAACAAGGGAGCTCCAAGAGACTGAAGGTGTTTAAAGTTCAAAGTGTGATAAGGTTATTCCGAATATCCATTGTCTTAACCCACAGTCAGGAGCAAGGTTCATGGCATAACGGTGGGCATGGAAGACTAGCTCTGTGCCTGTAAGGCAATAATCTAGTGTAGCTGGGAAGCAGAAACAATTGACAAAATGATGGCAGAGGCAAATTAGCCAGGGAAGAGGTATCAAACAAAAGAAATGAGAATAAAACCAACAAAAGTCTGGCAAAAGTTGTCTGTGATCCTCAGAACCAGTGGAACAACTGGGTGTGAGTACCCTGGGGCTTTGAAGGAAGGGCTTTGAGAGAGCTGGATTCTGGAGGGCTGGGGAGGGGAACTCGTGAAAATGAAGAAGGTAATGTTGCAAACATACAGAAGAATGCATGATTCAGTTCAGGTGATACATATGGGAGGCAAGCACTCAAAAAAGTATGAAGAGAGGATAGCAGCAAAACAGAGAGAGAATGAAGATAAGAGTTCAGCCAATATGGAAGTGATATATCTAGGGAGAAGAAAAGCTTGTATCCCTTTTTTCTAAAGAAGAAAAGGAGGAAAAATTGGCAAGAAGTGTTAGAAAATGCAGCACCGATTTCTCTAGGAAATGAGCAGTGAGAGGAAAACAAAAAAATTATGAGAAATAAAAGTGCCGGGAAGATTACATTGTTGGCATCTGAAGACGTTTCCTGAAGTGAAACCCTTATCTCCAATTTAGTTTAACTTATCTTGACCTGTATCTAAAGGTCCATACATGCTCCTTAGTATCAGCTTGCATTCAGAGTTACCAAATATTGGCGTGCATAGCCACAGAGCTGAGACACTCCAGGACAGAATCCAGAAATAACTGGGTGTAAATGTACAGATATTCATAGAATGGAAATTTCAAACCCCACAGCTTTCATATAAATCCTGAAGTACCTAAATTCAAGTACTTTTTGCATACATGGTCTACGCGCTTCAACCCTTTCGGTATTGCTGGCCCTTGATTGTTTTGTTATTTGCAACCTTTTGTCAAACCCTGTGTTGCAGATCACCAGTGCTACAATGGTTCTGGAGCAGACTACAGAGGCACAGTCAGCGTTACCAAATCTGGCCACACTTGTCAACTCTGGGACTCCCAGAGTCCCCACAGCCATGATTTGACAAGCACACAGTTTCCAGAGCTAGGTGGAGGACATGCATATTGCCGAAATCCTGGAGGTCAGATGGATGGGCCCTGGTGTTTTACAAAGAATAAAAACGTACGCATGGAACTGTGTGACATACCTTCTTGTAGTATGTATTCTCTTTCTTTTTTCCCCTACTACTGTCCTGAATCCTGTGTAATTTTGAATGTTCCCTATTATTACAAGTAGAATTAATTTAAGAGGGTTATGCTTTCAAATGTTTCACTTGCTGTAATGCAGCACCCTTGTTTTGTGTTGTAGGCGTTTAATATTTTCTGGACATCAGAACTTGTCACTGAGATATTGTGACACTTTTTTAATATGTATTGGGTGCTTAAGCTGAGATAGTAATTAGCGATACCGCTGTAGTTTGTATTCTAACTTGTCAAATGCCAGACTTGGTGTACTTATCATCTGTATGTGTTTGGTTTGCTCATGCTACTCAATGGTATATTGCTTTTGCTCTGTATGGCGTCTTGCAGGCGGCAAGGATTTTCAGATCCTGTAGAGGGAGATACAGCACCATGCTTAGTTGGAAGGAAACCCTGTGAAGTGCAGAAGCAGAGATGTCATGAAACACGATCTTATCAGAAAAGTCCTACACTATCTGCTACTGGCTCTGTACTGCACAACTGATAGCAATAATAAAAAGTACAACTCTCACAGTTTAATGATGTCCCACTCACCTCCCTGGTACAGCAGCCTAGCACTGTTACACTGGTAACAGTCTTTCGACATGGCAAAGCAGCTTAGTTCTGTGCTTCATTAGGAAGAAAAGCATGTTTCCTGCAGCAACAGATGTATCATGGAAGCCATAAAAGTGGTTTTGTTACAGATTGCCTGGATATTTAAGAGGGCTCAAGGTTCATATAAAATATCTTAGTTACTTCACTTTTTTACAGTAACATGATTTGACATTTATAATAAATTTCTACATTGCATGTAACATGGTGCAAAGATAACACTGAGATGTGGTTGTGGTGAAAGCAGTAGCCACAAATAGCAAAACCACGGATTGCAGAAAACATCCCAGGCAGTTCCAATAAACATTTTGGACATCACTATGCTTTCCTGGAGTCTCTAAGTATCAAGAAAAAAGCATTTTAGGAAGCTTCCAGAACAGTCTTATTAAGTGTATTGATAGCTTTTTAATGTCTGTCTCCCTGTAACATAAAAGCATTCTAATTCCATTAAGTACAGAACAAATAATATCTCTGCCAGTGAGAAGTGAGATTTATTTTTTTCTGGGCAGAAGTAGTACCAGTGGAGGTAAAAAGTGGGTAAAGTTGGGAAAGAAATGGCTGAAGCTGGACAAGAAGGCTAGACTGCAATGTTGTGCTGCAGTTTGTACCATTGAGTTCACTGCTTTGTATACTGTAATGAAGACTACTCACTTTGTTTTTTATTCCCTGAACAAGATAATGCAATGCTACTCTGGTCTATGTTCTGCAGTTTCCACAACCTCAAGCCTCAAAAATAAAGTGAAATAAACCACATACTGTTACAGTCAACACATTAAATATGGGGCTCCCAGTTTACCTTCATAATACTAGTTGCTAAATCCATTCAGACTTCTTTGAAATATATAATGGAAGATTATGGAGAAGGGGGAGAGGGTATAATGTGACTTCTGTTTTCAAGCTATAGGAGTTACTTTTTGTTTAAATGTAGTATTAATAAACATATCATAGTTGGTTTTGGTTGTTCTTTGTTTGTTTGTTTGTTTGTTTTGCTTTAGTATCGAATGCATTAAAAATACATATTGTAAACAATGAACATTTCTGTGCCTGACAGGTCCACGTGACAACAGTAAAATGGGAATCCTCTACATCCTGGTTCCCAGCATAGCCATCCCTCTGGTTATCGCCTGCCTTTTCTTCCTGGTCTGTATGTGCAGAAACAAGCAGAAGGCATCTGCTGCGACACCACAGCGCCGCCAGCTGATGGCATCTCCTAGCCAGGACATGGAAATGCCACTCATTAATCAACACAAACAGGTATTTTTTCCAGAATTTGCTTAGGCCACATATTTCCAAAGTGTCGTGATTTTCATTGTCTTGGGTTCCAGTGTTCAAATTGAGCCGTGTTGTAAGGGACCTAATTTTCATCCTGTCCTGGCCATCTACTACAAAGAAAACCAGGACTTGCACTCACTAGATGTATCCAGAAATCCTGACCTCCACCAACAGCTTTCAGGACAAAATATTTTATGACATTTGTCCCTACCTGTCAATCCCCATTCTGCCTGTTGTCTCAGTGAGTGGAAATTTTGTTATTTCTGATCCAGTCTTCAGCGTGCAGCTCATTTTCACTACTGGTAGCAAAGTGGCTGGTTTGCTTGTTTAAAGCTGGATGCACGGTGGGGTTTCTTGTCTAATCTGTCAGCTCAGTCTGCTGGTATTCTGAACTACCACTGAGCGGGGAGCTGAGCTGGGGTGCAACATGTTTCTAAGGCTGTGTATCACAAAGGATGGTGAAACGAAAATGGCTTTGAACTTCTGTCTACAGATCTCAGCTACTGCATATGATTTTCTGGGTCAACTGACTGATGTCCATGCTAAAATCTTGTTCTTGTTGAATTTTTAATCACAGCATTTACAAGATGCAAGCTCTAAAAAACAATGCTCAGTTTGGAATAATTGTCAACATCTGTTTAGGAAACTGTAGAATATTTGTGGGATATTACCAATTGTAACAAATTGCATTGATTTTTTGTGATAAGGGGGAGGTGTAATGGCTGAGCCTGGGCTGTGCTGGAAACTATCTGGTCCAGTCCATAGTCTGTTGGCCACTAAAATCAAAGCATGCTCCCAAATCACCTGTCAAAGCCTCTTTCCAGCCTGTCCTGCTCCCTCTGGCTGTGGTACCCTGTGTGAGAAGCTGTGCCAGCTGCATCTGGCTTGGTTAGGGACTCCTCCAGCCCGTACTGGTCAGGACAGACCAATTAGATCATTGTCACAAACTCCCTTGCTTTTGCTGCCAGCTGCAGGGGGATTCCTCATTCTTGGCTTCACCACCTTCATGTACCAGAGAGAAATTCCTTCTTCCTTTCACTCTTCTTCCACCCCCCTCTTTATCAGAGCTAGCACAAGGTTTCTCAGCAGGGGTATTGTGTACTGCTGCCCACAGGCAGGGATCATTCCTGTAGTCCAGTGGAGGAGAAAGGGGATATCTGCTACTGCAGAACTGAAAGAGAGGTTTTGTTCCTCCTTCCACTGGAAGGGATGTTTCAGTTCACCCTGAGGCTGCCACATCCTCAGCCAGTGTCCTCAGCTTTTCTGACATCTCCAGTGGGTACCTCTGGGCAGATCTGTAGGGCAAGTGCAGCTGCAGTTAATAGGCATCATCGTTTGCCAGATTTACTCTGAACCGGTTATTCATTCAGCTTGCAGGAAATATGGTCTCTCCTTTGTGAAAATAATTATACTCATCATCTTGCAGCATAATTCAGTTTACACTTCTGATAACAGTATAAGTCATTCCAAGGTTAACTGTAAAATCAATATACTGATGTGAATATGCAAAAAGCTGAAAAGTCATTTTGGCCCAATTTATCTTCCCTTTGGAGCATCTAACCACTGGGAACTTCTCTTTAATAAGAGATTCTGTTGTTTAGAAAATGTTGTGATTTTTTACTGACTTACTTTCTTTACTTCATTTCAGGCTAAACTTAAAGAAATCAATCTGTCCACTGTGCGGTTTATGGAGGAACTGGGAGAGGAGAGATTTGGAAAAGTCTACAAGGGGCATCTTTTTGGTACAGCACCAGGTGAACAGACACAAGCTGTTGCTATCAAGACACTAAAAGACAAAGCAGAACTGGCTCTTCGGGAAGAATTCAAACACGAGGCAATGATGAGATCACGATTACAGCACCCAAACATCGTTTGTTTGTTGGGAATAGTGACAAAAGAACAACCCATAAGCATGATTTTTAGCTATTGTTCCCACAGTGACCTCCATGAGTTCTTGGTGATGAGATCTCCCCATTCAGATGTTGGCAGCACTGATGATGACAAGACAGTAAAATCCACTCTGGAACCAGCAGACTTTTTTCACATTGTGACTCAGATAGCTGCAGGAATGGAGTACCTTTCAAGCCACCATGTTGTCCACAAGGACCTGGCCACTAGAAATATACTGGTGTTTGATAAACTGAATGTGAAAATATCTGATTTAGGCCTTTTCAGGGAAGTTTACGCTGCTGATTACTACAAACTGATGGGAAATTCCCTTCTTCCTATCCGGTGGATGTCCCCTGAGGCTATTATGTATGGCAAGTTTTCTATTGATTCAGATATATGGTCATATGGAGTTGTGTTGTGGGAAGTTTTCAGCTATGGCCTGCAGCCTTACTGTGGTTATTCTAACCAGGATGTCATCGAGATGATCAGGAACCGACAGGTTTTACCATGTCCTGACGACTGCCCCACATGGATATACACTTTGATGTTGGAGTGTTGGAATGAATTTCCCAATAGAAGACCAAGATTTAAAGATATACACAACAGACTAAGAACATGGGGAAACCTTTCTAATTACAACAGCTCAGCGCAAACCTCTGGGGCAAGCAACACCACGCAAACAAGTTCTCTCAGCACAAGCCCTGTTAGCAACATCAGCAATGCTAGGTACATTGGACCAAAGCAGAAAACTCCAGCTTTCCCTCAACCGCAGTTCATACAAATGAAAGGGCAGATGAGACCAATGGTCCCACCTCCTCAGCTCTACATTCCAGTAAATGGTTACCAGCCAATGCCTGCCTATGGGGCTTACTTGCCAAATTTTTACCCTGTCCAAATTCCAATGCAAATGGCTCCTCAGCAAATGCCTCCCCAGATCATTCCCAAACCAGGCTCCCACCACAGCGGGAGCGGATCCACCAGCACAGGCTATGTAACAACAGCGCCTTCCAACGCATCGGTGGCCGATAGGGCTGCTCTGCTCTCAGAGGGCACGGATGACATGCACAACGGAACAGAAGACATCGCCCAGAATCCCGTCCAGGAAGAGGAGGAAGAGGAAGGCTCTGTGCCTGAAACAGAATTGCTGGGCGATAATGACACACTTCAGATGGACGAAGCAGAAATTCAATCAGAAGCTTAAGGAATTTGGCCTCATTACTAATCATTTCACATCACTTTCATGCATGGAGGCTGTAGATCCTTAGGCTTAATAGCAGTGATTTTTATCTGATTAAAAGAAACAAAACTAAAAAACCTACACCCATGTAAAGTGCAGCAGTAATGATATACCTGGTTTATTGACCATTGCCACCATCAGATTTTGCAAATATGATGGTATAGAATTGCTGGGTTTAATCTTTTTTACTGTCCTACAGTTCTTGAGGGAAGCTGCTTTTCAGTTATGTACTGTTGCTGTGCAACATATTGCAGAGTAGCATTGCACATCATGTATATCATGATATGTGAGTGTAATGTTAGTGAATTATGCTTAAACCAATAACACAAAAAGGAATCCAACTATCGTTGCAGAATTGCCCTGAGCATAAAGAAGTGCCCTGGATGTGATGGACAGCTTAGTTTATAGTATTTATCTCTTTGATATAATGGACATGAGATTGTTGTTTGGTTTTTGAGTCTGAAAAAATAGCAAGTTGAGAATACTGATCTGTCTTTGTATTGCGTTAACCAGAAAAGTAGGGAAACTGAACACAAAATTGGCTATGCTGAGTCAGACCATGGGTCTATCCAGCTCAGCAGCATGTCTCGAAAGGCCATTGATTATGGCTGCCCAGGGAAGACTGCAAGGGCAATTTCCCTTGTAGAATTTCCCCAGGGTATTTCCCCAGCCTCCAGCAATTTGTGGCTTAGGGACTTCCCAAGCCAGAAGTGGAATTTTTTTTCTGTTTAATAGCCCTCGATGGAATTTTCTACCATGAATTTATCCAAATTATTTTGAAGCCACATAAACTTATAGCATCCACAACATCCTGTGGAATAACACAAGAGGAGAGAAGATGGCTTTCTTTCATCATTCCCAATGAATGACTGTGACAGAACCTTCCAAATGAGATCATCTGACTGCATTTGTGGATGAAATTATTCCTTCTCTGCTGTGTATTTTCAGCAGCAAGCAGCCTTAATACACTGTTAACCAAAAATGGGGATATTGTAGGGGATATTGTAGGTGTGCACTAACTTAACAATCCAACTTTAATTGCTTATTGGTATCAAGTACAGAAAAGGGCTCCACATGTGTGTTCCTACATTGTAAAAGTGTTGGGGTTTGTGCGGGGTTATAGACTTACTTGATTTACTGCAATTACTGCTGGATTGCATGTGAAACCATGTTTTTTCCTGCCTCTTTAGTGAAGAAGAATCTTTGAACTTTAGAAGACCAAAATAAGCAATACTGTACAAAGTGCTGGTTTTGTGCTTCTATTTGCAGGATGAATCATGTACAGACCTTTAAATGTAATTTATGTTTTACTACATTTTATATACTTTTTTTCATTGAAATGTTTGGATTTTTGGATGAATGATTTTATAACTTAACCATTTACAATATTCACATGTGGTGCAGTTTTATTGTATTGCTGTTTCATTTTGTTAAACATGCAGACAGGTCCATACATTTCATGACCCTTTCTGTAATACAAGCAATACACATTCTCATTGTAGCATTTTAGCCAACACACACTATAGCTATAAGTTGTACATCCAACATGGAGTATTCAATAAAGTGATGCAAAAAGTATGATTAAGTATGTTATCTTTATAGTTCCTACAGCCACTGTTTTGTTATGGTACTTTGTGGAAATAGAAATGGCCACAGTTCCTTAGGTTATAGATTTCATACCTAAGCTACAACTTTTTATTTTATAGCATTGGGATTCACTTGTCAATCGTGTATCATTGTGATCTACATCCTGTGTTCATGGTATGGCAGCATTACTCATTTCCAGCATTTCACTTGGATTTGGAAATGCACTGGTAGGAATAAAATATGAAAGCTTTATTACTTGTGTTAATATAATGCAGCTTTGGGTGCTATTACTAAATAAAGGATAAATAAATAAAAAAAAAAAAGTGAAGTTTATTTACTTTAAGTTCTTTGTTTCTTCTAGGTTTCACGTTCTCAGATTAATGAACTTCATTAATCAACCACATTGGCTTCCTTTGCTAACTTACTGCCTGAAAAATGAAGAGTAAGTGGTCCATTTACACCACAGATGCGTCAGTGAGAGAAGAGATATAACAAATGAATGAGTGGCAGTCAGTGGAAGCTTCTGTACAGCACTGTCTCAACTTCAGCCCATTTCTGACAGTCAAAGAGCATTACAACTTTGAGTGCTTTGGGTGCAGATTGGGAAACTCCTAATTCCCTTCTTCAAGCCTTGTGAATTCAAGCCTATAAATCACTATAGTCAGAAAAGAATAGGACAGACTCCTGTAATGACTTTTCCATCCCCACTGAGATGTGGATGCACTCTCAAAGAGATGGTAGAGGAGTAGTATACAATGCCCCAGGCCAGCATTGGTCATACACACAGTACCACAGAGGGGTTTTCTCCCCTCTGTTGATGTGGACACAGTTCTCTGAGCTGCCACAGCCAGAGCCACGATGGCATCCAAGCACCTCGTCTACAGCTCAGGTGAGCACCGCTCCACAAGTGGTTACCCCTTCAACACTTCAGTGACTGCTGTAAATCATATGCATTGGCAGTAACTTGTTGCTCTGCAAGTCCCCAGGCTGGTCCCCTATGATGTCTCCTGCAAAGACCCAGCCAGAGTCAGGATCTGTCTTTCCTCCTCAAGATTTGGAAGCAAAGCCAAGGAAGAACAGAGAAGGGATGTGGTGGTAAGTGGATGGAAGAGGGTGGTAAGATGGGAATAGGGGAGGGAAGGGTTGGGGCTGGGGCCCAGCAAAGCCAGCACAATGCTGCTCACTAGAGCATGCGAAGTTACTTCTTCCTGCCAGGGTTAGCAAAGCTAGAGTTTGTCCTGGTGGCAGAACAACTTTTCTAGATAAAATATATGTCTGGATGACAAGGAGAGAGCAAGATGTTTTGGGGAAGACTGTGGGATGTTTCAAAAGTTTTCTCTTGCCTCTTGCTAGTTCCCTACTCTGCTTTAGCCAGTATGATCTTCCTAAGAAAACAGGGACTGACCTTGGGAAAAGTGGGTAGAGCATTGGTAGTGTCCATAGCAGCCCACTGATGAGGCATGGGGCTCTGGCTGACAGAGACTGCCTCTTCCCCATCTTCAGTGATATATGACACTGGTTGTGGTGCATGCCCTCCCCACACCCATCCTAACTGATTTAGCTGTCCTCACTCAAGCCCAGCTCTCTGATATGGTGCATGTGTCTGATCTTGGCTAGGACTGTTGTGAAGAAAGAGCTGTTGGAGAAAGATGTGGAAGGAGCCCTGGTGTATCAGCTCCTTCTCTCACATGCAGCCTATGCCTACAGAGCACAAAAAGGCTCCTGGGATTCACCTCAGAGCAGGACAAAATACCCCTGTGCTCAACAGGTCCCTGGCAGAGCTGGAGATCAACCCAGCATCAGCAAGCCTGAAGGTCTACGCTACGTGTATTCATGAGTCCTGGTGAGGAAGAGGGGAGGAGGGAGAAGCTGAAACATGAGGCAGGAGGGCTTTGGGTGTAGCCCAGTCACAAGTGCCAAGACAAAGTCTTGATCTATGGCAGGACTTTCTTAGGGTTCTTGATGCTTAGTTGCCAGCCAGGGGTTAAAACACGACAGGTTGATGTGTCCCAGAGCATAAGGAACTAAATGTCTATAGGAACCAGCAGTGCCTTGATCAACCAGGCATCTGCCTACACCTGAAAACAAGTGTGAGTCCCTGTTTGCAAGAGCATATGGGGTAGATGGGGAATGGATTTACAATCCCAGGGCAGGGAAGGTCAGGGATGGTTTGCAGTCTGAGCAGGGACACTTAAGTGACTGTAGTTGTACACACCTTCTCCACCATGCTAGTGTAGCCTGGCAAGAACACCAAACTGAATCCTGTTCTGATATTGTCTGAGTTCTGGGTTATTGCAGGGTGTTTTCATCTGTTTTACTGATTGGGACTACAGGGAAGACAAAACAATAAACAATGTAATATAAACAGCTGTGTAAGAACAGAGGATGGAACAGATCCTCCTAGAAGATATGCTAAGGCACATGGAGGCCAGGGAGGGAATTCGAGATAGCCAGCATGGCTTCACCAAGGGCAAGTCCTGCCTGACGAACCTAATGGCTTTCTATGGTGGTGTGACAGCATCAATGGACAAGGGAAAACCAACAGACGTCATCTATCTGGACTTCTGCAAAGCCTTTGACACGGTCCCCCACAACATCCTTCTCTCTAAATTGGAGAGCTATGGATTTGATGGGTGGACTGTTCGGTGGATAAGGAACTGGCTGGATGGTCACGTCCAGAGGGTAGTGGCCAATGGCTTGATGTCCAGATGGAGACCGGTGACGAGTGGTGTCCCTCAGGGGTCCGTACTGGGACCGGTGCTGTTTAATGTTTTCATCAATGACTTAGACAAAGAGATCGAATGCACCCTCAGCAAGTTTCCTGATGACACCAAGCTGAGTGGTGCGGTTGACACACCAGAAGGGCGGGATGTCATCTAGAGAGACCTGGACAGGCTGGAGAGGTGGGCCTGTGTGAACTTCATGAGGTTCGGGAGGTGATTCTGCCCCTCTACTCTGCTCTGGTGAGACCTCACCTAGAGTACTGCATCCAGCTCTGGAGCCCTCAACACAAGAAGGACATGGAAGTGTTGGAGCGGGTCCAGAGGAGGGCCACAAAAATGATCCGAGGGCTGGAGCACCTCTCCTATGAGGACAGGCTGAGAGAGTTGGCCTTGTTCAGCCTGGAGAAGAGAAGGCTGCGGGAAGACCTGATTACGGCCTTCCAATACCTAAAGGGGGCCTATAGCAAAGATGGGGAAAATCTTTTTAGTAGGGCCAGCTGTGACAGGACAAGGGGTAATGGTTTTAAACTAAACCAGGGTAGGTTTAGACTAGATATAAGGAAGAAATTCTTTACGATGAGGGTGGTGAAATGCTGGAACAGGTTGCCCAGAGAGGTAGTGGAGGCCCCATCCCTGGAAGCATTCAAGGCCAGGTTGGATGGGGCTCTGAGCAACCTGATCTAGTTAGCGGTGTCGCTGCTCCTGCAGGGGGGGTTGGACTAGATGACCTCTAGGGGTCCCTTCCAACCCAAAACATTCTATGATTCTATGATTCACTCACAGTGCAAACTGAGAAGTACAAATAGGCCTTATTAGTACAAGCTTTGATAGACAGCTTCATTCCTTCACCTTCATCTAAATGTCACTACTCTCAGTTTCATCTGATGATTTCCCTAAAGGCTGATCCAGAAGGACATGCTCCCTGTGGATACATGAATTCTTTGCTTCCTGTATCTGCCAGGGCTATGAACATCATAGTAAGTCAAAGGGAAATTACTTCACAGTAGCAGTACCTCAGACTTTTATTAGAGATATGAATTCGAATGTGTTTTTCACTTATTATCTGAGGAGTTCATTAGATGTCACTTGCTTCTGTGTTCAGAGGAACCATCTCACTTCAGCCATGTGGGAATGAAGGGAAGAGGTCTGATGCTTTCTGGGAGGGAGCTCAGGGACACTTGTTGAGTTGGAGCACTCTCAAAAGATGTCAGACCTTAAGGTGTTTGCCAAAACAAATGTAAGGCTGAAACACCCAGCTACAAGAACAGTTGTATCTTCAAATAAAGCTATGCTTTACTGTTTTTAAGTCACAGTTTGGCCCTCCGTAGACAGTAACTCTCTGTTTCTAGACAGGCAAACTCTAATGCAAACTGTTCTCAAAAATAGCAGTTCAGTTACTCAAAACATGAAGAAAAAAATCCACTGGCAAAGCCATCCTCTATTTGAGGAAAGGGACTAAATTCATATTGTAAAGAACAACGTATGTTACTGTTCTATAAATAAGTCTAAAAAATGTTAGTGGAATGACAGGAATCAAGTTTTGTGGATTTTCTCAGACACTGGGAAAGGGGTATTAGAAGATTATAAGAGTGGTGGCATACAGCATGAACAATGACATGGCTCAGTGAATGAGGTTTAGTTCCGTCTTATTAGAAAACTGAATTTTGTTCTCATTTTTTCAGAAGTGACCTTGTGTAATCTTTCAGTTGTGTCCAGCTTGCAGATGTGACAAGTTGTTGGCTCCTTCAATCAGCAATATGAGGTCTGAGCAATCTCAGGCTTTTCAAGCAATACTAAATGTGCTCAGTGGGTAAGATAAATCGAGTCCATGATATCCTGGTCAGGCAGACCTTTCTCTAGACTAAAATGTACTGTATCTCCTGTGACAAAATGTAAGAGAGCTGGTTTGGCAGGGTTTCCTTTCCAGAAAAATGCTGTAAAAACATTTTGCACCTAATATCCCCATCTTGCCCTATCTTTGATGTTGAAAAGTTGCAGTGCCAGGACTCTATAGCCACTGCTACTCCTTGATAGATACATGGTGGGAGCTCCTAACACTGGGTTCCCACTGCAGAAGGCTGGGCCCCCCGGCTTGCTTTGTGACCTCAAGTAGAAGGCAACCCCTGTGTGTGCACGTGCGCATACATGCCTGTTTTGGGAAGAAAAAATATCATGGAAAATAAGGCAGTAGCTCTGTGTTCAAGGTCAAATGAAATGTGTGTGTGTGCACATGCGTGTGTGTGCATGCATGTGTATGTACACACATACCTACATACAGACATGTGCATACAGGTAGGAAACAGCAAGGGGCAATGCATATTTGGATAACTGCAGTTCATTAGAGGGTGTTTTTCCTTTGCTCTCTCTGTGATGTGCAGATGCTCCAGGGCTGTGCAAGGCCTTTTGCAGCTCTGAATCCAAACCCACTTCCTCCCAGTGCGAAGTGAAACCCTCCCCTGGCACTGCTTCCAGTTGGTCACAGTACTCATGGCTGCACCAGGAGAAGACTCACAGGGTGACCCTGGCACAAGGAATCCCCTAGTATCCCCCATGGGGCACTGCCACCATGTAGGACTTACAGAGGGATTTGTCACTGTCACAGTTGTCCCTGGACACCCACGCTGAGGGTCTCAGCACTCTCCCTGACCCAGGCCCTGTCCCGTTGCTTTAAATGAAAAAACATGGCCCTAAATCTTAGCTGAATACTGCGAGGTTGCACAAGCAGGGGGAAGTAATATAACTGAGGTTATGGCAGGAGCTGGAAATAGTATGGGGTTCACAGGGCTGTAAATCTCCAGGAGAGTCGGAATTTAAAATAATACTGTACTGAGGGAGCACAGAATCTGATGTAGTTACTTCTCATTTCTATTGATCTGAAAGAGGAACTTTACTTTATCTCAATTACAGTGTACCTGATGGTTTAACTGTCCTTTTTAAGACCTGTGTCTAAAACTGGAAATAACCCATCTGTTCAGTAGGTTTTGTTAACTCTAAAAGTGGTGGAATTAGGGAGAAAAAAACTAGATTATCATGACCACATTAATTTAATTGAATGTTTGTTTCCATACACCAAGTAATAAATAATTATCATGAAGATTTACAGAAAGTGCTTTTGCTGCAAACATATTTTATATTTGCTACCGAAGAAGATATTTTTGTAGAGGCCACCCTCCATGTAAACTTCTTGCAAATTTCTTTTCAAACTACTAAAGTAGTCACTGAAGGTGTTGGGAGCTGTTGTAATTTTGATTCATAAGAATCAGTTTTAACAATCTTATGAAGAAATCCAATTTTAATTCTTAGTTTGCTTTAGAAGTAACTGACATACACCACTGTTAAGAGATGGAAGCAATTCCTTTCAGAACCACAAGACATTGTAATTAACAGATGGGATGGTGGGTAGGAAAATAGGCGGCAAACTAAAGAAGTAATTGACCACATAGGGACTGTCTCTAAGTCATTTAAAAACAGAAACATTTCAGGTGCATAGCACTAATTTAATTTAGATGTAATATGATTTCAGCTGAGGCTGATTATTCCCAAATATAGTCTGATGTTTTACAGCCATGGTAAAGATCTTTGTCTTGATCTGTTTTTAATCCAATGAATACTTTTTTCATAACCTGATGTGGCTTACCATTTAATTACTTTAATATCAGGTTTAAATTAAATTTATATTTGAGATGTAAACTGAAATGATGGGAGAAATGTCTTGCAAAAGAGCCAATAGCCATGTGCTTTTCATACCAAGCGGGGGATGTCATGTTCCAGTTTTTTCCCACTGTCTGGTTTCCACACCAAATGTGTGTCTCCTCAGTGTATCTTTCTGTTCCCAGCTCAGTTAGATGATCGTTTCAGTACAAATTACTGAGGAAGAATTTCAAATTATACACTGTTAACACTGAGAGAATTGGGAATAAATAATTTGTTTCTTTATGAAGCAAAGGTATTTCATGCTGTCTTTGCTTCCTCTGTTCCTTGTTCCTTTAATATATTCCTTGCCCTTGCCCTGCATTAGGTATTTCTCAGAGGACAACCACAGCATTCACTAATGCATTTCCTCTACTTGAAATACTGTTATCTAAAGGCAGACTAAAAGGCACAGTTTATATATTTATAAATGGATATGTTTAAGAATGAACTCAGTCTTGACATGTTGAACAGCATGCAGTGGTAAAAGTGTGAGGATTTTTGTTGTTCACTAACTTGCAAACCCAAACATTCCCCAACAAAAGAGTGTGTGGAAGCAAGGTCGTTGGTTTTCAGCACAAGTTGACTGCTGACTTTGCTGTGGCCTGCACTTGTGCATCCTATAAAATGTAAGTACTGGCATTTCATCAACATTTTGCAATGTATTGGTGTTTGTGTAATTTCTTTAACCATGCTGGTATCCAGGTATCTGATATAAGCAGTTCAACTCTTAACGGTCCTCTGCTCTTGATGTTTGTTAAGGCTGCTTTTGTGGAAAGAGCTGCCCCCGCATTAAGAGAAGCAAATCCACCCAAACCAACACAGAATTCACTTCTGAAACAGGTGGGATGCTCTAGGCTCAGGCCTCCTCCTAGCTCTGGGACACCCGCAAAAGCCACAGCAGAGAACAGTGTGAGTCCACCTTACCTGTCTCAACCTCAAGCCGGTCTGTACTGGGTTTGTGTAGCAAGGTCTTGGTGGTTGGGGTGGTGGGCCCCTGGCATCCAGCCAAGGTCAAAACCACCACACAGTCATTTTGGCTGACTCCACGTCGGAGGTGCTAAGCTGCTGACTTAGCACTGGAGGAGGTCAGGGGATTGGGATCCCTTAACAGGCAGGACCCTCATGCTGAAAGTGGTGCTGGACTGCCAAAGGTGGTAGTCTTCTCAACTGCCCTAAGTAGACTTAAAACAATGGGCCTAGTTAGGCTGAGTATTCTTCCTAACCATGTCTGTCTGAGGAGTGGGGTTAATTCTGGACTGAGCGCCCACCTCTGCCACTGGCACCGTGTGGGACCCCGTGTAAGTTATTTAGGTTTCTGTTGTTGTCTCTCCTGTAAACAACAAAATCGCTCGTGCTTCATACAGGTATTGTGAGAGGAAACTCATGAGGTAACAAGGGAATTCATACTGTGGACAAGTTTAGCAGCCTGGTGATAGATCATGTTTCATGCTAGATATAGCATGAAGACATTACAAAAAGGCATCTTCTACTCCCCAGAAGATTATTGTATTGTACTGGCTGCTGGGTTCTTAGGCTTGGTGCAGGCTATTTGTCTGTAGACATACTGTGCGCAGATGGAGTCCTTCTGTGGGGGACATTGGTCTGAAATGAGTAGGTGCATCTTATTGTGACAAATGGTCTTGAGGCCTGAACCAAAGCCCATTGAAGTCATTGGGAAAAACTACTCAGCTTAAGAGGATTTTGGATTAAGGCCATAAGAAACGTTCATCTTGTTCTTTTAGATAAACACTCCCCAACTTGTAATCACAGTGTTATTAAAGCATGCTTTAAAAATCTTTTTTTTTCTTTAATAGCTTATATAACACAGAGTGAACATTGTATTCTTTTCTGAATAACTTAAAAAGCCTGTGATTTTTTTTCTTTTTTTTTCAATGTGGCAGTGTGACATTATAACACCTTAAATTGTTCTGTGCGTACCAAAAAGTATTCATGGTACATACTGTAATTTCTTGTAATCGTTTTGTTCACTAGCCTATGCCCTTGGGAAAATTATTTGCCAAAATAACATGCATGAAACCCTCTTTTTTTTTTTCTTTGTGGCTTTGCTTGGAAATCAGTGTACATATTTGCAATAATCTGCTTTTAATAAGTGGGAGTTAATACACCTACTTTGTTCATGCATTTTTAAGTGTGCTAACATATGAGAGGCTTTTAGGGGGAGGGGAGTGGAGACTTGGGATCTTGCCGCTTTGGAAGGGGTCTGCCTAACACAGTCTGCCTGAGCAAGGGAGAGAGCGGGAACAGAGCAAGATTTTGCTCTGCCCCTTGGCAGCGTTTATTGAAAACACCCAACATCACAGCAGGAGGCTGAGGGCCGGGTAGCCTGGGGGCAAGGCTGGAGCCACATCCCATCTGAGTCCCCCCTGGCCAGCCTGGTCCCATCCCTGGTGGCCTCTGGCTCTGAGGTCTTTCTTCCCTTCTTCCAAGAGGTTGATGCCTGGGGTCTGTCCCAGGGCACTCAGCACATCAAGGCCACTGCAGCAACCCCGCATGGCTCTAGAGAAGGTGGTGGTGGAGGCTAACAGCTGCCCAGGACCACAGTGAGATATCGTGGGGGGTGGGAGTTGCAGGCCCCATCCTGAAGGCTGGCGAGATTTCCCCTGTCCCTCTCCAGAAAAAGCACCAACAATCAGAAGCCACTCATTGTCATCTAATCAGGGATCTGCTCTGTCAGGAGGTTCATGAAAACAGGCTTTCAGACAGGGTTGTTAGTACTTCCTCTCTCCTGGACAGAAGTGCAGACCTCCCCCTGCTGCTCCAGCACTTCTGCTTCTGGCCAGCCCCTGAAAATGGGGAGACACACCACAATCAGCGGAGAAGCAGCTTTTTTGAGTCCCAGAAGGCATTTTGTGCAAGCCCAGTGCAGGTTTTAGATTAATTGATTTCTTACAAAAAACAATTTACATCTTCTTTATGCGGGTTTAATACACCAGGTTTATTATACCAGTCCTTAACGTAGCAATTTGGTAACGTAACTTCCACATTATCTAGTCGCTTTGCTTTCACTTGCAGTTTTTCAAGACACTGTTATCAGTGTGTGTTCTTGTGTACGTACTTTTACCTAGTATTTCTCCCAGAGCAATATTTCTGTGAATACTGCATTGCAAGTCAAGACTTTTTATTTCTGCTGAACATTGCGATATCATGTCAAAATAATTAAGGTGTGATATTTCCTAAGAAAGTCCTTAGTTTACATTGCTCTGAGGAAGTGCTAGACCTGATTCTTCAAGATTTTTTCACAGAAATTCCACTAAAGCCAGAATAATTTTAAACTTGGCATTGAAGTGAATGGCACACACTTTCTTATTTGTTTTTTTTTCCTGCTGTACACACATTCATGTGCATACCTTTGTACTCTCACAAAGGCTGAGAAGACTATTGAATGAATACATACTTGCAAAACTGGCTAATATTTCCCAGTGTTTTAGAAGCTGTATTAAACAAACTGAACCTTCTTCTCACATAGCAGAGTCAAATACAATGCTGTTTCGGCAAAGGGTGCACTTTTGAGCACTTTTTAAATGGGAATTTTAAAAGAATGCTTTTAAAAATTTATTTTAAAAAGAAGCAATGTCCCAGGAAAAGGTTCAAGGAAAAGAGAGTGAGCACTCAAGTCCCACTGCTTCAGGGATGGAATCCAGTGAGCAACTGACAAAGAATTTCTTGTGTTTTGGTAAGCAGGGTGATGTTTCATCTGGCATTATAAATTTTCAGAAATGAAGGAAATTGTAAATTATGAACTCAGTCTTTTGCTTTTCTATATTGTAACCTCTCTTGCCAGTGTAGTTTTCTGCACTGATGTTGATTAGAAGGTACATATTCAACACAGCTCATTTAAGAACCAACATGAAGATTAGTTTTCCTTTTTATTGCATTGTTTTGCTTATGCCATGGTCCCATCCCCACAAGGAGGTCCCAGCCCCATTTGAAAGAGCAAGTGAGAAGCAGCAGTGAACCAAGCTGATAAGCTCTGCCATACCTGTGCTGGTTTTATTGAAGTCAGGGAGAGATGCCATGTCACCAGCTCTTTGGAGCGAATCTTGACTGTTGCGAGGTTTGGTTGATCTAGATATAACTTGAAAATCTTCCACTTCTGAAACCTGACTTTCCTTTAGAATAGAACATAGTAGAGAGAAACTAGGCTGCTCTACTTTACTGCAATTCAAGTTCCAGCTAGTGGTGAAAATCAAATAAAAAACTCAGCGTAAAACTGGCTTGCTCTTGGTCTCTGACCTTGGTCTCTTCTTTGTCTTGACTTTCACTTATGGTAAAAAAAAAAAAAAAAAAGAAAGGATTTGAAGAGCAGTGCTTCAAAATACATCTTTTCTAAGGGCCCACAATTGTTAAGGCATCTTACATTTCAGGCCTACAGATGTCCAGACTGTATAAAGTCTTGTTAGGTAACAGAAGTGAGATTTTCTGTTTATGCTAAACATGAAAAGAGTTGGTATACCGGAAATAAAATAATGCTCAAAGATGTGTTAGAAGACTCTGTCAAGAAAGTGGGGGGTTCTATTTAATGACTTAATCTTACTGTACCTCCAAATCCATGTGTAGGTCTCACTTTACAAGAAAAAGTATATGGAAGAAGGAGATTCCTTTTTATGATTGACATTTACTCTTTGTTATCCTTTTCTGTATAAGCCCCGATCTGGTAAGGTATGTAAGTATATGTTTAACATAAGGCACAAAAATAATTCTTGGGGCAATAGCCACAGGGCCTACTCCGGGGGACAATCCCCCCTGACTAATGCTGAACATAGACCTCAAAAATGAGACCTGTAATGAGAGAGTACAATGTCCTAAGAGTCGTGTTTAAAAAATTAATCTTCTCCATTACCTTGGAGTATGTATTACTGAATATTGCTGTCAGTGCAGAAACTGTGTCTCATTAAAGGTAATGGCCATGTTCTCTTGGACTTCCCTGCTTATCATGCCATAGATGGCAGCACAGACCGTTGGTCACATAAGGGGGAAACAGAGGTGTGCAGTTAGAGACAGCGTCAGACTCTTTAACATTTTATTTTTCTGCTGGCATCACTAAAGGATGCGAACAAGATATTTTTAAACCGTAAGTGTAGCTTTGACCTTTGATTTCTAGGTGGAGAGGGTAGGCATTTTGCCTATCAAATGAAGCAGGTGTGTGGGTGTCTTTAAATAATTACTTCCGAAACATGGAGATGTGGCTGAGGGAACAAGGGAAAAATTTTGCTGAAACTATTTTCTGTGGAAATACAGAGTTGTTTTGAATATTCTTATATGTCTGCAACAGGTAGATTTTTGCAAGTGTACTTGCAATAAGACTGTAGAAATAATGACAATGTGATTATAGAAATCATAATCACAGAAAGTCTTCTAAGAAATATGCCAGCTGTTTTCACAAGTGTGAGATGAGACAGGAGAGATACATAATGAGATATTTCATTGTTGTACTTTTGAAATTCGGTTTGCATATGTGCTTTCATATAATTGAGAACTTATAAACTCGTGCTGTATAACAGGATAAAACCACTAATACAATTGTGCATCAGTATGCTTTGATTTACCAGTAGACCCTCAATAAATTTTGTAATAGGCCAAAGTTCATGCATTTTTCTCAGAAGCATAAGTCTATAACAAGTAATGCTGAAACCAAGCTTCATTGCTAAAAAAAATAAAGTTAGATCTTGTCAATTAATTTCACAATCTTAAAAAAAGGCCACTCAAAACCTCTAGGGTTTAATAAAATAAAGGGCACTGAATAAGGCAGATGCTTTTTGGAATATTCCAGAGAGTTGTGATAGTCAGACAGATTTGCCCATATGCTTCATTTCACACTTTCTCAAAGGTTTTTATTGATTTGGTTAAAGTGTTGTATGAGCATAGCATTGCCAATAGCAGAGTATTAAAATGTGTTACCCATGATGGCACTGTAGCTATGAGTTTATTTGGAATCCTTTGTTATGCAACAAAACATCTTGTGTTGACAACCTTATGGAAAACTAGGTGATTGAGTTGGTCGTTTACTGCCTCGTTCACCTCCTGTAAAGTGAAGCTCTGTACTTGGGTAATGTATTTATTTGAGCCATAATTTTGATTTACCAAGACACCAGTCTTCCAAGCTTCCACCTTTGCACCTTACCTCTCATGCTAGTGACAGTGCTCCTGTTGTGGCAGGTGGCACTTTGGTATATGTTCATCTTTATTTCTACTCCCGTAAGTTTTGTTTGCAGCTATGCATGTATTTTGTAATCCGTATATAATCCATTACGCTT
Organism: Egretta garzetta; assembly: GCF_000687185.1. Lineage (NCBI taxonomy): Eukaryota > Metazoa > Chordata > Aves > Pelecaniformes > Ardeidae > Egretta > Egretta garzetta. The sequence goes on along the minus strand of NW_009259786.1, from coordinate 2,329,729 downwards.
GGTGTTTGGTGTTTCTTCTGCAGTTTTTCCTGTATCTCCAGTAGATTTACTTACTTATAAGGCATAGTTTTTACCTTTTACTTCTGTTTAAGTAAAGAATTTGTGTTTCTGCAACTTGATACATTTTTTTCTTTAGTGACAAAGGACCATTCTGTTAAGCAGTTTCAGTACAGATGGCAAGTATAACTAGAAGACATTGAAAACAAAATCCAAAGGAATATACAAACAATAGCTGTATGCCTATAGACCTTATGTCCGTAGTTTTTATTATTTATAAATTGTAGTGCATTTGCAATATTGCCAGATTCACTTGTACATCTTGGTTTAGATCTGCCTTGTTGTTGAAATACCGTGGAATAAGTGGAATATGCTTCTTATACATTCACATCCATTTTAGTTTTAGAAAAGGTCACTCAAAATTCTATGTTACTGAATTACATTTCCATCAGATGTAAGTGCATGATGCTCCATTTTTCCAACATAATAATTAAATATCACACAATGACGTTAGTGACACTTAACTGTTACACAGAAATGTTCCTCTTCAGGATTACCATGGACAGAAACAGTAAAGGTGTGGTGCTTGTCAGCTTCCAGAGATTCAGGCTTTAGTAAGTACCTAAGTTTATATTACACCAAACCAATCTCCCAAATAAGTGGATATTGACTCATCACTGTTTACTGGAGCTATAAGTATTTTTCATGCCTACATTCACAAAGCTTTTATTTTTCCCATTTTCCATGACCGGGTCTTGCATTTAAATGAGATAATTCTCTAGGGAAGGACAAATGTAGGAACTTAACAAACTTTCTTTTCTTTTAGGCTCCATTAAGTCAGTGTTTTCCTTCCCTCCTCCCTCTCTCCTTTGAAAAAGCAAGTAAATATTTATTTTGGAGCAAAATAAAGGCAGTACCTCTACCACACTTTTTTCTTTTTTTTTTTTTCCTTGTGTAGTAGGGTCAGGGTCAGCTGTGTTGCCTTTTGGGGTTTTGGTCTGGGGTCGTAAAATACTCGTTTTGTAGACCTTTGCCTCGTCAAGTAAATGTAAACCAGCTAAGAAAAACAAACAATTTAAGACTGTGCTGTTTGGACTCTGTACATTAGTATTTCATGCATTTAGTTTTTGACCATGAAGTATCTGCTCATGTGTAGCAAAATAAGTGTGTAGTAGAATAAACTCCCCTCTTCCCTAAACCTTTTTACAACAGAGGATGCATTAACGAGTCCACTCCAGCAGAGAAAGCTCATTGATTTTGTTACAGAAAATCTTTGTCAATAAATCTAAGACTTCCCTGAAATTCCAAAAAACAGCTAGATGAAAATTTTAAACTCTTTCCTAAAACCTTACTGAAGTCTAAGAATTAGCTTGCATATCAACTTAGTATCATATCTAGTTAGTATGGCTCTAGGTAATTTTTATTTTGCATTCTCTTTTCTGTTTGTTCAGTAGATGGGCAAAAGTAGCGTTCCCTTCAACATGGCTAACCATAGCAAACCTTTTTTTTAATGAAGCACTGAAGCTCTGTGTGAAAAATGCTCTAACACTATATTTGAAATTATAGCTTTAAATCTACATATTGTATATCTGTTTCTTTGTAATAATTCTGAAGGTATGAGTGATGTCTAAAATTTAAGTTGTGTTAGTTTCCAACATTTCACGTAGCATTTAATTCTCAGCACTTGCTTGTTGTTTTGACAATTTTTTGAAAAATGTTGACAAACTTAACCTTTCAGACTTATATTTTCCATTTTTATTCTGTGCTGTAAAAAAGTAGCAGGTGTTAGAGTAGACAGGTGAGTAGGGCAGAGACAAGTTCCTAACCTAATCATAATAGTGTTCTCCATGGTTTAATGTAGGCCACTGTGGTATATAGATAATACCTCTAAATGGTTGAGCGCTTAGCAGAAAGACTAACACGAGAAGCTTCCTGATGGAGTTCAAACTTGCTCTGCTTTGTTTTGAAATATTTTGAAAATTTATTTGAATGCCAGTCTAAAAATTTGTGTTTTCTTAATTTGCATTTTTCTGTTTAAGTAGAAATATTCTGCATGGCTGCCTCAGATATATATATATTGGATATTCAACTTGTTGTTTTTGGTTACTGCCACTGCATGAAAGACTTGCAAATATCCATATGTTTATAGAAAACTGGCAGCTTTCATATTAGTTCAGAGCTTGTTTGTTTCTTTTCCTTTCTCATTCCAAAGGATTGGATTTTGCCAGGAGAACAAACTGTGGTTACAAAATGCAGCCTTCAATATGTACTTCATATTTTACCTGACAGCGTCTCTTCTAATTTTGCATTTCTTTTTTCCAAGGAGTACACTTTAATGACCATTTGGAATTAAGTTTAACATTTAAGTTTTGTGTGTTTGGTGTTGTTCTTTTCAATATGAAGATGTCATGTTTTTATGTAGAAAGTGTAGGCAAAGTTTCTGTTTACTTTCCTTCCTGTGTTACTGGCTTTTCTTGTTCTCAAATGTACTTAGTGAAAGTTCATCTGTGGTGTAAGACTGTAGGTCACTGCCCAGATTTGTAACCCCCTCTTAAATTTTTTAATAACATGAAGCTGAAACTAATGCATAAGTGTAAAATTTCATAGGGCTTACAAATTTGTATGCTCTTACTAAGCATAAGCTTGTTTTTTATGAAAGTCTGGTATAGGAGTTCCACACAAACAATTTCAATACTCACCTAGTGTTTTCTCATCTTAATTAATTCTGAAATGCATTTTCTGTTTAAATGAAACATTGAGAATCCTGCTTTGATGCGTTAATTTCTTCTAGTGCATACTTTTGAGTGTCATGTAAAGATGATGATTTATAATGAAGTTCATTTAATGTGATTCATTTCTTAGTAGTCTCAGAGCACTTTATAGTTGGAGAATTATACTTCAAATTAATTTAAAAATTAAAGAGTAAAGTAGTGACAATCATCTGCTATTCATCAAGTGTAAAAAGCTCTCATCTAAGAAATCATTTATAACTGTCTGAGCAATAATCACCAAAACACTTTGTAAATATGCATTGCTGTCCTGTCATTGCATAGACTTACATTAACAGGGATCTTTAACATTGAAGCTGACACAGTTTCCACTGCAGCAGATAAGGCTGTCACGGCCAACGTCATATCCATGGGGACATGGGGATACGGAGATGGTCATACTCTCTGCTTCACGCACACAGCTGAGATACAAAGGACCAAAGTGAGTTGTAGAAGGACCAGAGAAACTGAAGTCACCCCCATGTCCTCTCTCAGGCGAGCGATGACACTTTGCGCACCATAGCTGCTTTATGTACAAGGAGATTAAGTAGGAGAAACAAAGCATGTCAAGAAGCTGTGCAAGAATGTATTGAAAAGAAAATGCCTGGCAGCAAGTAAGAAGGTAGAGAAGAAAAGTTAAGCATTAGCTATACTGTGAAATGTGAATATGGAAAAATGGCAGATTTTCCAATGGCAAAATTAAGTTTTGCTATCTTCTGTTAACCTCGCAGAGCCAAGATAGCTGGGAGGGTGCGACCCAGCTCTCCTCCCTTTCTTCCCTATCAACAAGACAGTTTGGCAATTTCCATTTAGGTCTGTATGTGCATTCCCTCTGATGACAACAGAGTTGCACAGCTATTACTAATGACATAATCTGAAAACTGTGGGTCTGTGTACATGTTATTAACCACCTAATTTGTCTTGCAGAATCATTATTACTGCTGATTATGTACTTCAGTTCCTTGAATATGGCTCCATTAAAGTAGCTACCAAATTGTCCTATGACTCGGGCTGACCTCAGAAATCTTTATTGACTTCTCTATGACAAAGGTACTTAGATTTAATTTTTAATGGGTTGCAGGAGCATTACCAGGTCTCACACATAATATCTGGCAGAATTCTGAAACCCCATACCCGGAGTCAGGAAACTGTATCAGTACTTTGTCCTTCAAAGACAAGCTGGAAAACAAGATTCAATGGGACTTTGAAGTGTCAAAACCAAGATAAAAGTTCCTTTGACTCAACTTCATTTGTTCAAAACTTGTAATTTTCAGTGGTTGGTGGTTGTGCAACCTGGCAGCACAAGAAACTCCAGATGTTCAGTTGTCTTGCCCAATCTATAAGCTGTTCCAGTCCACAAGGTCAAGAGAATGATCTGGCGTCTGGAAGAGATGCTGAAGCAGAAGAGGTGTCATAAGGATCCTCAACATGTCCAGATCTGGTGACTGGGTCCGAGGAAAGACAGGAAAGTTACTTGAGGAGATATCAAATTTTTACATCAGTTTATGCTATTGTAATTCAATACTGAGTGGAAGATTTTGACCAGAAAACAATGCTATTTGCAGAAGATATACAGTAGCAGCAAGAAACAAATGGGAAAGTGCATTTACATGAATTCTTGTTACAAAAGTAACATTACATGTTCTGAAAGGAAGAGAGCATAGTAATTTGTATGTCGTCAGCACTTTAATTTTATTGTCTCGTTAATTTGTATGTGACTGAAATGTGTCTTCAGTTTTGCTCCAATTAAAAAAAGGTCAACAATAATCACTTACATCAGGTCTGGTTTTGGTAATGATGTGAAAGATGGTACTGGAGCAAATCTTTCCATAGGCTTACGTTATGAAGAACAGTATATAGGCTATGTCCCACATTCAGAAGCAAAAATTGTGTCAGAGTAAAACTGGCTCATGGCAGCTCTCGCATCAGCGTGACATGGACTAGGCCTGTAAAAAGAGATCGTAATTCAGCACCTTGCTATTTGCAACCTTGCTATTGAGGCTTCTGGAAACAAGGGCATGCAGCAAAGGTGATGAGGGCAGACAACCAAGAGCTTAAGCCTGTGTACAGCCTCCTGCTGTACCGCATGCCGGAGACCAGGGTAATACAGGGGCTGGGGCTGCATCTTGTTTCTTGTCTGAGCCCAGTCACAAGAGTGTTCAGAAAAGTGGCCAAGAAGAAGGACAGGCAAGGACTCTATGCCACCGATTCCGGGCTCAGAGCTGTAGCAGAGAGCTGTGTGGAGCTACAGTTTTTCCACAAAGAGTAGATGCTTCTGTGTTCTTCATGTTTGATTGCCCCATGTGTAATCTTGACACAGCCAAAAGAATAACTACTCTCCTCTGCAAGCACTCATGTCCCCCTGACAGGTTCAGCATGCTTTATACCACAAAGGTATTGCAGCAACAGTGAAGCAAGAAGGGCATTTAATAGGTCAGCAGAATTATAATAGTACAACTTGAAGGAGGTCAGTGCAGCAATGTGTTAGCAACATGTCAACACAGGAGCTTGCCATGCCTTTTATTTAAATAACCACTCAATTTGTTGGTCTTGACATTGTCCGTGGGGGATTCTTGACCAACAGAAATACGTCATGCAGCACCATAAGAGAGCAACATCTGCTCTAGAAAGAAGCAGAAATACATCAAAAGGGCACTTTAGTCCTGAAGTGAGAGATGTGGAGGAGATAGTGGGATGGAATGGTCCCTTAAATGTTTGCTGGATTAGACTGCACCCAGGAAATTCTAATTCATTTTACTATGAGTAAATGGTGTTGAGCTCTGCTGTCATCTTGTTTGGTAGTATTTGTATAGCATTATCAAAGGATAACCATAAATAAAAGGAAATAATTCAAACCCTCATACATGTAGTTTCAAAGTGGAATATAGAGATTAACTTTATTGACTCACATTAATGCTAAAAAGAGCAGCATGGTTAAATCCCCAGCAGTACTGTTATTCTACCACACTCTCTCTGGGGTTTCCTAGAACTTATCATTTATGTTCTTCTGTGGATGTAGTTTAGCAAGTGTCTGTAGATTAAATATATGTGATTTAGATAAGAGTTTAGGTTTCTTATAGCTGGAATATCATGTGGCTGGAGGGGAGAGGACGGAAAGAAGATTTAGCTTGTGTTTCAAATTCTGATGGACTGCAAGTGGACCTAGAACACAAAGATGACCTAAATCCCTGGCAAAACAGTACTCTGTAGTCATCTTCTGAATACTGTGTGAGGTAACACAGTCCTGTTTAAGTTTCTGTGACAAAAGCTGTTTTCAGACTTTTTTTGTGCTTGCTCATTTTCCAATTATACTTAATTGACATTTTATTGGATAATGGAAAAAGTTAAATCTGATCTTTCATAATTTTGGTAATGCGTTCTTTTTTAATTATTGTCATTGGGTTGGGATTTTAATTTGCATTTTAATAAGTTTAATTAAGCAATCAGTGAATATTTATTGTTAGAACAATTAGTTTGCGGTTTTCCAAAAGCTACTAAAAAAAAATAAATCCATTCCAACCAGCAGTCCAGGTGATAATAAATACTTCTGTTGTGCAATGAATTCCAAAATAAGTACCTTGTCTTTCTGTATAAATCTGAACATGAAGGAAGATCTAAAAATAGCTTGTAGTAAGGAAAATAAATCAGAGCTTTATGATAGAGACTACACAATCCACAAGGAATCCACAGAAAGATGAACCATCGAGTTTAGGTCGACTGATCAAGAATATTTGTCTATAAGTTGTTAACAAACTAGGCTAGTACTTTGTGGGCAACAGATTTTTCATGAAGCAAGCAAAGCTGGCTTGAAGCACGTTACTGACATTTCTGCTTATACAGAACCGTGTGAAATAGTTCCAGCTTGTCTTGCAATTAATAATTTTTCCACGAGATGGCACAAAGAATCAATCATTCTCTTCCCATAACAGCAGTGCTATTTTCTCTATTTTGATTCTGACAGACAGGTATGCCCTAATAGCCTACTAAGCAATTACAATATAATGTTCCCAGCTGGGAGTTTGGAATTTGTTATTGTGCATTAATAACTGAGAGATAAGCGTGTGGCAAGGGGGACACTTCTTCTTATTTGTTGACTAGGGGACACAGAACAGTATTACTGTAGCTGAATTGTTTTTAACTAATATACATAAATATTCATGGAACTCACATGAATTAAATTACAAAGGCATCTGTTACATCATGAGGGACTTAGTGCTACAATGGGCACTTAATGCTCAATTGGAAAACAACGTCTAAAAAAACCCTCTCAACCCAATCCATCTTCATGTGGCTAAGATAATAAAATTTATAATAAATCCCTGGTGGAGTCCACTGAAATATTAAGCATAATGAGCTTATAAAAGAAAAAAAGGAAAAGGGTAGGCAGTGCAGCTTCAGTCTGAATTTTTTGCGAGCTCCACTGAAAGATACCTTTATAACTGGATACCGTGAAATGTCACAGTCTGCCTTGTCAATTAGGAATTGTTTGAAGAAGTAATAGTGAATATGGTAAGAGTACAGTTTACAACAGGTAAACATGTAAGCATGGCCTAAAGGGCATCCGTGAGAAACAACAGTGGGTTTTGATCAAGCTTTCTCCAATCTTTCTGAAATGAAGTAGCCAGACTGAGGCTTGTCTTTATAGAGACGTATCGTCACCGGGGTATTTGCAGCCATCAGTACCTGGCACGTCGGTGTCCACCTCTGCATTTTCCAGATTGTAAAAGGACTTTCTTCTCTTACAGAAAACATGGGTATTTTTATTGCAATTGTTCTCCCTATCTAAAATGGCCACACTAGCAATGGAGGAAACCAACCTCCCTTTTGTCCTATGCCTAGGTGAGATCCAGTAGCGAGTTATTTCCTTCTTTTCTGGTCCTGCTGGTATTGCTGGTCTGACTGCAGAGCCTGAATGGGGCATGAGCCCTTAGGATTTTGTTCAGTTTGTGATTTAGAATTCTTGTGCTTTGTGGTTGTTTGTTTAGTTCCACTCCAGAGCAACTGTAGCAAGACTGGGCAATGGCATGGCAGAGGTTTTTATCAGCTTGCTTTGCAAGCATGAGAACATAGGCGAGGTGGGAAGAATAAGATTTTTTTGTTTTCCCAGAGGCCAGATATTCCAGTTTTAAAAGTGTTTTACATACTGAGCCACCTAAGTGTCATTGACATCATTGACACTACTAGGACTGATAGAGGTTCTTACAGAAGTAAGTCAGCTCATAGCAGAAGTGTGTCTGTCTCTCTAGGAACAAATTTTGTCATGGCTTATGTTTGACCAGTATGATGTCATACTGTGAAGTGGATGAGTATGATATAAAGGCTTAGAGTCTTGAAGTGCCATCATTTGCTTATTTATATATCGTGTCATCATGCTTTTTTTGACATGAGGAAATTTAGGTTATATACAACTGTTTTAGTGAGGCACATTACCACATGCATTATTACAAATATGCTCAATTATGCTAGTTTTAGGTAAATTGCCTGTCAAGAGGATTACTGAGAAAGTAAATGCATGGCGTGCCTGAACGAAAGCAAATGCAGTGAAGTGTTTCAGTTTATTGAAATCTTTAGATCTTTTGGATTCCTGAATTACAGTACATTAATTACTGAGTCATTAGAGAGTCATTTTTGTAATAAAACAAAACCTTTAATTTTTTAAGCATAGTCCTTTTGTTACGATAAATATACAATAAAGTAAATTTTGGCTATGGAAAAAAAAAACCAAGGCAAAATCTTCTTGCCACAAGAATGGCATCCAGTTCTTCATTTTGATTTAAATGACAGTTGAGGTGAACTTCATTCTCAATGCAGTGTTATAATATTGTAGTACTTTGGACTTGGATGTCTTACCATACATCCTAGGTTCTCAACTTTACAAATAATCTTGGGATCAGGAAGTGAAGAGACAGTGGTCACTATAAATGGAGATGGATTAATTTGTCTTGCTATAAATAAAAACAACCCTCTCTGTGTGCCTTCCTACAACATTTATTGTCTCCTCTTGTGAAGGTGATGACTTCAAAAACACAATTTTTTTTTTAGCCATGTTCTACAGAGATGTAGTTAAACTGCTTTATCATACAGTATGCCATCTTGCGCTCTATTTCAGTATCATGAAGGCTTCCATTTCTAAACCCAATTTATAACCTTTTTTATTGGGATTTTTATATCCTGTTTAAAAGGTAAAATTTATTACAGACTACAGTGACTGATGCAGTTTTGTAGCACTTCAGAGCTTCTAGATATCTAGATAATATAGTCTTAGTGAACCATAGTTCTCCTCAGGATATTCCATGTTTAAAATATGGATTACCTAAGCGAGTGGTTGAGTACAATTCAGTCCCACCCCAGATCTCATTACTCCACCAAATTGTTTTTTGCTATGCTACCTCAGTTCATTTATATTTTCTGGCCTCCTAGCATGCCTCTCCTTCAGTAAAGAAGGTATGTCACTGCCCCTCAGACTCTCCCCACTACATTTATTACACCGAGAGCTGGTTTCCTCCAGCCACCGGCTTCTGGCTTTTTGTTTGACTACTTGGGGGTTGTTTGCTTTTTGTCTCTTTGTTTACTTTAATAGGTAGTCACTGTGGTGGCTGAGCTTTGGTGCACTCATGCTAAACCCTAGCTATAAATGGTTTACAAGATGGTGTGGTTAAGACTAGAGATGTGAGATACTTCAATGGTGAAGATTGTCCCAGGCTTATGGAAGGATTTTACCACATTGTGAATACTTTTCTTTACCAAGACCTGACCAGATTTTGTCCAAATCCTTACTTCCCCACAGATTTTGCCTTTTTTGACAATGATGAGATACAAACCCTGACACTTTGTTTGTTGTGACTGTTTTGTTTTTCTTCACTAAAGAGAAACAACCGATAGAGAGAAATGAATTTCGGGGAAATTATGTGAAGTGAAAGCAGAAGATTTTGCACAGTTAGGGTAGGAGTTGTTACTCTCAGACAAAAAGCAAGAAAGGGGAACTCAGAGCGAGACCAAGCAAGCCTGCTGGAGTTGTGAGATACACTTTCTGAGAATAACAATATCCTCAAGTAAACTAGTTTGGTTTACAATGGCAGGGGTGTGTGTGTGTTCATGTATGTGTGTGTAAGCCCACATTTCTTCTCTTCTGTATTTGGAATGTGTAATCAAATACACCTTTTCAGTGTATTGCAGAGATAAGGAGGTTTTCTGAGAGCTGCTTTCAAGGGCACAATAAAGCGCGAGAGTACTTCAGAAGTCTCCAAACATTTGAAGACTTTAACCAAGCTTGGACCAGACTGTCTGGAATATGTCTATCACCAGTTAAAGCCGTAATGAAAGAGATTTGAAAAGATATGGCTGCTTTCTTTGTGTTTTCAAATGAAAATACTCCTTGGCTTTCCTTTGTGCAGGAGTGTTTGGCCAGAATCCTTAGGGGAAAACTGAGCAGCCAAACCACATGCTAGTTTACTGAGATACTACTAGGTGAATGAATAAATAATGGCTAGATAAATAATTGAGTCTCAGGGTTTTTTTTGATGTTGTAAACAAAGATTGAAAGTAGTCATTGGGGAAATCTTATTCGTCTTATCTAGTACTCAGGATTCATTCCATTCGAAGTATTTTCTTTTGAAGTGACTATATGAATAAGCACATACTAGCTGTATTAATTCCATCTGTATTTCACAGCTGTAGATCGTGCAAGCTGGGTGTTGTTTTGGCTGGGTACAGTATATCCTGGGCTCAAGGCGGTTCTGAACATTAACCTGTCATCCGGTCTCTCTATCTGCCCTTATTAAGGGCTTATAAAAAGTAAATAAGACTGTAACGTTCTACTGTGTTCCAATACGGATTAATGTGAAATCGGTTACACGCGTTATATTCCAAGGTCTAAACTCAGAGCTGGCAGAGATGAAGTGCCAGGTGGTAGGGCTCGCGTTGATGAGAATGGCCTTGGCAGGATGGAGGGAAGCAAGGGTTTGCTGTCCACAGGACTTTCCCCCCTGCGTTATGTCAAAACCAAATTCCCTTGTGCTCTTTCACTTTCCACTATAAAGGACAGCAGCACTGAGACCTGCTCCACTCTGGATCAAGCTCCTCCCCTGCCTGTTGAGACCCAGAGACCAACATCTGTCTCTCGCAGACCAGTGGGGAGGTCTAACCTAAAGTCTATTCTGAACTGATTTTTTCTCCACCTGCTGCAGGAAAGGTACCAATCAACAGTTAAATATTCATGGGGTCTTTGTGCTAAAGCACGTTTAAGGTCTATTAGGCAAGTCACTTTACACTTCTCTTTTAGTTTTATCTACTGGTGGAATGAAGATTAGATCTCTGGGTACAGCTCTTGTTTGAGTGTTGGCCCATCCTGTGAGAAGAGAATCTTAATTGTGGTGGTGGCAAGTTGTGGGCTGGCCTGATTTCTGCCCAGATGACTCTCTAACACCCTCCATCTTTAATCTCCGTGTCACATCACAAGATGGAGGTAAACCCGTAGCCTGAGGCATTGTGTGGGAAGAAGTTTTACAGGCACATTAGCCCATAATCTCTGGCACCCGTGCCACAGCCTTGGCACCCTTGAGCACTGTCTGTGGTAGCTCCTCATCCACTCCCAGAGACCTGCAGAGTCATGCAATGTCAGGAGAGGAGCGGAAAAAAAGTAATGCCTCTCCATCCCAGACCCTGTCTTACGTATTTACATGAGAGCTTCCCTTGGTGAGACATTGCACATTTGCATTTGCAACCTGCAGCTCCCCTTTACATGAAAGGATCCAAGGGGAGAGAGTTTGAAAGGTGGGGAAACAAACTCGTATCTGGGGTTTGTGTAGTCATTGTCATCATTCCCCAGCCCTTTAATTAATGACAGGTATTTTAATGATGGCAAGAGGAAACAAACCCTTGAGTTTCAGAGTCTGTAATGGACTCCGTGCTGCAAAAACTGTGACTTCTCTTTCTTAAATGGCAATGTGGAAGTAAGAGTGAAAATAAAAATTTTTGAAGCAGTAAACCATAAATCATATTCAGTGGGAAGCGTATATATATACTGTACATACATGTGTGTGAGTTTTTACGTGTGTGTGTATGTTTTTATATCTATATCTATCTATCTATCTATGTACTTCCATAGTGTGTGTTTCAGGCAGATAATTGTACACCTAGAAATGTTGTGTCCTTTTTAGGCAAAACATGTTGAAACAGGATGTTTCTCTCTTTAGCTAGAAAGAAAGAAAAATTACACTTTGGAACAGATTGGACTTCTTTTCTCTATTCCCAGACATTGTTGTCTTTTCTGTGTAGTATGTTCTATTCCTATTTCCATCAAGTATTCCTCATCTCTTCAGAGAACTATTTGGAACAACTTGGATGAAAGCCACCAAATAGAAATAGACTTTAAGGAAAAAAAGAACATTAAAAGTGTTGTAGCGAGTTTCATCCTCTTAGAACAAAGTGGTTATAACAATGTGTTTGGAAAACCTATTGGGCTTATGGCACTTACTTTAAGGAAAGAGAGACAATGTCTTTTGTGTTACTCCCATTTATCTGCCAAGACTCTTTTATGAGACATCACAGGAGACCTTTCTTTCAAGGCTGTAGATTATACAAACAGACTATTTTGTATAATCTTAGAGGTGAACTAAATGGCATCTCAAACTGCTGAGTGTTTCTGAAAATGAGGCCAATTTTCCTTATGTACTTCAGTTGCATTTTCTCACACAATCGAAACTTTGGCTTGAATCTTTTAAATGTCTCGTGAGCACTGCTACAAATCCAAATCTGTCTCAGAATATTTTTTTCTGGATTTTTTTTCAGCTGCAAATCTCAGGTTATTCAGCATTTCATAGGAACTCAAGCAGTAACAGCAAGTAATGTGTGGATTGTAGGATGCCGCTGGTTTTACATCTGTCTTCTAAGCGAGTCAGACTGTGCACACAATGGATATAATGAGACGAGGTGAGTTTCAGCAACTGAGAAAAGCAATCCTTTCTACTTGTACTCTTCTCCCTTAGTATGCAGGTCATGTACAATGCATGGTGCAGAGTCATTGATGTAATTGCCAAGTTTCCAGCATCATGTTATGATTCATCTATAAAGAGTCAGTTATCGGAAAACCTACCAAATAACAGCCCTATTTTAGACTAGTCTGACACAGGAGATTCAACATCATTTTGTTGCACCTACAGAACAACAAATCTGCGTGGTCCTGGCTTCTCTGAAAATAAGTATCTTCCTTTGCAGAAAGAAAAGGATCATCTCACAAGGCTTTAAGGTAGTCCAAGGCATTTTTTTTCCCAGGTAGGTTGATTTACATCAACAGACAAGCAAACTTGATATAAAAGGGGGTTTGTTTTGGTATTTCTCTTTTTTTTTTTTTTTTTTTGTAATAGCAATTTTAGTTTCTTAAAGAATGTTAGGTTGTTGTTGTTTGGTAAGAACCAAAACATTTTGATTAGCAAATTAATGAACTCAGCATTGAGATTTATATGTAAGGTTAACAAAAAGTCTATAATATACCTGTGCATGTTTATTTAAGCAGTTTGTAGCTTATTATATTAAAAACAGCCAATGGTGCAATTCTAACTTACTCGGTGATTATTCTTTTCTTTACGGTTGATGGCAAATTGGTTTTGAATAGAGTTGGAATTCAATTAAAATGAATACAAATGGCATTTAAAAATATTTCTATTAACCAGTAGCACTATCATAAATGTGTTGGATATGTAATCCATTTTCTAAAGTTAAAATAAGTTTTAGGCATTAAATGAATTAACCTAGTCAAGCAAGAAAACATTATCTACAGAAATGGAAATCAAAGGATTGTTTCTGATCACCAAGTCTTTCTAAAGCTGGTAGATCTCAGGTTCTTCAGTCTAGTTTCATAGGAACAGAAAAAGTCCTAGGTTTTGGGTTGGTTTTTTTTATATCTCATTCAGGCTACCAGTAGTTTCATGCATTGGACTGAATTAGCTGAATAAATTGAAGAAAGTGTTTTCTCTGTGTTGGCAGAAGACTTTGTCACCACTGGAGTCTGGTTAAGGGAGCTGCTTCGTTCTACAATATGGTCTTTAAAACTTTGGCAGCAAACAGGTATTGTTTCTTTCTTGAAACAGGGAATTTAGTGAGCTTCTAGGCTTGGTGTTTTAATTTGCAATTCTCTGTGTAGTCTCCTCACACTTCTGATATTCTCTTGATACTGTTTTGATTTCACAATGTATAAAAGCTGCCTTTCCAAATGTAGTGATGCAAGAAATCGATTGTGTTTGGTCTGGTGTGGATTTACGAGCAATTTGTATTAGATGAAATTTAAAATTATTTCATATACTCCGAATTTCATGCATGTATGAATTACCAAAATTAGAGAGACTTGAGGAAATTGTGAAGCTGCATACATTTTTTGACAAGTATAGGTACCTTCCCTAGGTGTACTCATAACCTAGGCCAACTTTTAGGTAAATCAGTGAACCTTAGATAAGATTTAGGCTTTTAAGCAAGTAAATTCTAAGTAATATTATCTAAGTGTGGCCTTAGAAGTTTATTTTGGTAATATTCAGGTTTTAATGAAGCAAGCTCTATGTAATTCAATGTAAATGTTGCCTTTTGACTTTACCTATAAGCAGAGTTCTGCAGATAATGAACATGCCAACTTCTCTTTTGACCTGACATTTCAACTAAATTCTTTGAAATCATAAAAGCTTTGTTTCAAGATAAAACACTAAAATATTGCGTTCACTTTAAAATTTTCAAAATTCATTGTATTGGATATTTCTTGTGCTTGAGGTCATTTGCACACTCATCAATCTGAAACGACATTTTTTCTGTGCAGTTCAATTGAAAAACGTTCCCTACTTCTTCCTGTGAAGTACATTGTATTATGCTACCTTGATTTGCCTGAACATAATTTGCTTTGTGCAAACAATGTGCATAGGCTGTTCTTAATATTTATAAATCCACTCTTAACTAGCATGCTTCAAAACAAGAACAACATAAGTGTATTTAATTTGGGGAAGTCTTATATTAGGTACATAGGAGCAGCATGGGAACTTTCTTGAAAATATAACTGTTTTTTCCATTAATAGGCAACAAGATATGAACAGGAGGCCTCTGTTTTAGAGCAAATAGGAGGTTGGCCTTTTGCATTTCCCCTTCACCAAGAAAACGTATAACCTACTTGGCATCCATTCCTGATGATTAATTTATAAGGCATTAGTATGAAAGGTCTGTGTAAAGCCTTATTTAAGGAATGAAATATGTTCTGATGAAAAAATGCTTTTGGTGCCTTCTGACTACTGTGTGTTTGGCAATTATAAACATGCTAATTTTTAAAAGGAAATATACATAACACCTTATGAGGCAAGACTGCTGAAAAACAGCAGAACTTATACAAAAACAAGTGGTATGAAAATAAATAACAAGATAAAATATTTCTTTCTTATAAAACAGCTAATTAAAAGTGATGTTGAAATATACTGTGGTTTGTTCTCAGCATTTTATGTACCAGGTCCCAGTATGGCAAGAAGTCTGGGGACTCTCTTTCATAGATTGCGAACTGAGCTTGAAAGAATGTAAGCACTGTTTTGAGCCTAAAAGACACTTTTTCCTCAACTCTGCTTGCTTGATAAAATTTGACATTTGGACAATAACAATGGTCTGAATGTTTTCCATGCTGTAATGAGGAGTAACCACCTGGGTGTGATCTCCTGGATCTCAACTGCAGGGCATGAGAACTGCTGCATGTAGGGGGTTCAGGATGCTTGACTGATATATTATACTGTACAGATACTTGCCTGAATAAAATCCTGTTTCTCCTCAAAATAAAGAAACAGAAGAAATGGTGGCCAGCAGCAGATGCAGTGTAGTTATTTCTACCTGGACAAATATGAGACCCTCAAGTTGAGAATCTGTGTAGTATGAAAACCACTACAGATACATTACAAGTTTGGCACTCAAAGTATTTTTGTGTAAAGTAAAGAGACCATGACCATATTTGGCTTTCAAAATTTCTAGCAGAATACTTAGTTATGCGACAAATACCATCTAGTGTATTGGTTCAACATCTAAATGTAGAAATCTTACTAGCTTAGGTATTCATATTTGAAAACTGGGTCTCCATGAATCATTTACTTTAATGATGTTTAATTGCCTTAGATTTAATTCTTTTTTAAATGACCAAAAAAGGGCGTTATCCACTTTAAATTCCAAAGGTTATCTGTATTCAGTGAGTTAATGCTAATGGAGATGTATATTATGTGGTAATGACTGTAATTATTACATCTAAGGACTCAGGAATCTGTTTTTAACATAGACTCCTGAGGAAATTATGATTATGCAATCTCTGCTTGCCTATCTGTCTTCCTTTTTGCTTAAGAACTTTGAATCTGTTGGCCAACTTTTACCAGCTTTGGAGGAATAGAAGTCTCAAAGATGTTTTCTTATAATGTCTGTTGAAATCAGTGTTTAAATAGGAGAGAGGGAGGGTGGGAAGAGAGAGAGACTTGAGTCACTGTAATACATTACTTCTCTCTACGAAGATACAGTGTGTTTGGCGGAAGTGATCCAGTCAATCAATGTGCACGTGTAGACTGGCTGGTACTGTAAGCACACACTTAGCTCCAGATGAACAGCTATGATATGCCCTGTCTCTGGCCTGTTAGAAGAGACTCAGGAGAGCAATATGGAAGAGAGTCTGTAATAGGTACAAAGTTTAGTTGGTATGGCAAGCTGGACCTCATTCCTTCAATTGCTTAAAGAGCCTAAACGCCAATTGGCCTTGCTTGATGGTGTAAAAATCATGGTGAGGCAAGGAAAGAAGAAGAAATGTGGAGAAATGTAAAAAAAAAAAAAAAGGCAAAAAATACTCTGAGTGTACTAAGAAGTGGGATTTTAAATGATCTCCTAAAATGATGAACCTGCCATCCTTTTGATATAGGGATATTCTCAGCAGCTTAATTTCTGCATGGATGAGAAGACATTTTCTTTCTAAATGTGCCTCTTTCAACCCATGAAATGGCTTGGAACAGGTACTTACTACTTCATATACTTATTTTTAAGGTTTTGGAAGCATTTTCCCGTACTTGGATCTACTTGAAGAGGAACTAGAAACTCAAGGTCATAGGCTGGTTATCCACATGTTTTAGTAAAGCTTGATTCATTCAGGATCGACTTTGAGAGAGCAGATTTAGGTATATGATGTAACTTTTTTCCATACAGCAAGTATTTTAAATATCCAGGATCTGAAAACATGCCACATTTTGAAAAGTCTGTTTCCAACTTGTTCATTAATGGGATTCCATGGCTAAGGCAATGGGGTGAAAGGTAATGGTAACTAGAAGATGATAATCCCCTGCTAAAGGCATCAACAGAGCAGGCTTAGAGCAGAGCAGGCAGTCCTACCCTGCTACACATGAGAAAGCTCACCATACAAATCTGCCTCTAACATTAACAGCGTATCTACCTTTCTGCTTAAGGGGCATCAGTGGAGGAGCCAAGGCTCAAAAGATATATGTAGCAAAGCTTATAGGAGAGTTCTGGTGGAGCATCTTAGCAGAAATATTTGCTTCAGAGAAGATAACAAGGGTGTTTTGGGTTCAATATGCTCTATGTGCACATGCTACGGACTTCGTAAGTATTTTTACAAAAGCAAAGGCGTGAGTTCTGTAAACATCAAACCACATCACACAGATTGCAGTTGCTCAACCAAGTATGTTCACAAAACTGATCTGCAACAACATGTTGAATTTATATGAAATCTCTAATATGTACTTAGCAGATTAATAGCCTTAAAAACTTCTTTTGCTAGCAAAAGATCCATTTTAATGTGAAAGGTAGGCAGGCACTAGCCCAGCATATGCGTATAGCTCACCATGGTACTTTACTCAGTGATTCTTTAAGCGTAAAGATGACCAGGTGATAAGTTTATACTTATTAGGATTAGGCCTTAGTTTTCAATATAAGAGAAGCTGTAAATACTCAACTTTCCTTTCCTTAATAAATCAAGGTGACAAGGAAATGTGTTGAAATGGTCACTGGCTCAACTGACGAGAGGTGTGCATGCATGTGCAAGGGAATTTGATGAGCCAGTGACAATACAGGCACCTCCTTGGCCTTCTGACTGGTGGTGTCAGGTACATTCCTTAGAGGAGAGATGGCACAGCTGCACTGAAAGATGGGGTTTTCTCTCATCACACCATAAAAACTCTCTTCCTTTTGTGACCATGCTCTGGGGCTGGCTGATTCTGTGTGTTTTAGTATATTCTTTTAGGGGTACATCCACTATTTCAATCCATTAGAAAATCGAGCCTTGGTCTCCCTTTTGGAAAGGACTTTTGGGGCCTAGCTCAAGCCCAGACTGGGGTTGCACAGCCTAGTGGTGCAACATGTGGCAGAGGGTTGTCCACTGCTGGCCTGGTGCCACCCTAAGCATGGCCCCTGCTGCTGTGGACAGGTTGCATCCTGCACCAGGGTGCTGTTGCTCACTGTAACAAGCTCAGTGCTTTGCAGATGTACCTTCAAAGTCATTAAGAAAGACATAATGGAGTTGGACAGCAAAGGCTCTCAGTATCACAATTTAGACACCTAATTTCTTGCTAAATTTCACTGTAGCTCATCTCTGACTGGATACAGCCTATAACCTCAATAAGCTATTTTGGTGCTTCTTTAAATACAGTGAGGACAAAGATGATCATATTTTTCTACCTCTTATCTTTTCCCTCCTTTTAGACTCTCAAGATTCTCTTGAAAAGCTTTTCAAGGGCAAGTGAAAGTAGACTAAAATTATACTTTGAATAGAATGTCATGAATCACACACACAATTATTCAGATGAAATTTTAGTTGTATAAGCAATTTTTTCCAGTCATGTCATCTTCAACTCAGGAGCCAAATGAGAAAATATTTGTGCATCCTGTGTTCTCGATATATAAAGCAATGTCACTGCTGGTGTAAAATGGGATTAAAATACAATTTCAATTTATTTTGTATGGCCTGCTTTCTTTGCAATGTGTTTAACTTTCCCAGACATTACTGTGTGCATTAGGAAAAGTGAAGGCAAAAACCTATGATGTATCTCTTTACAGAAATAATCATTCTACAAAGTCTACCCTCTTCAGAAATTGTATCAGCAATCCATGTGCACTAAGTGTTTCAGAAGCACAGCCATGTACAATTGATAGCGGCTGAAAATAGTTCCACATATCCTCTTACCATTCTAGAGTTAATGTGTCAATTACCTGTTATAGATTTGAATTTCAAGGGGGCGATTATTATTTAATGATAAAAATATTTCTGGACAGAATTATGGAACATAAAATTCAGCTCAGGATTGTCTTGATATACGTTGTGCATAAAAAAGTAAATCCAATCAGGTCAATCATTTCTTTTCAATATGAATTGTTTAGAAAAGGGAAGAAATGTTTTCTTGGGCAAGGCAAAACAGACTGCATTTTAAAAGAGACTTTTCTAGCTTTCATTCTTCAGCATGGAATGTTGAAAAAACAAAATGTGATTTCATAAAGGAAATGTTAATATGTGTTATATTCACTGCTTTTGGAAATGCTCAGATAGTTCAGAATATTTGTAACCACCAATGAACTCCATGCCTGTGCATCCCAGCTGTACTTCAGTACATCCAGCTGCATTTTATAGTGTGAATTAGATTTGAGTCTGTCTCATTTTCATCCATGTGCTAAATTGTAGTCTGCAGACTGAAACTAATCCACAAACATTTATTTTGAAAATGAAATTCACACACCAAAACCTACAGGGTGAAAACCTACACCACAAAATATTAAAACACCTAGGATGCACGAGCTTAGTTGAAGCATCTCTGACAAGAGGCTGGCTTCTAGCTATGTGCGTAGATAGATACAGGGACTTCAGTATATGCAATCCACACTGCACTTTAATATGTATGATCTGCTTCACCACATCTTAGTTATACTTGAATTTTTAAAAATGTATTCAGACTTTAGTCTGTGTATGAAATATGAATGCTAACAGGAATGCAAAACCTTTTCTTATTCACATTTCCTTTGAAGACCAGCAAGGCCACTGAGGTAGAATTTAATATAAAGGAAGGGATAATTAACATCAGACTATGAAATCCTGTTTGTCTGTGGAGGTAGGCTGATTGAGACGCTTTCTGGATTTCTAGTAGGAGCTGGATGCTAAGGGTCTGTAAAGATGTTTTTTCTCACTTAGCACCTTCATTGCCTAGTCTCCCTCTAACAAGACGCTGTTCTGCTCTCCTGACTCCTGCATGTCAAAGAGGTTGCCTAGGGATAGATTTCACTTCTAAGTATTAATCAAAGTCATGGCTTTTTTGTTTTATATTAAAACGGTTTCAAGCTTCCACCACGTGCCTCCTTGAACAAAATTTTTGGTTATGCAACATTTTACAAACATAGACTGTATATCATGTCTTTGCTCATCCAGTTGCTGCAGAAGAACTATGCAAATACCATGCTTAGAGTCCGTTGTACAGCATGTAACGCGCCAATAGTGACTTTCATGAGTTCTCTCTCATGGCCCTGTAATGTCATCAGGTTTAAAAACAAGCTTTATTTGATGCTAAAAAGTTAGTAAGACCAAAGGAAATAAAAATTTGGAATTGCTACCCCTGCTCTGGGTTCTTCATTAAAACAGTAATGCCAGCATCTGAGTACCAAGGGGCTAGGGACATCCACCAGCCAAAAGTCATTGCACCAACAGAACGCAGAGGATGTTTCGCAGGGTATTGCAACATCAAACACTAAGTCTTTCTTTAAAGTCAGCAGTCTCTGGAGAAGAAAGTAACGATGAGACAATACTGTGGCAGGGACACAGCCACCCCGAATATTTCACTAAGCAGCCTCACAAAGGAGATGGCTGCTGCCCTTTCCCTGGGCACTCCTTCCATGCCTCAGAGCAGTAGCTGAAAATGCTGGATGATGCTGGCTGGAAAAGGGATGGCTGGTGTAGCTGGCTGCATGGAGGCAGGAGTCAGACCCAGGACAGGATGGGGAGAGGATGGACCATGAGAGGCAAGAACAGCTTAGGCTGATGTGCAGGAGGAAGGAAAGCTGCAGCAGATGTGAAGAGTCAGCGAGAAAAAAGGGTAGGTCAGAAGGAAAGCTGTGAATGAATGTGGAAGGTGTATTGGGGAATTTCTCAAGGGCTAAGAGAAAGATCTGTCAGTAGCTGAGCTGCAAAAAAAAGAGTCTGGACATAATTTTTAAGAGTGTGGACAAGCAGGAGAAAAATGTTTCTACATAATAATACTATCATGTATAAAAAAACCTGAAGCCAAACTGTAGATCTTGCTGATTGGAACCAAATTTCTTTCAGGTCAGCTTACTTTGTAATACGAATGTTAGATTGTCTCCACATGAAGCTGGCTGAATTAGAGTGTGTTTCTGCACTGAAATTAAATGGAACAATGATTAGGAATATGAAAGGTGTCTGTAGAAGGCGTATTACTGCTGACGAAGCTGGGTGGTGGAAAAGATCATGGAGCTCTTAAAAATGCTATTTGTTAACAGTTTTAATGTGCAATTCAGCATGTTTTTTTGCCATCTGTATTCAGAATGACAGTCCCATATTTAAAACAATTGAGAAATTTGTTCTAAGTACTGATCTTTTGCAGTATGGGAAGTGCTCCACTTAATTGTCTAACTATCACTCCATTTAGGAAGTATGTAACACCTGTGTAGAAGGAACAGTTTGGGGGATATTTTTGTTTTTCTCTTTTGGAGCACAAGAGGAATCATTTCTACTGGGACTTCTGTGGAATTGACAACAGAGAATGGTGTGATTATTTGTTATAGCCAGTATCCTAGCATACAGCAGTAATTCTATTTTTTCTGTGTCACTTAGCAGCCTTTGTTTGGATTTGAATCCCAGTGAATTTTTAAAAGGTATAAATTTGTTATGGAGCTTTAATATTGACTTGTGCTGCATAGTTCTAATTAAGTATTCCCAGAAATGCACTAAAATGGTATTGTGTTTGTTGTGTTCCAGGGCTGGGTTGTTGTTTATTTAAGGGGGGAAAAAAAAAACTGGCTGTTATTTCCCACTCACCTAAAAGCTCTTTTGTGATTATAATTTGTATTATTCAGGCTCATACTGACCACATAGTAAATAATGTTCAATTGCCTTTGATTATGAAGAAGAAAAAAAATCTCTTCTGGCAATTATGTATTTTATTAGCACTGCTGTAAAATACAAGAAGAGCTCTTGCTAATTCCCTAATGCCTTGGGATCCCACAAAATCTAAGATTCTTCACCATGTTTATCAGATTTAAATATTGTAGTGTTGGACAGGGGGAGGAGTGGCTTACTGGGAAAATTAATGTTTCAGGCAGGAACAATTGTATTTATTTTTTCTATAATGGGAATAAAGAATGTGAAGCAGCCTAATACAACAATTTTTAAGGGGTGGGGAAAGAATGATGACTGTAGTTTGGAATCACAAGCCTGGAGAAATGTGGGAAGCTAGAAAAGAAATGTTTTGAGAGCTTGAAAAATTATTTTCATTGTGTAGATATTATTGTCTCTAAATAAATTTCAAGAGCCCCAGGAACCTCTATTCAAATATCCAGAGGAGGGTTTTCTGGTCTTTGCTGTGAATATCCAAGGCAGTTTGTAGCTTCAGTGAGATTTTAAACTAGACAGGTCATAGAAAGTTCTGTAGGAAAAATCCAGTACTTTTTCTCCAGCCCTTTTTTTTTGGACACAAATCCCCAAAAGACCTAATGGTGTCCTTTCTTCCTAACCACTGTTACAGCCATTCTGTATGTGCAGTTCAGTGTAGAGGTATAGAGAGTATCAATCTGTCCATTTTTCTTTTGTGCTGCTCCCTTTTCATTTGGGACTCATCGTGATGGAGAAAAGGTGACCAAAGATTCCTTTGATGGAGAGTTTGGCTTTTATAAGTACAGAGTACAAATCTTCTGAAAAGGGAAATATTTTTCCTGGTTTCTCTGGTCTCCCACAAGCATCTGTACTGTAAACTAAAGCATCCACAGGCCTGCTAAACAGACAGTTCAATATCTAATCTAGAGAGAAGAGCAATGCTTGTGTGGTCTTCACTTTTCCAAATTCAGACTGTAAACCTTTCCAAATTAAGAGGAAAAAAATCTGTTGGGTCAGAATTTATGAGGCAAAGAACAAAGCCTCAACCAAGGACTTTATCTAGAATAATCATATGTATCAGAAATTAATCCTTAAAAAAAAATCTCAGCAATGGATATAACAAAGAAAACCAAATCAGTTGGCAGTAAAAGACAGACTATATAGACCATTAAAGTTAAGTTTACTCTTTTGATGTTGTTACCCATTTAAACAAGTTCTCCTAATAGTATTTATTAAGAAAGGGAAGGCCTGAAGTGGTTAATATTTTCAGATTCCCATAAAATAAAAAAGGAGGATCATATAATTTCTTGTGTTTTCATTGTTCTAGTCAAAAAGAGGAAGGTAGCTTATTTATGCTAGTTGATCATTTGAGCCTTAGCTCAAATAGTCCTGCTCCCAGTTCGTGGTCCTGAGAGAATCATGTACACCCAAAGCAGGAGTAAAGCTAATTTGAGTTACAGCTGGAAAGGGGCTCATAAAGGATTCCTCTCAGTGCCAGAGATCAGATGTAAATTATGATGAATTCCTCTTGCAAGAAGCTGCAGTCTTGATTTTCTCATCAGTAAAATGGGATGATGACAACAGTACCATTCCCCAATACCTAAGAGGATGTTTTTAAGATTATTTGTTTGCAATGGCTGGAAATATGAATCACTGTACTTTTATTAAGATATAGATCACTTGACTAAACACATTATTTTCTTCTAATATACTGTAAGACTGGATTTATGGGTATCTAGTTGTCTGTGAATTCACATCCTCTGTAAAAAATATTCATGTTCCCTTTTAGCTGCAGTGTTTAGAATTGCTGTGTTTGTAGGTATGAAAAACAAACAAATCTCATGCAGTTGTTATTTCAAAACATAAAACCTGAGCATTTCACCTAGATCAGCAGCAGGGTCTCTAACAGCCTGTGCAGGAAGTCATAATTCTGGGAGCAGAAAATTAAACTGCTGCCGTGCTTGCCTGGCCAAGTGCTTGTGGACGCTCTAGAAGCAGGCTCAACGTGCAGAGGCAGGGCTTCGTGCTCCCATTAAGCATTTCAAACATCTGTCCCTGGTGTTGAAAACTCTGTGCTGGCATCTGTTGAATAGCAGATCATTTGCAGGGCTGTACGTCATGGGTTTAGCTCATCTCAGTTTTGATAATCTCTTTATTCCCTGCATGCCTACCATGATCTGAGATCTGCTGACACATGATTTCTGCAGTTCATAACTTCCATCTCAAGAAACAGAATGTGGCTTTAGGGCTCATACTGCTTTATGCTTTCCTAGTTTGAAGTTCATTCCCACCTGATGAGGTTAAAACTTGACAGTTGTTTTGATATTCCAGCACTTCTTTCTAGCAAAGGCTTATTGTCACTGCTTACTCAATGGTGAGAGAAACAAGTTTCCAAATCTTATTGTGGGGCTGGGACCCAGG
>NW_009259786.1:2279226-2305231 GCF_000687185.1 Egretta garzetta | reverse complement strand
AATGCCTAATCTTTAATCCCAGGTGCCACAAATGTTATCCATGGCCTGAGCATAGAAGGTCATGTCATCACATAGAGTCTACACCCTCTGTTTCCTTCTTAGCAAAATAGGCATTGCATCTCATGAGCATTTAAATGAACTGATTTGCCATTTTGGATATAAAATATTTTGTTCCTCTACGGGGCAATAAACGTTAGTTTTATGTTAAGATAGCACCAGACCTCTGAGGGAGTACCTGAGCTCCAGATTCACATGCTTGTTAAATGTTTTGATTGTTCTCCTTGGACGGGGTGCCCTGAGATGCCTGAAGACATGGTTTTTAATAAATGCTACTATCTTTACAACCCCATTTAAAGTGTTTGTACATTCTTATCTGGTTTCATAATCTTTGTTGTATTCTTAAGCAGCCCTTTGGTCAGGAGATTGGTAATCCTGAGCAAAAGGCTCTCATAGAAACAGAAATTCTCTTAATTGTCCCCTGGACCAGCTTGCAGCCTTTTCATGTGGCTTAGCTGGGTGATTTTCACAGTCTGACCCATTTAGGGAGGGGATCTTCTGACCTAATATATATACTCATGTTGGCAGATGATGCTTAGTAGTATACATTCCTGGACAACAGAAAAGTGTCACAGCAAGGCTGGGGTCAGGACACTTTTTCTTGTACTTGCTTTCCAGAGGCACTGATTGTGGTTATCTTACAGGGTGCTTCCCAAGCCAGCACGTAGGGGACCCAAACCCATGACTGTGACTCCCAGGCACCAGGATAATGCAAAAAGTAATGGGTATTAAGAATGTGGAGGAGATGTGGCTATTATCTACAGTCTGAACATCGCAAATTCAAGAAATTCAGGCTTACTCTTTAGATGCCCTGAAGTAATGTGCTACGGTTGTGGACTGTCTAAAAAACTAGTGCACTACTATGTGTTTAAAGAGTCACTGTTGTAAAGCCTACAAAGACCTTCACATTTGCCAGTTATCCTATAACTGTTCTAAAAGAAGTTAAGTTAAAGAATATAAAATAATTTCTCTGACAGAATCCAAATGTAGGTCACAGATGCCAATGGTTACATAAGCAATGAAAAGAGAATACAATCTACCTACCTATTAGGTTAGATCCAAAAGTGTCTTTTAATTTATATTGTCCAGCTGACAGCTGATGCTTCACACCTGCATGACTTAGTCTGTCGTTCCAGGGTCACTCCTTATAAATCTATTTTCCATTTACAGACAGTAGAAGGGATTTGGGAGATCACGCTTTCTTGGTAATGATCCAGATGTATGCTCTGTGCCTGTAACAATGCCCTAGCCCTTAATCAGGTAAAAGTTTCTGACTTCCAGACTATTTTATGCCCCTTCCAAGAAAACGTTAATGATTCTGCTCATGGATAGGTGTGGCTATCACCTGCCCAGACAGTAAACAGAGTCAGCTAACAACTACTCTGGTGTTGGGCTAATGGTTAACATATTACAAAGCAGAAAAACTTTTTTCTGGGTGTGGCAGTGTTTAAGTGCCAGAATAAAGAATTTTATATATCACATGAATTTACCACTTCCTGAATGTTCTTTATACCATCAACTGATCTCATTAACTGAGTGTGATGAAGATAATGTATCATGTGCTCTCATACAGCAGTAACCAGTGATGAGTTTAGGACTGAACTGAATTTCTCCCACCTACTTCCAACTTTTTTTGAAGGATACTTAACTTGGCTTAGAGTCTGTCAATCCTGGCTATAATGAACTGACTTTTTAAAATGCAGAGTTGTTCTGTTTATGTCTTGCCATGCTAAGAATACTGTCTCCTCTATCTTTCACAAGAAGCAGAAGTATGTGACAGATGAGGGAAATGCAATAAAGATGAAAAAGATCACTTTGGGGGTGGCGCTAAGCATAAGTGCAGGGGAATTTAAAAGAATTTGAAAGCTGGACTTCAGTGTAAGTAAGCAGTTTGAAGGAAGAGGGAGCAGAACGAACATGAGAGATAAAAGAAATTAGAAGAACAGTTACAGCTTTGAACAGCTGCATAAGAAAGAGGCATGAAGAAGGAATATGAGAACGTGGAATAAGGTTGGAGAAGAAAACAATCCAGTAGGTAAAGATGAGAATAAAACAAGGAGGTGGAAGGAAATGAGTGTAATGACATGAAAAGAAGATGAGAAGAATAGCAACATCAAGCTTATGTGGTTCTAATTAATTTCTGCAGAATGGTGAGTGTTTTTAGAAATTCCTGACTCTAAGGTCAAAGGAGGAACTGAGACAGTTTTGTCTGAACATGTGAAAACTCACATAGGCTCCCAACAAGCCTGGGATTTCCATCTACTGTTACATTTAAGGGTCTGCCTTCAGAAAGCAAAGCGGAGATCCTGAAGATAAGCACAGCAAGTCCTAAGTAACTCAGGTGAGACAGTAGATGAAGGTAACCCCTGAGAGATTTTTAATAAACCCATACTCTGCTCTCTATAATCAAGATAGGAATCATCATGTAATTTCATTTCTGCTCACCTGCTAGGTCTTACAGAAATGCTGTATCTCCAGCAGGAAGAGCTGCAGATAGGAGGCTGAATGAGGGAACCTCCCACCCTACATTTTTCCAGCAGCAGAGGCAGGAACATGGCAACACTCGTGCTGAGAAATGAGGTGATGGAGCTGGGTGAGAGGGAGAAATCAGTTGGTTCTCCCAGTTCGTGGGGGTTCTGGGCTGGCAAGCCCACTTACAGCACCTTTCCTCCTCCCAGCTCCTGGGTCTTTGGTAGTTCATCCAGTGCTCAGAGGGTGTCCACCTGGGAGCCAGCTTTTTGCTTTAAGCATTGTTCTTCTGTATCTACCACAGCAACTGTGCTTTAATGAATCCAGTATTCATGACCTTTCTCACTCCACATGCCTCACTAGGCAGTGGAAACCTTACATGGGAGCTGGCCTTTTCTGTTCAGCAAATATTGACTTTTTTTCACCTATTATTTCTACCTGAGCCCATGCCAGCAGAGCCCAGGTTTTCACAGAGGTCTGAAGGCTGGCTTGTGGAAGAAATCAAGGATGCTGCAGAAACGAGCCTCATGCCACTATTACAACAATGAGTGGTGGTGTTCTCCATTTTGCAGATAAGAAAACAATGCATAGGTCTGCCCACAGCTAGGAAATATAGGAAATGTGAGAAATACAACAAGGAAGGAGGTTGGAATAGGGTCCTGGGCTCAGTCAGGGCAGCTTTTCCCTCCGTTCATGGCCAGAGGTAGGACAAAGGCATTGTAGGGCTGCTGCAGTACATGGATGGATGCACATATCTGGGGCACTTGAAGAGTAGAGCCTAGACTGTGAATTTCGAGCTAGTGGATTAGGTTCTGCTGAAGATAAATCATCTTCTGGGTTTAAATACCCTGATAAAGTAATTCAAGTAAGCAAACATTTTCTAAAGCAAAAATTAACTTGAGTCTGCCCTGTAATTGTCTGATGGCTGAGGTGTCAAATCATCCTCCATCTGAGACTGAAATAAAACAATCAGCCTCTATTTTTACTGTTCATTCTATACCACAAACTATTTAGCAACAAAAGGTGAAAATGACATTGGAAACTGAGATCCAAAGTTGGTAATTGTGTAGTTTAGAAGGAGAAGCAACAGGGGTGATTTTATATAGGCTGGCTTTCCCTCCCCAACATAGCTTCATCAAAGTGCTTTATTATACTATCGCTCATGCTTTTGTACTGTTTTCTAATATTGTACCGACTGGTCTGAATCACTTTGAAAACTAAGGCTGCCTCCTTCTGAGACAAATCCAGGCCTCATTAAAATTCATAAACAGGCAGCCAAAAGCTTTGAGCGCTTTTCCATTGATACTGAGAAATGGAAGTGTCCTTATTTATCCTGATAGCATATTATTTCGAAGGGTGTCCACATCCATAGGAAACTGGGTTCTGATTGATAACATTCAGGGCTCACTATGAAAGAAACTGATTTTCATTAAGGAGTTCTGTGACACAAAATAGTCAATGGTATCTCAAATCAGCACTGTTTCAGTGTTTAATTGCATTCTTTTGGTATGAAAAAACTTCACATTAGCGTTAATTGCAAATCTATGCTGACACATAGCAGTGGTCTGATCTTCTCAGGTAGCATGCATGTATACCTGGGACTCCATTGTATACTGTCACTGCTGATTGTGTGAACTTTCCTTCATTTTGGGAGGAAGTAGTGGGGGAAGGAGGGAGATAACCACTTATCTCTGCTATTGAGTCCATCTGAGTCCATGTTACACAATTTAATACCAGTTGTGAAGGATATTTGAGCACTGCATTGTTTTTGTTTGCCATTCTGTCAAATATGCACTGGGTATAATGTTATTTCTCAAAAATAATTCTAATTCAATTAGAAAAAGAAAAATTCTTATGCTTTAGTCAAAGCTTAAAATTAAAAAATTTTGACACAATATAGTCTCAGAAGAATTCTAATGTATTTATAGCCAGCCACGCCAATATTAATCAATCAGCAGGACTTTCCAGGGCTTCGGTATGGAAAGCATTTAAAACTTCAGCAGATAAAATCAACTGGGTTAATGTGATTGCTTAGAAGTGTCTGTAAATGTCTGTATGATGTACTCTGCATAAAAAAAGTTGCAGAATCAGACGCCATTGGGCAAAGTTAGTACTGCAAATATACTATATGAAACATTAGTAATTGATCAACTGGCCTTTATTTTAGTGAGTGTCTTTGTAAGTGTCACACAAATGTGACATATAATATGGATACCAGTATAAACTAATATAACATAATAAAGGGCTGACATTTATCTGTAGATTAGGGTTGTCCTAGATATAGTGTCTTAGAACAAATAAGTTTTGGGTTTTGGAGGAATCCGTTTAGCCAGGGAGTTTGGGTTATACGTCCAACAGGAGATTTCTTTCTGCTATCCACTCAAGCTAGTGCAGATTTTGGTGAGAACACGCATACTTGTACTTATCTACAGCAGTGGAATATCTTTGTAGGCAGATCTTTCTTGAAAGATGGCAATTTGATTACTTCCGGGTAATACAGTTCACATGACAAAAAATATAATTATGTATATTTGCATTTAGTTTGAGCAGCATAATTTCAAAAACACAAGCCTAAATTCTACCTCTGCCCTGGTTCTTCAGATGTCTGGAGTCTGCCCTGGCCTTCCATGGTGTGTGGTACATAAGCAAAATGTTTTTTGGACATCCTCCCTTCTATGAAATCTATGAGGTAATAAGCAAAATTGTTAAACTTGTAAGCATAGCAGTTAAAACCACTATTGCTGAGGTTCACAGAAACTGTGTTGTGTATTGCCACTCAGAAAAGAGTGGCAGAGTATAAATGGGGAATATCAGATCTGTTATTAAGAAACTATACATAGGATTGAGTTACTTTTTTTGAGTCCTATCTTTTATAATGAGGCTCAAAGCAATCCTGTTATAACATGAATTCCCCACTAGATTTGATGATGGCTTGCTTTTGTAAAAAACCTAGCAAACATATGTTACTGACGACTTTTATTAGATGTGTCATCAAAATAGCAGTATGTACAAGAGCACTTTGTATTTGAAATCTGTATGCTTTCTAGATTTGATGTATGAACTCAAATCCACCCAACAGAATTTTTGTAACCTTGTGTTTGGTAAATCAACATAAAGATGGTGGCAGTTTTTAGTAAATGGGCTTCCAGCCAGTTTGTCAAACAGGAATGTTTGTACTTACTTATCATAGCTGGTAGCCAAATTTGTTCTGGTTCTCAGTCACAAAGTTGTGATTTCTGAAGGAAATCTTGCTACAGGCTATGCATCATCAGAATTATTAATGTGATTTTGATTTTCAGTATTGTTAAATCCATAAAAGTTCTCAGCATTTTATCTGGATTTGTCTATTCCATTCACTGAAACACTGAAATGGATTCAGGAGACAAAATAGACACACTCAGTTCAGAAGTTCTGGACGTGACCCAGAACCATTACTCTTAAAAATATATAACCTGGTAAGGAATGTCCTTTGCAATATTTCTCACTCTGATTGCCTCCAGAAGGCACAGAGATCTTTTGCTTTGGTATCTGGGATGAATGATACCCAGCTTTGGACCAACCAAGTTACTCTTTTTTCCATGTAATACAGTCTTGTAAACATAAGTTATTTTAAGTCAATTGTGTATTAGCTCTGTGAAGTCGGTGAATACTTGATGAAATGCTTTTTCCTTACTGAAATATTCATGAAGCTAATTTTCAACAATCAACAAAATCGAGTATGTTTTTGAAAAAGAAAACAACATCTTTCCATATCTGCATGTTGAATACAAATCAAAAAAACCCTAAAATAGAAGTGATCAGATTCACTTTTTGTATTTGCTCCTGATTTGATGAGAATTTGGAGTCCCAATCAGCCAGCAAGTGAAAAGCTCCTTTATTATTACTTTGATTTCAGTTATCAGCCATCCTCTTTTGAGAGTGAGTATAAAGTACTGAATTTGGTACTGAATCTGGAACACAACTCTAACCATAGCAGGCACTAACATTTCTATGAGGGATTTCATTTAATCTAATTCTCCAGTAACTCAAAATCTTATTGTTTCCTATTTCATGTACACACAAAAAAAGTTCAAATTATTTCCAACAAAGTGCTCTGACTAATATTTTCATGCTGTCTAGGGGAAAACTTGAACCAGTATTTACCAGTATTGAGTCCACTGAAGTCCATAAAATCACTGTGATTTGGCTTAATCACTATTTTGGGGGTGGTGTTTTCATTTGCATGCTATATCAAAATTCAGGCTGAAGAGAAGTTTGATTTGTAAAGGATTCTTTCTGTATGTCGTTTTTGGCTTTGAACTCAGGAACATATTTTGAACTTTCCTAATCATGAGATCCAAAAAAAGACCACAAATGTCTTGAAGATAGCTCCTGTAGCACCTCTCATTTTAGTTGACCAACCTAGAGGCTGACACCCCCTCAATTCTGATGGAGAAGGAGGCACAACTGCAATTGCATGGCATGATTTGGAAAAATGAACAATGGCAGTCCGGCAAATGGGTGAAGAGGGAAGAGACGTGGGATGGTGACCTCCTTATCCACCCAGCAGTGGAGCTTGGGTGGCCTGGGAAAAACAGCCCATGACCTTACACAACACATATAAGTTCTCTACATGGTGTGCGCTGAGAAGCAGGCATTTGTAAGAGCCATGTGGAGAAAATACATCCATCCTTACTGCTGAGAAAGTTTGTTCATAGAACTATCAGGAAAGTTTGCAAATAGCAAGATACTGGACCCCCTGTCCATGCAGGGGCCCAAGGCATGCTATTCAAGATCCTAGTTTCTCTGTTCCCCTCAGATGTGCTGTTTGGGGCTGCCCCTGGATTCGAGAGACAAGTGACTGTTTAAGAAAGGGCTCAAAACTGGACTGGAGAAGGAGGAGGGTGGTAGTTGGGCTTGCCTTAATCAAAATAGCAGAGTGGTTGGAGAGTTCGCCTAGGGAAAAGAGAGAAGAGTTACTTGGCCTCCTCAGCCTGAGGCTGTCAAAAAACTTTATCTCCTATCTTTCTCCTAGGAAAGTGCTGTCAGTACCAGGCTGGCTGTGAAGCCAACTGGGAGCAATCCCCACCCTTCCTGTATAAGCTTTTCTCCTACAAAAGAAGAAATACAAGAAGCATTAGGAACAAGAGAAATACTGTAAGGGGATACTGTAATGTAACTTGTTGCCAAAGGTTAGGCGAGCTCTAAGAGTGCCCACTGTAATGAGCATCTCCCACAGGGCTCCAGCAGAAACGCAGCTTGTTCTTGAATCCTTGTCACTTCATTCATCAGCTAAGTTTGGCACTAAAAAGATTGGTGGTTCTGGCCATCTGCAGGCTTGCTGCTGTAGATACCTGGGAACGTGGGAATCAGAGGAGGTGCTGGGCAGCTCCAGGCTTCGCTGGCACCTGAGCTTGGGAGGTTCAGAGCTGAAGTCCTAAAGCCAAAGAACAGTGTCTTGGGTGTTCTGCCTAAATCCTGATGTAGGAATGGCAGGTCTCCAGAGGATCTAGCTGTAACTCTTAAAAATCATGTGATTATAAATTCATTCAAGTAAACACATTTTTTAAAGAAAGGGCACTTCATCCACCTTAGATTCAAACCATTTTGCTTGTAGAAAAAGCTAAGTTAGAATATGAAACACCTCAAGAAATAAGAATAAAATGTGCCCACCGTACAAAGACACCTCACTGAAAAAAACAGAAAAAGCCTGCTGTGAAATCGTCAGGATAAACAAGGTGAGGGTAATGCTAGTTTGCCCTGCTTCAGTCTTACAGTTCATACATAATAGGTCTGAAGGAGCTTGGGGGAGGGTGAGCTACTCGTTAACTTCACTGCTTGCTTAAATAGCTGACCTTTTTCTCACTTGGCAGCATTCCTAGGTATCACTTCTTTATGTAGATAAACTGTTCTTCTGGCTAACTTGGCTCTTCTTTAGCAACTGAAATATTTTGGAACCAATAGGGAACACAGCATAGACCTGAGCATGCCATAAATATAAACGTAGTTTAGAAAAACCACTCCTGGTCAGACTGAGTCAGCTGCATTTTAGTTTGTTGACTGTGGTACTTCTAGTGGTAACACACAGAAAACAGTGGCACGTTAACAGAGAGGGATGAGAAGAAATAATCTGGGCAGTAAAATTGCAGTAAGGCAAGAGGCTTTCAACATGTTTCTGCAAGGCAACCATCTTCCTTCCATGGAGAAGACTGGGGGCTCTGGGGTGTCCTTTGTCCATCAGGGATCCACAACTCGTCTCTAATTCTTTAATTGTATTTTACTGAGCTCATGCCTGCAGTGCAAGATGTAACGTGTTCCACAGCCAGACAAACCTGGTTTTGTTCACTGACAGAGCAGTGAATTGTTCCTCTCATTCCTTCTTTTGAATATGTTTTGTTTTTCATTTGATCCTGTGTCTTGTTGACACACTTTTATGATACTGTTATTATAAATGAGTACAAATGTCCCTATTTACAGAACTAGTGTGGGTACCATTGCCAGTATCTGGGTACCAAAGTCTTGCCCGCATGTGGAAATTAAGAAACATATTAATGTGATGATATATTGCCTTATAATTATTTCTATAGACATACTTAGCATCCATTAGAAGTGGTTTTGGTTTTTTTTTATTCAGTACCTTTGGGAAGCAGGTTAAGCTAAAAAGTAAAAATACACCATTTCTATTTACATTGAAAGTTAACTGGGATTTGAGTAAAATGTAAATTTAGAAGTACAATATCTTCTAAACATTTATTCAAGAGAATAATAAGAATGTCTCATTCAAGTATAATTTAATTGCCTTTAAAAGTGGATGTAAAAAATGTCTTCTCTCATTGGTAAGTGTTCCACATTAAGTATTCAAGAATAAATCTGGAGTATTTATTCCCAAAGTAAAAATATTTGCATAACTTCACATGTGATAATATTTTGGTGTAGAAGAAAAAATTCTTTTTTATGTATTTTAATCTGGATTACTTCCCACATAAAGAAGACTTGATGATTTGGCCCAATCTTGCCCCATTTGCCTATAAAAATGGCATCAGGAAGCCTGATAACTGGTGTAATCCTGATAGATGACGTCAACTGTTAGTTGACCGGTTTCTGCAAGGATCCTGCTCCTGTCATCCTCATTCTGGCAAGAACTCTTTGTACAATCCAGCATAACTTTGCCTGTGTGAGATGTCAGGATTAGGCTCTGCGATTAACTGCATCTCTGAGCTGCCTGCCTGAATCCAGCTTGTTTTCTGTTGATGGCTTGCTGCTGCAGTATACAGAATGCTATAATGTATGGGATTTCAGCCTTTGGTTGATTGTTCTCTGAACCTTTGTTAAAAATCAGCCATTTATGTCCTGATTTAGAGTCTAGTCCATATTCTGCATATCTTCTGCATAACTCATGCAGAGGATGTACTGTAATGCTGCAAAGAATGACTAATTCTTTCTCTATTATGATGACTCACTATTTGTTGTTCTAAGAAACAGGCTTCTCAAATCATGGCTCTCCCTTAAGGCTTTTTTTTTTCCTTCTTCTTTTCATTTTTTCCCCCTTTTCAAATTTACTATTTATCAGTCTAGGCAGATGAGAGACTTCTAAATTTTTCATATAAATTTTCCTCCAGTATCTTCCCTTAAGTATTGTCTGTAGAATTTTTACCTCCTACATGAAGATTTAAGAAAAGATCATTCAAGTATCTAACATGATGAATAATTTAACATTTGAAAGACATATTCTCTCAATGCTACAATTAAAGCACAGTTGCTCCATACAATTATATATAAAGAAATTTTCTACCTAATCTTGTTGATTAATCATGTCTTCCTTTTTTTTTCCACTGACTAGCTGTCTTAATTTACATGCCTTTTGCAATTACCTTAAGCACAGACCTCCAAAATTCTGCTGTTAGATAGCTATCTATAGCTAATTAATTGTAGAAACAAAGAGCTAGATGTTGGGCCTTTGGCAAAATTCAGGTAATTTATTTCTATATTTAATATTTCCTTTGGACTGATTCATGGCCAAGGCATGCAGCTGAGACGTTTCAGTTTGCAGATTTTGCTTTTCAAAGTCCTGCAGTTTTTCCTCCATTTTATGGTACACAGAGAAGTCTACTGTGCATTAAGCCAATGTAATAAAATTATTGTATCTTTTGGCAATTTCAGCTACTTTGAACAATAGAATTCTTCTGAAAACACCAGCCAGCAGTACATTCTTGTGGCATACACTTCAGTTTTGTGAAATGATTGTTTTTGTTTGCTTTGGGTTGGATTGGTGATTGTAAGCACATTTTTAAAATTGCCATGTCATAACTTATTTCCTTTAAATCATTATATTTTTAATGTTTGTGTGCCTTGTGATGCCCAAATTGGCTGCATCATTAACTCCTGGTGAAAAGAACTATGGATTTAAGACCTACTCTGTCTTTCTGTTAGATGGCTGTTGGCATGCACTTTGAAAATCTGCCCCCTTGGTAGCTATGACAACTAGTGATAGATTCTGGGGTATTACAAGCAAATACGAAAGGTGGTGAATAGCACAGAGGCTAAGAAGAATTTCTCTTCAAGGTTAGTTACTGTCTGTTTCCCCACTGAATTTCTTTAGAGGCTTGATAGTGAAGACACTCTACAAGTACCTCAAATTTAGTCCCAAACTTGTTCACATCCCAGATGCTGCATGTTTATGTGTGAGATGCTGTAAAGAAACAAAAGAAGTTGAAAAAGTAGGCATCCTGTGAAATGAGGTTTTCTTTTAGGGTCCTTGATTGTTTTTCTGGATACATCTCCATCTTTTCTGTGAGAGGGTCTCTTTCTAGCAAAGTACCCAAATGCAGACTGCAGGCTATGGGGACTTCATTGTCCATTTGGACATGTATCTCCTCCCTGCTTGTCTGACATTCAAGTTTGGGAGCTGGGGATGGAAGGGGACAGTCTCTGCAGGGTGCCGTGGCTGTCAGGGTGCTTCATGTGCTGGAGAGGAGAGGAAAGACGTGTTGACCTCCAGCACGTGAGCCAATGTCCTGCTAGCACTTTTGATCATGGAGAGAAACTGCAGATCTCAAATCACCTGCTGGAAACCTCTATCCATTAATCAGATCTTCCTTGGGATATTTCTGCCCTGGAAAAAAAAACAGATCCTCTGCTGCTTGCACCCATTATCAAGACTGATTTCAGCTGCTTGGGAAGAGACAACAAGAACCCTAGAGAATGGATCTGCTTAGTCTTCAGATCCCTCCAGGGCAAACAGATAGATTTTTGCTATTTAGATACTTATTTGTCTTAGAGACAGGAGAAGAAACTTACCCTTGGAATACTAAAATATTGTTTCATGTGTTTCTGCTGGACATCTTATGGAAAGTGAGAAGGCAGCGCCCACCAGGATGGAATCCACTGCAGGAAGAAGAGGCAAGGGAAAGGAGAGGAGAGGAAGGAGAGGATAGAGAGAGGAGAAAAGACTGGCTTAATTGGATAACTTGATAATCTGTAGGCAGTATTTACCAGCTGAAGAAAAACAACTTCGTGTGCTAGCTTTCTTGATAAGACAAGACCACTACCAAATGTGACTACATTTGTTGGAGCTTCTTAGGCAAACTGGTAGCAAGATGGAGAAAATAAAATGAGCCAAACAGCCTTGGTCTATGGAGTCAGCTGCAAGCTGAAGGAGTCATCCCAGCTGTTGGGAATCACCAGGTGAAACCGAACCTGGAATCCCCAAAGGAGTGGGGGCCTGCAGGTATGTGCAGAGGACTGAGACTAGGGCTGAGAGAGGTCCAAGGTAGCACCGAGCAGCATGATAGAGAGCATTTATCGTTACAGGCTGAGCAGTGTTAGCATGGGAAAGGGAAAGTTTAAGGAGAGGGTTGAATTAGGATAATAAGGGTGCTTAGTGAATAATTCTAGGGCCTCCTCTTGCGCTCCAAGAGCTACAGCGACAAAGCATCACAGTGCTTATTTTAAAAGTTTTAAAGAGTAGCTGCTGTGGTTTGGATTGTGGTCTGCAAAGTTTATGACTGGCCATGAGTGTTTCTGGCGTACAGGCAGCAAACCTGCATGGCTGGAGCATTTGCTGCGTGTATGCAGCCGCGCCTGTTATGCCCCCGTCTTTCCAATCCACTCTTCCTAATGGAGCCTACAAATGAGAAGAAGCTGTAAAAAAATCTTGTACATCACTCTCAAGTGTGATCTGTGCAAAAGGAGGTTTGTGAAGCCTGGTTTAATCAAAAGTTAAATGAAAATCTTGATCTGTGAATCACAGGGACATTTACTAGTAATTTACTCAATTTCTGAACTTCCCCTGGTAATATGCTAGGCTGTATGGATGACAGAATGACTTTGTCAGAAAAATTCCTTCTGATCTGCTTCTGCTTTTCATGTTGTCTTCTACCACATTTTTAAATATTTTTTGAGCTGAAGAGGGTGAAAACACCGAATAACACCAGGGTTGTGAGCACTTAGAAATATTTCAGTGGAGACAGTACAAGCTGTAGAGGTGCCTGAAATAAACATTATGCCTGATGAATGTGCTGGAATTCTTTGAGTGCACTCTAAATTGGCAGGCAGAAGTGAAACAAATACAAAAATCTTATTTGGAAGACAAAGCTGTGTATCACAGAGGAGAAAGCAGTAACTGTCTTACTAGACCAATGGGTTTTTTAAGTGGACATCTGTTCAGTATTTGACCTCTTTTCTTCTTTTTCCTGCATCTTTCTTGTATCTACAACTTTCTTTATTAAAGTTATAAGACAGAAGCAAAAGAACAAAATATTACTACTTGTGTCATTAAAAAAAAAAATGACGTTTTGTAACGTGTATCGAATCCTAAGGTTTTGCTTGGGTGGTTGATATCTTCTTGGCAGCCCATTTTCAATCTGGTTTAGGATACTGAAACATAGTGCTGGTTTACTATCTCTTTTTGAGTCAGTCCAATCTATGTCTTAATACTTGCTTAGAGGTTTGGGTAGTGCAGATGTCATCGTAATATTCAATGTGTTTACATGCACTGCTTTCTCAGTGGCAGGATAAGTTGCTTCTGGGCGTACTGCACATATTTCTTCTATTAATGCAAACTAATTCCATATGCCCACAACAAAACTCCACTTGCTGCTGTCTCATCAAAATATTCAAGGAAATCTGTATAGCTCTATTTTCTTCCATAGAAGAACGTTTTGAAGTTGCCATCTATGTATCCAGGTTTTAAACATGCACGATAACTGACCAGCATCAATAAAATTAGGATTATTACTCACATTTTGGTGCTAAAGGCATTTCTTTTTATGGCATATGCTCATGAGTCTTGTTATAGTACTGATGCAGGAAGTGGTAATGTCACCTTTTATCCAAAAGTACATAATTTTAAACATCCAATTAATGTCCATATGTTCTGGTTGAGTCTACCATATCTCCATGTTAGCTTTCAGCCCACACTCTCTCCAGTAACCAGTGATACATCTTTGTAAATTATCTCAAAAGAAGAAATTGTTGTGGTACTTCTGAACTAATGACTTTTAATGATTTTCTTTTACTGCTAGGAAAAAATCTTGAAAAGAAAGCCACCCTCCTTCAATTTAGGGGACCAAAACACAATGGGAATTTCCTTATCAGAAGTCTTTCCCCTGCTTACTCATGTAATTAACTTTGGTCTTTTCTATCAGGCTTATTAAGTTCATTGCTGTGTTTTGAAATTATTCCCTTGGACCATAGAATTAATTATCACCTTTTTGCCTCTGCATGTGGTCTGGAAATTCTACCCCTTCTCAGAGGTTTGAAATAACAACTTTTTCAAATTGAAGTTATATAAATGCTTTTGTAATATCTCAAAGTCCAATGACTTTCCTCCCTTCAGTTAATTCTCTTGTGCTTTGGAGTCTTGCTTTTTCCTACTGACAGAGAAAAAGAAGGCTTAGTATCTTTTGGGAACTGGGAGTTGTTGAAGAGGTTGTTGGACCCTGTGGTCAAACTAAAAAGGAAGAGTTGGGATTACAGGCCTGTGTTATCTCATACATCTTGATCCCCCAAAATTAAAAAGCAAAACAAAACAACAAAAAACAATGAAATCACAACCAAAAGTACAGGGTAAAAAATTTCACTCTAAAACTTGTCTTTCCTTGATTTTGATAAGAAGTAGGTATCTCAGCATTATTGCCCACCTGGATCCCTCTGACAGATTCTGGGGAAATCTTGAAAATCCCACAGATGGATTCTCTTGCTTGTTAAAGCAAGGTAATCAGAGTCTTTGGTATCTTAGCAAATGTTTGGTGTTTTCTTTCGCCAATTCTGCACTTCTAAAAATTACTTTTGTCTCTTAAACATATTTGGGAATAGGAGCAGGGAGAAGATACAGTTGTGGAGACAATACTGGCTGCATCCAGCCAAGATGTACTTGACAGATAGTCAGTAAGTTAGTCATCAGTGTGGTTTTGTATCTTGGATAACATCAGCCTAAAACAATTTGGAGCAGTTTAGCCATGTCAGGTGTTAGGGTTACAGACATACTTACGCCCTTTCCTAGCACTCTAAAAAAAGCAGCTTGCTTATTCTTCAGTGTTAACCTTTCTGTCAGCTATGAGTAGATATCTGCCAGTAGATTTTTCAAAACTTTAATTTAACCTACCTCTTATGCATTCATTGGTGCTGTTGGCCATTCCTCTGTCTCAGTTAATTACTGCTGTGCCCTCATTCACTGGTATCTGGATCTGCTATACTTGTCTTTTCCTAACAGGTTGAAAAGCAGAGGTGGAAGGGAGAGGTCACTATTGCCTACACATTCCTTCCAAAGCATACAAGCTATTCCTTCATGCAAAATGGTTGGCCTGATCTCACTGCTCTAGCTGTTCAGATCTGCCCCTCTTCCATTACCTGTCATGCTTGCAATAATTATCCTCATTGACTGTAACAAAAACTTTTATGGCATTCAGTGATGTCACTTTCATTCCTTTACTGACTCAATCTACAAGCTGCCAGATGTTATCCACCTGCCAGTACTGAAACCAACCTGATCTCTACTAATCGAGACCTTTATGCAGTTTTCCAATCTGTTTGCCAAATTATCTGAAGGTATTTTTGGTATTGAAACGGCATAGCAAATGGCAACAGACTAACTGGTTTGTCTTCATTGAAGGTGACAATGTTTCCATCAGATTAATTCAGTTTACACTGCCCTTGACTTAAAAACTTCATGAAAGATTCTAAACAGCTTAGGAGAAGATATTACTCCCAAAAGCTTAAAAATCTCAGTTGGAAATCCACCTGTGCCTGTAGCCTTTTTTCCTATTGACAAATACTTAATTACCTGGCTAATTTCCTGGTGCAGAATTTCTGTCTCCTGTCTAAGCTGCTGCATCCAACTTGGGAGGGATTTTCCCCACCAAGAGTGATGCAGAGAGGTATTTCTCTCAGTGGAAAAAATACAATCTTTGTGAGATGTGTAGGTTTAGTCTGATGGCCTCAATATTAGCTGACTTGTTTCTTGTGCTGTTTTGTTGTTGTTGTGTTTCAGAATTCTTAACTGCAGTTGCTTCTTTGTAAACTGTCAATTCTGCTTTATTATTTTTCCAAAGAAATCTCTTTCTGCGAATTGGATGAGAGACTTGCTTTCATTATTTTTTGATGTTGCTGGACAGTTTTGCTCTGCCTTTTTTTTTTTTTTTTTTTTTTTGACTCATCAGCCACTAATCAAATAGTCAAAGAGCCATTTTTAATGACATCTGGGTGCTGATAGAATACTTGAAGCATGTTGTTGCTTGTTGTCTAAAAAGAACAGTATGGACTTTATTCTGAAGCAGAGAGGAACCCAGCATGGATAAACTGAGATAGTCATACCTAGTTCTATAGGTCTGTAGTTTAGAACCTGTGTGCAAGTGATAATTATCAGGAATAAGTTAAAATTAATTCATGGACAAGTAAGCATGAGTTATGGTATGTGGAGCATAGGGCTCTATTGCCATTTTAGGCAATATTCTTCACAGACAACATTCCACTGTCTTGGGATGCAAAATCTGGGCAAATTACTTATAACAGTGGTGTCTGATCTTCTTAATGAGGAAAGGAAGCATCAGAAAAAGGAGTGAATCCTACTGAGCTCAAAGGAATGTTGTGAGTCTTAGCTATTTCATTAGTGCTTTGCAAAGTGGTTTGAAATCTTTGACTAGAAGGTGGCACTAGAATGAAAACTATTCAGGTTGCGTTTTGGTTCTAGTGTTTGCACAGCCCATACTGAGAGAAGAGTTGTGTTAACTGCTAATGATCCTACTGAAAATAAAACCAAAACTGAATGCTTTCATTTTAAAGCAGATTAGCCAAAGGTGACATCAGAAATTGGCAATGTCAGAAATCAGTGGTCCAAATGCAGCCTTCCAGGATTTTTGTAGATTGAACAAAATCTTTGGGGACTTTGATTGTGCAAACCAGGATATAGGAGGGCTGGCACTGAAGTGATCGTTGCTGTTACAGCCTCTGCCAAGAGGACGGAAACTAGTGAAGAGCTTCAAGTATTAATCACGTCTTTCTTCATTTCTCCCATACCAAAGAACTTTTCTGTACCATGAGGGTTAGATGAAGACACTGACTCAGAGCTGGCGGCAGCCCGCACACCAGGGGATACGGCAGTCTTGCATTCTCATTTTGTTCCCAAAGAAACTGTGGATGCAGTTAAGATATTAAATTCAAGGAAACTGTATACTGTAGCTGGGGGAGTTCAGTAAATACTTCACAGATCAGCTAATCCTTCTTTTATTGTTGACTTCAATTAGCTCTTTACATACAGGTACAGCTTGCTTTTTCTTTCAAACACTGGTGTTTTCTATAGTGGATTGAAGTGGCTTTGAGCAGTACCTGGCAAGAATACTCTTGCCTTTTCTAATCATTCCAGCATTGCTTTCCAGGCTTGTGGCTCAGCTACAACACTGAGAAAGAGCCCCACGGCAGGAAGGGTGTGAGGCGTGGTCATGCCAGAAGAAGGGAGTTCACCGGGCAACCCTTGCCTGCTGGGAAAGTGTGCATTCATTGCGATGCCAAACCTGCCTCTTTCCTTCTTCTTGGCCGGCACAGATCAGGAGCAGTTATAGAATCATAGAATCATTTAGGTTGGAACGGACCTTTAAGACCATCAAGTCCAACCATTAACCTAACACTGCCATTCCACCGCTAAACCATGTCCCTAAGCACCAAAGATGACTTTTAAACACCTCCAGGAATGGGGACTCGACCACTTCCCTGGGCAGCCTGTCCCAATGCTTGACAAAAGTCCTTCAGTGCTGTCTTTGGGATGCTGCAGTTGGAGCCACACGTCTATAAAACATAGAGTGTGTGTGCATGCATGCAGGTGCACACAGATTATAGAGAAATTACATCCTTTCCTCATCCTCATCTTTTACTCAGGTTCCACTTGAGAAGAGGCTGCTGCTGCTTTCCCAACAATTAAGAACCAAACAAAATCAAACTTGGGGTTAGACCGCCCTTTTTTACTTTGGTTCAAAACTGTCAGTTGGAAAAGTTCTAGCCAGAGGTGTGTGTGAACCTCTGGCTTTTTAAGTTGGTCTGAACATACCACTGCTCCTCTTGCTTTCCAGAAAATGTCATAAGTTGTTTAAAGAAGAAAGAGAAAGAAATTTCCCAAGAAAAGTACAAACATTCAGAGTGCTGCTCAGCAGAAATATGCTGTGGTCTCTTTCCATAGGGAAGGCAGAGGATATTGGGATTTCACCCCTCTGACCTCTTTCAGGACAAAAATGTGCCCAACCGATATAACTACATTTTGGTGTCAGCCTTCAATAGAGTCCCAAAAAAAGAGAGATGAAAGCACCCTTCCCCTTCCTTCTAAGCACCTGTTTAGATTCAGAATAGGGGGAAAAAATGGTATTGTTCTTTCTCACACAATGATGACACAACTAGTCTTAATTTTAACTTCCT
This sequence comes from Egretta garzetta, assembly GCF_000687185.1. NCBI lineage: Eukaryota > Metazoa > Chordata > Aves > Pelecaniformes > Ardeidae > Egretta > Egretta garzetta. Next base: position 2,286,826 of record NW_009259786.1, on the reverse strand, counting down.
TCTTGGAGGCATGTACATATGACAGCCTTTTTAAAAAGCCCAGTAGGGAATTTTATGAATCCACGCACCACAGTCAATTCACAGGAAAGTATGCATTTCTGCTAGGGCACCCGTAGCTGTATCTTAAAATCTAGATGCTAAGCAGACATGTGTGTTCAGCCAGGTATCTTGTCCATGCTGCTTGCTTTTAAGGTGCAAAAAGTACAAGTCCAAGTCAATGAGGTTTCAGTCTCAGATGAGAAACTGGGTTCTGCCAAAACGGAAATACGCTGTTAATTTTCCTCTGTGACAGCACTGCCACACCGTCATCTCACTTGACATCCAATCATATCCAGGCAGACTTAATGCTTTAAAGTACTAGACATCAATGAAAACAAATACAGGGGTGGCAGTGAGGGGTGTTTGACAGCAGGATGGCAACACTCCAAGCTCTCTAGGTCAGTCCCTGGCAAACAGTGAGCAGTTTTGTTGTAAGAGCAGTGAGCAGAATGGCCCTGAGGCATGCATTTGTCCTGAGGAGGGGCATTGCAGCAAGCCAGGTGCAGGGCTGCTTGGATCAGAAGGAGAAGCTGCCCTGACATGAGGGGAAGACCCCAGATTCCCCGCGTTATTGTGGAGTGGGGCAGTGCAGGAGCCAGTGCTGGTGGGGCAAGGGGCAGGACAGAGAAACGAGGAGGGTAGCAGGAGATGTTTAATGTGATATAGGTGCTGCTGTGACTTGGAATTGTCCCAAAGGTGGTTGGGGGCAAGAGCATTCCATGCCAGAACTAGCGTGGTATTGAGGCGATTTTGGTTTCTGAAGAGTCCAGAGCACTGGGAGCTCCTCCAAGGCCTTGGGCTGGGGATGCACTAATGATGTGTATCTGCTGGCATACAGCAAGGTGTACGCCCAGCCTTTTCCTGAAGGTGTCCTGCACGATATGAGAGCAGAGCCCATTTTACACTGCAGTTGTTAGTGAGGTCTTTACTAGTGTAAATAAGGTCAAATTTTGAAAGATCAATCAGCCTTTTGTGACTGAATTGTCCCTTCTGTATTTAATAATATGCAACTATAGGTGCTTTAAAAGGACATAAGAATTACAGGTATGTGCTCTGGAGTCTGTTCTCCATTAGTAAAGATGTCATTTGCTTCCCGACTTGCCCTTAAACTTCAGAATTGCCTATAAAGGCTGTGGAAAAGCCACAAACCCCAGGATTTTCACTGAAAATAGAATCCTTATGTCTTTTCCTGGTAAGGACATCTTAAAAAAAAAAAAAAAAAGCCAGTGGCAAAGCTTAAAACTGAATGTCTGTGTCACAAGCATGATGGTACCACAAATCACAAATAATAATCCTAAAGAATAAGAGAGGATGCTAATTTTTTCTATGGATTTCTTTCTGCTTTCCCTTTGTAGGCTGATGTCATCATTATGAATTGTTAGTTCCTGGGATCACAGCTAACACTCTGGTGGTTTTGCCAGAAAGATAATTCATGTAGTGGCAGAAGCTAATTGTTTTTTGGATTTGTCATTGATTGTAGAATTTTATGAATAAGTCCATAAATGAATTTGAAACTTATCTGAGCCACCTGGGTTTGTCCCCTGGTGCTGCTAGCTTTATTCCTAGGTTAAACTATCCATCTAGTAAAAGTCCCTGCTTCCAGAATTAACTGAGGGACACTACGAAAAACATTTGACACTGTAAAATGGAGAAGTAAAAGTACAGTAGTGGCAGCCTTAGGTTTCAGAAACGCTTTCATTGTATTATCGTTAGCTTTTCCAAAAGCTGCAGTAGCCTCTGGTGACCTGTCTGCAAACACTTCCATTACAAAGAATAATAGATGAGGCCATCCTTTGTCAGTTCTCTTTCAACATGTGCTTAGGAAAATAGCAGAATGTCTCATCAGACAAAAGAAAAGCAAGGAGAGGTATAAAGGAATGTAGGCAACAGTGTAATTGTTGGATGGGGATGATACTGCTTATAATTCTGATTTTTCTGCAGTTGTCTTCAATCCCAGCAGCCTCATTTTCAGAAGGATCTGAACGTAGCACTATTCAACAGTTTTCCCTTTAGCATACGAGGCAATTTACCATTTCAGTTGGCCTTGCAGTGACTGAAATATTTAGAGGATTTGTGTAGTGACAGAAATAGATAAGATGTTTGAGGCAAATGGCTTAGCTCTGTTTAGGAAAATCTCCATGGGATTTAAGAGGATGCAATGATGTAATACAATTGGTGGGTTTATTAAAATTCTTTCTGAATAACATCTATGGTAAAAGTATAGCCTATTCTCATTACAAAGTCCTCCCCATCTCCTACCTCCCCCCCCTCCCCCCAATATCCTTCTTGAATGCTTTAGAAACCTGTCTAGAGATGTAAATAATAGAGCAACAACAATGCATACAGAAATATTTTGGAAATCTATTTACTGTCTTTATGTACTTGCTTATAGCTGTGAAAATCACCAACAACCAAATCCTCTAGTGTAAGCTAAAGCTTGAGGCAGTTTCATGTCATTGTTCAAAAAAAGTCAGAAGTAGCAGATTATCTGTTTGTTTATATACGATTTCAATCTTGCTTAACCATAGTATACAAATGAATATAAGAAAACTGATAGTCTGCGTAGTACCATGTTGAAGCACATCTATGTCTATGTGCAAAGGTAAACATGAACATGTCTGCATTCACTGATATGGAACTAGATTGCACACACACACTGGTAAAAGGTATTATTAAAGATGCACTCTAAAGCACTCAAAAAGCTAAGAAATACCAAAAAATGAACGTTGCTGGGGCAACCTTAATTTGGTTTCCTGGTGTGTCTTTGCTGCAACCGAAGCTGTTTGGGAATTTTTCTATGCAATGTTTTTGCCACAAAATGCCAGTATATCAAAATCAAGACACTCATGTACACTTTCCAGTTTTGACAAAACTTTTCTCAAGCCCAGACTGGAAGCTTTATGATGAGAGATTCAATTTAGGGCTGGTTCAGACCAGTTTTGTAAACCTGGCTTTTTCCAGGAGGGAGCCCTAACTAGGTGACTTCCAGGTGACTTCCCAGGCCTGGCCACTATTTTATTTCCCCATATTTCCCAGTTTTCTGACTTGAGGCTGTAGGACCATGTTGCAGAAGTGCTGAATGCTCACAGCTGCAGCTGTAGTTAGTGGAAGCTGAGCTTTGAAAATACAATGTTAAATAATCATAAGAAACAGGTTGCAGACATTTAAAATTGCTTACCAACTTTGAATATCTCTGCCTCTCAATCTGTGAAATGATTCATTAACATTTGTGTATCACTCCAGCACTATTATGGTAAGCACCACAGAAAAGCCCTTGAGGAAATTTTATATTCTTTTTTTCAGAGCAGGCTTGAATAGTGCTCAATGAATAACGCATTAGGCAACAGTGTATTGAACAAGGAAAGAATAAAATATTAAACACCTACAGGGCACCGTCCTTCCTAAGTAATTGAATGAGGCAGAGGTCTTGTGAGAAGAAACCTCTGTGTGACTGTGTCATCATACATGATCACAATACATATGTATGACAGAGGTTGAATTAAGATTGTGCAGGGAGCCTTAACTCTGGGATTTCCTAAATCCTGAATGCTTAACTTTGTCATCTTTTAGAAGAACAGTATTAAGGTGGGCTTTCTGTGGGTAATACATGTATAAACTCCAGAGAAAAAATATGCCGAACATTTGACAGAAAGATTTTATTGGGGTGAGTTTCATCAACCTTGTTATTATTCCTAAACCGTTGGTAACTGGAATTATATTTAATATGTTTATTTAAGTTAAGTACACTGATCTGTGCCAGAGTTGGAGAAGTGACAGTTTTGCCATTAATATGTTTTCAAGGCCTCCAATCGAAGCTAAGATCTTTCTTGTACAGAAGCATAGCCCATACCTACCCCCAACACCTCCCTGTTTTCCGCTTGCTGTAAATTTGCAGCAGCTGTGGCCTCCTTTGAACCAACAGAACCACAGGGGGATTCAGGGTGGAGGCAAGGACAGATGAGAAAGGGGTGAGGGTAGTTCAGGGAGTAAAGGTGCCTTTTAAGTTCAGGTGTCAGCGGCTCAGTCTCTAAATTTTGCCACCTGTCTGAGAATGCCACATCACCGATGAATTACAGGCATACATGTAGCACCACCGGGACCTTCTGGATCTGCAACCTGATTTCTTGATGTCTTGTGAAAGTGGACATTCTCTCTTTTTTTCTGGTTAAAAACCAAAAATTCCCCTTCCCATCAGTAATCATGAATCAATAAATTGAATTCTAAATACAGCTCTTCAGTGCATTAACAGGACAGGGGCCAAAAGAAATAAATACAGAAATTCTCCTATTCTGAATAATAAGATCCACTCAGCACTGCAACAAAAACCATTCCTTTTTCCAGAGCGTACAGCCAGAGTTTCCTTTGAACCTTCTGCAATGGAGCTCCTGGGCAGCCCATACAGCTAATTCTTCTACAGTATGCCTCCTTCATCTGGAGGATGAAAAACCTGAACAACGGGGTTTTTCTCCAAGAACACAGCTTTATGCCAGCCAACCTCAGAGTACTATTCCTTCTTCTATTTATTTAGAAGAAACACCCACCAGAAGATGGGGGATCAATGTTTAGATGTTTAGGGGGAATGAAAAGAGAAGAGAGAGAGAAATAGTGTTACAAGCAGTATTACCTCCAGTACCGCAGGGAAAGCTCTCCTGTGCAAATGGGTATTTATATGAAACTGCTATTACGGGCTATGAAATGCCCCTGCCACCTCAAAGTAAATATATTTAAGAACGGATTGTCTTTACTCAGCAGAGATCCATTATAGGAGGCGAGCAGGAATTTCTTTGCCTTCTGTGAAGGCGTAGGTTATACATTACCCTCTCTGGAATGTCCATGAGAAAGTCACTTAATACTCTGAGCAGTACTTACAGGGAAAGGGAAGGCAACTGTTATCACTTGGGCTCCCCTTGGGGGATGCTGTGATGATAACTTTCCTGTTTAAATTTGGGAAATATATAGCACACAAATGAATGGACTTCATTGTCTTTGAAGTTTCCTATGTGAGTCATGGTGAAGATTCTACATAATTACATTAAAATTACGGGGACAGGAATCAGCATGCAAACAGGCTATGGGCAAACATATAGTTACGTGATTCTATCAGCTATACAAATGAAAATTAGCTCCCTTTCCATGCTACTTGCCATGCTCTCTGTAAGTGTTACATAAGTTAGTGATAATATCTAAATATGTTTTCAGAACTCAGAAAAATCTTGCCAGGAGAATAAATCAGTGTAAAAGCCTTACAGGAAATTTGCTGAAAGCCTGTATTAGTAATTCATTTAACATCAAACCTGCCAAGCATGCCTATTTTGGGGGCCCAAACACAGAAGCTTAAGCCAAGTACTCTAGCAAGAGCACTTTTCCGCGACTGTTCAGACAACTTGCATTGGCTTGCAACCTCACTTTCACATTTACAGAATATCATGGAAGCACATTAAACAGACAGTGGTGAGAGAGCTGGCAGAGTGGCTGGGAAGTCAAGAGGTATTTAGAAAAGGTTTGCTAAAGGAACAGTAGTACGGATATCTCTAATAAACTTCAGAGCTTGTCTAACACACACTGGTGCTACAAGGGATCTGAGCGAACTCAGATTGCACTGCACGCTTTCACTGCTGGCTAACTATTAAGTGTTATTGATGGCAAACTAGGGCTTCCTTCAGATCAGCTGAAGGGGATTTGAAGGGGAATGCAAAATTTTTTGTAACTGTCAGAATGAAGCCCACTGCTCCCTGTCACCCGGGCATTTCTCCCTGTTGAGAGCAAGGAGGAGCGGGCAGAGGGAAGGAAGTCTTGCAGAACAACCTGAGAACAAGTTTTGACACTGACCACTGCCTGCTAGTCCTTTCATTTATCACTGTTCCCTTTTCTTTGTTAGAAAGGAAGTCCATGTCTTTCCCCCTGGTAAAGTACATTGTGGTTTGCAATGGGTAACTGGAATGTATACTAAATGGATGTTTTTTCAAAATCAGTTTCTGGTGTTCTGCAGCTTCTTGCCAAGTGCAAGCAGAATGGCAAATACCAGAGGATGAAGTATATGTGCACTCTTGTTTTGTCTTATAGTCAATTTCCAACAAATAATAGACAAATTTCTATTTAATTTCTTAATAATGTCAGCAGACCAGACAGATTTTCAAAGTGCAGTTGTGTTCCTTTTCTAAAATGACTTCTAGCTCTGCTTACCTTAATTCAGGGTTGTCTCTGTTGCAGGAACAACATGACCAGAATCTGTAAGTCGGAGTGGCTAGAGCCAGCGTCCCCAAGCCCATATTTAGGCATCCAAAGAAATGGTCTGATTTCCAAAACTGCTGAGCCGCCAGCAGCCCTAATTGGAGTCCATGGGAACTGTCGGATGTTCAGTGCATTTGAAAAATCAGGTCACTTATGTAAGCAACTAATTGTTGCTGTAAGAGCCCAACTTCAGCACCTACTTTTACAAGGGCTTGATGTCACTTTGCCCAGAAACCTTTCAAAGCGGGGCATCTGGCTTGCACTCACTGCTGACCCTCGTGGAGGCCCTGAGTGCTGTTTGCATCCTGGGAAAGTCCCTCTGGCAGGCTGGGCTTTACCCCATCTTCCTTTTTAAGGTGCCTCAGCGAGGTGCTTGCACTGGGGCTCTGGGTGTGCAGCTGCTCCCTGTGATTTGGAGGCAGTGGCCCCTCCAGGCTGTGGTGACTGTACTGGGAACTGCCTGCTCCAGGCCACCTCCCTGGACCCTATTGACTGCCTCCAAGTGACCTGGGACCACCGAACACCACCCCTGAGCCTCTGCCATGAGAGAGGGGACGCTTCAAAGTGCTTGGCTCGTTTAAACAGTATTCCTGGAAACTCTGAGGCTTTATTGCCTTCATTCTGTTCCCTTTGGAAAAGACAAAAAAAACTACCTGTGGAAAAATCCTAAAAAGAGACCCCACTCTCAGCTCGAAGACCATCCACTTTGTGTCAGCAGGGATCAGCCTCCAGCCCCGCATGGCGTGCTGCTTGCTGAAGGGTGTGAAGCAAGTATGGGACAAACAGTGCCACAAACTATTTTAGTGCTAAAATGAACTTTGTGTAGTAAACACAGGGAGGCTTAAGTTCATTTAGTACCTAAGAGGGTAAGTTTGCAGAAGTTCTTGTAAATCCCTATTGCACAACAGGCTCAGCGCGGCTGTCGTCCTGAAGTAATAGATATTCCTCAACATTGTGAAACATAAATAGGTGTCTTAGTCTGACTTTCCACATCAGCAAGGATCAGTGCAGAGTGTTTTCCTCTTTGTTCTTATGTTTAAAATAGTACACAACAAATGTAAGCAAGTTTCTTAATGCCTGGGTAGGGTCTGGTTTCCTAACTCCTGGTGCTGGGCCAAGCTCTAATCTCAGGCACACAGTATGCATAATCATGTATCTCCACAGATATTTCCAGGTACACGGTGCTGCTTACAATTCACCCGAGATTACAATCTGACCTGCGAAGAACGTTCTGGATGTGGAGGATACAGGACAAACAAGTCGGGCAAAGGAGCAGAAGCAGCAGCGGCATTACTCAGGCTGCAAGCACCCGCGGCGGACACGAACATCG
>NW_009259786.1:2274014-2279108 GCF_000687185.1 Egretta garzetta | reverse complement strand
GGCTGCAAGCCCCGGGTGCTGCTCGCAATACCAAGCCCCGAGTGATGATGGGCAATTTTCAGAAATAGTGCCTTTATGCAGATGTGCTAGTATTATGAAATATTTGCATCCCTTTCATTATGGCATCCCCACAACCTTTAGAAAGTAGGGCAGGCTGACAGGCAGCATTCAAAGAAAAGCCACACTGGGTGTAGCGTCAACACCATCACTTTAAATTACAAAATTATCTGTCTTTGTTTAACTTAATTTAGCAGGGGCTGGGAATAGCTGCTTGATTGTCAGCCCCACAGATGCAAGTCAGCTTTTTGGCTTTTGGAGAAGTTCAGGATGACTGCAGCTGTCCCATGGTTCCCCAGCATGCCCTGCCGCTGCCTTGCAGCCTGGGCTCGGCACTGTCCTCCTTTGGCATCTAGCTGGTGGGTGAGCCTAGGTCCCTTCATGCTGTTTCTGAGAAGGTGAAAGTTACATTTCATGCTCACAACACTTTGTAGTATTTCTGTTATTCCATGTATCTTCAAAGCACTTTGTAAGGAGCCAGGCGAGCCATGCGGCTGCCTGGGGTGGAACAAGGTGCTTCATCTGTCAGGTCCCTGAGGTGGAGTCAGAGATGGCTGCAGCTCTGGCACACATGCAGGCGTAAGAAGTACATCAGATCCAGTCATCTTTCTGCCAAAGGGTACATTGGATCAGTTCACTGAACCAACTCAAGGGCTAATCCACCATCTGTCCGAGCTGCTCACTGGCCAGCCCTGTACCTCCTGAGAAAGAGATGGGATGTGAGCAGGAGTAAGTGAACAAACGGGGGAGGGAGGATGAGGAGCAGGAGCTCCTTTAAACAAATCTCCCAGTTGCATTCAGCTGGCTGTGGTGTGAAACTGCACATCAAGCAAAGTATGTATATGAGCGGAGCCAAATATTCTCCCTGTTTATCCTGCACCAACCCTTCCCATTGGTGAGGCATGCTCTTCTCCATAGATGGGAAAGGCTGCACCTTTCTAATTCAGCTCCCATGTTTTGATTAGAATATTATTTCTGATACTATTGGACTATTATTTCTATTATTAGGCACTCAAGGAAGCATTGTATTTGCAAAACTCTACTGTAGATCAGTAGGCTAATACGTCAGCACAGAGAAGAAGGGAGGCAATAAATTACATAGGATTTGTACAGTCAGCCCTACAGGCTGAATCACATTTGTTGATGTTTTGATAGAAAATACCTTGCAGTTGACAAGCAGCAGCTAAAGTACAAGTTGTTTCCTGCAGCTCATGGGTAGTTGTTGGTATGAAACTATGCTCCTTTAATGTCTTAAAATATTTAAGATGTAGGAGGTAAAATTTGGTATTTCATTGCTGTTCACCTTTTTTCTTTCCTATCCCCAAACCAGCCTTCCCCAACTAATTTTATTGACTGTTTTACAGAGTTGCAGTCTGTTGTTTTCCAGAGAACTGTGGATGGATTTTGTTCACAGGAATGAAGACAGAAATGTGTGTTTGTGCTTTCTGCTAAATACAGACGTGAGCCAACTCCCCTTTCCTTTTCTACCTCGTGGCACATACTGTCATTGTGAGATGACGCAGAAGTGCCTCACCACAGAATATCATGACTTGTCTGGACAGGCACCACCTCTAGCTTTGTTTTAACGGCTGGCCTACGACTGAAATGAAACTTAAAAGCTGCCATACTGATGGCAGCTAGTAAATATTACTGGGAGTCAAAATTACAGATAGAAAGCTGGCAAGAAAAATCATTCACCTACTCAATATCAAAGAGTTGTGTCTGTGCCAACAGCAGTGAGACAGTGCCAGAGAAAATGTGTTGCAGTAACATTACACATTGCCTTTCTGTGCAAAAATACTGGACCGAATTCAGCCTTCGGTGTAAGCAAAGGCAGTTCCATGAAAAGTTCTGGTGCTGTACCTACCTGTTTACACCCGTGTGGCCCAAAACTGTACATTACATTAAGTGATTAAGAGGAATTTGCTTAAACTGATACAAACAAAGGAATTTCAGTTCTAGGGCCAACATCATAACGTCAGTTCACATTGCTGGTGCTTGGGTGTTAAGGGATTAAAAATTGCCAGTCTGAACTCAGAAAGAGCGAGAAAGGGCAGAGCAACATGCGCAGGAACGGGGTCCTTTTCCAGCCAAGGACTCCCCCAAGTGCCAGGTTATGGGGGAAGCTCCTGGTTCCTTTCAGCTGATGTTTCCTTTCCCAACAGGACCCAGAAGGGAGATCATATGCAACTTCTCAAATCATGTTGCCAAGCATGCATGCCCCCTAGCCCCCCTCCTCCCCAAGCAGCTGCTCTCACCCTTTCTGCCTGCAGCTGATGGGCTACAGGCTCTCCCCTGCACACAGCTTCATGATGCCAAGACTGGATTTTGCCCTCACTGTTGTTTATTCCCAGCCTTATTTTGTACCATAAATTTTCTTTTTTTTTTTCCCCTAAAATGTGGTTTTCTTAACCCAGATAAAAGCATTATCATGGAAAATAATGTGGCAAGGCAGCAGGGCTGCAAACTGGTTAAACCTGAATGTAAACTCTTCTGTAAAAAAATATTGCTGGTATGTGGGCAATAACCCTGAATAATTTCATTAATTAATTATATGCCAGTAACTGTTTTTAAAGGGCACACTATTTACACTGCAGGCAGTTGAACATGCAATTACATGCTAAAGATGCCTGTTATCATCATGAATTCTGTGAATGCAAGACAAATGTAAGTTATAAAAGCAGGTGATCTGATTTATATCATAGCTAAGACTAGACTTTTGAGTCTCTTAGCACTAAGACATATGGGTTTTGTTCAAAGCTGCTTGGATGTCCAACATAACAACCATGTTTCCTGTATTTTCCACTCTGTTTTAGAAGAAAGCCCGTACCACATACACTGCTAAACAAAACTACATGTATTTACTGTTCATATACAAGTTCACCATAAAGAGAGCATGTGGGGAAGAAAGAGTTACTTTAAACCTGTAGAAATATTTCATGCTACTGCAGCTGTTTGTTATAAGGCTAACTTGCTTGTTTATTGCAGGCTGTCACTACTCGTCACAGTTGAGCTTATTTCAATGACATTACTGTGAATTTCTGTTAGTATAGATTGAACTTTGAATCTTAAGGTTTTCTAATATTTTGGGGGGTGATAATTGCAATATTCTTGCAAAGCTTATTTTGTCTACATTTTTAATCTATGATCTCAGTCTTAACTCTGTTGTTAATATAGTCTTGGCCTGGGAATACTATACAGTAGGTTTAATGAAGTAACCAGCTGACAGCTTTGCAGTAGGATTATGTATTGCAATTTGATGTCTGCACTGAGGGAGCTAATGGCAGCACTGGAGCTGGAATTGCTAATACCATGCTGAGCACACCTTGGGCACGTATTTGTACAGCGAGTGCCAAAATGTGTTGATACTGGCCTTTTGAATGAATGAAGAGCCAGAAGATGGGACACAGTGAAAATTAACGCAGCAAAGGAAAAAGGATTAAATGAGATGACAAGGAGGAACACTGCCTTAGACCTAGGTTCTGTGGGATACTTCTAGAGAGTTCCAAAGGGGGAAATGGAGGCAAACAGACAGTCTCAACAGCGGCTGAATAAAATTTCTGCTGCATTCATATTATTTTAGTTTGTTATTCCCAAGAATGTGTTGTATGACATTCAGTTCATGCTGGCTGTAACCATTTGTACCAGGATGTTATTGCCACTCTGGTGTCCTACCAGACAAGCTTCCCATCTAGGTCAGATCATGATGCCCTTGCTCACTGAGGAGTATATCAAAACCTGGTCCCTCATCAAACCTGCTAGGGGTTGTGGGCCCTACATGACCTTCACAATTTACTAGCACATCTTAGCTCTTCTGCAAGCCGTACTCAGCCACTCACTTTCTGCTGACAGAGCTCTCTTCCCATACTTTCTGTAATGTAAGGAAAAAGTGTAACGAGACACAAGCCAAGAAATTACAGCTTTTGAAGACAACCTCTTGTGTTCCTGGGCACTTCATGATCTTACTAATCAGCAGATTCTGCTCCAAATCAGGAAACCAGCAACTGTTTATTTACTTTACAGTCAGATTACAGGGGTATTTCTCAAGCATTGTAGGCTTTATTCTCCCCTACTTTGCCATGCTGCGTCTCAGAGTCAGGAGCCAAGCTTATGACGCAGGGTAGGTCTTTATCCTTGCACTGGTTAGAGGATGCATAGCAGTTTATAAGTCCCCATTTTAATGTGTGATCTTTTATCTGAAGTGATAAGATCTAGGGATTGAAAAGAATTCCCATCAATTTAGTTTCCTGCACTCAACCCACACCCTAAAGCATCTCTGACCACTAAATTATAATCTACTCCTGAAGCGAGAAAAGAACCCAGGAAATCCTGAAACTTAACATTTGCACTCCCAAAGGTGTTGCAGTCGGAGGGCTGCTCTCTAGCAGATAATGGCATGGCTTTCTCCACCACTTCCTCTGCTGGCAGAATATAGGAGGACTTCCTAGGTTGTCATTCCAAAGCCACATCAAAGAAAAAAAAAGTGTAAATGTCAGCACCCTAACATACACCTCTCTGATGTAAATATAGCATTAGAGAGGTGAATTTGCACAGACAGTCTACTGCTGTTGATAGTTGGGGGCTGAGAGCTGACTTTTTAGAAACTGGGTGGGGCAGAGCAACTGAAATAAGCTGTGCCTGTGGAGTGGTGGTTCCCAAATCTCAGCCATGACTTGCACAGAGGAACCTGCCTAAGAACCCCTGATACCTCTCACTTGAAGGTTACTAGCACCCTGTTAGTAGACTAAATGCCTGGGAGCATTGTTGATTATAATCTTTTGGCTGTAGTTTACCAGCCTAAATCTCACCTGGATCTGTAGATTTAAATATGTAATCTGTGGCTCCTGTAAGGCACAGGATTTTGGGGCTGGGGACAGGGAGCAGGGTGGAAGAGGCAAGGACTCACAGTTGCAGCGCCTAGACACAAATTCCTGACTTTTAGTGACTAGAAGATGCAGTGTAGGTCTGTCTGTCACAGGGAAGGGACTACAGAAATATGAAAACCTCCACTGGTGACTGCTTGGTAGTAAAGCTGAG
>NW_009259786.1:2260291-2273928 GCF_000687185.1 Egretta garzetta | reverse complement strand
AGCAGGGCTGCTTTCCTCTCCCACAGCAGTAGTGCGGGTTTTCAAAAAGGAAGTTGGTTATATGCAAATTAGATGCAAATACCTAATAAGCTTGTTAAATAATTGGCGTGGACTATCACACATGGTGCAGCATCAAACTTGGCAGCTACAATCATCCCTACTGTACTGCTAGTACTTCACTGGTGCTAAACTGGTTTATACCAGCTGAGGATCTGGCCCACGTAGCATATGGAATTTCCTGGATAAGCTACTACTCCCTGTCATACTTAATCACTGATAAATACAGGCCAGATTTATATTGTATGTAGACGCTGAATTTATTGGATGATCTTTCTCATTCTGCCATCAGTTCGAGCAGTCCATCAAAACAGTCGTTGCAAATGCACTGCGTGGTGGAGTCAGAGCTGATCACATGCTGGCATTTAGTTTTCTTGATAAAGAATAGAGGAAATAGCGTAAACAAGTATGCTTGATTACTTTCCCACCCCCGTTCATCCATTTCTGAATCATGTTGGATTAACAACACATTTGCGACAAAGATACTGAATTTTATTAACATTGCTTGCTCACTGGTGTCATTATTAAATGCTACATTATTAGCTACTCGGGTATAGCATACATTCTTTCTGTACCGTTCCTCAGAAAATAAGCAAAAGCCAAATTGTTTTGTGGCATACTGAAACCAGTGCTGACTTTATGCAGCAGATGTTCATCTAGCCACGCATGTAGATGATTTCATAGATAGGGCGAGTGTGCTCACCAATCACACACATTGCTTTTTTTCCTCCAGCACTGAATCATGATCTCTCCTTAACTGTATTTTTTTTTAAATGGAGAAAGTAGAGCACTGTGCAAACAGTCATGACCTTTCCTGTCTTTAACCAACATTTTTTTAATGCCCCAATTCCAGGCTGACCTCCTTTTTCAGAGCTATCTTTGGAACTCAAATAATACTATGAAAATACTTGTCAGCTTCACAATTAGTGCTTTAATGGTGATTTTCTTTCACTGCTTATTTTCCCCCTGCTGTTTGTATTCTGGCAATTTCATTTGTATGAACACAGAAAATGGTAAAGGAAAATCCAATTTATTTCTTTAAATTTACCTCTATTTTGAAGACATTTCTGGGGCTGCATTTCATGTGTGTCTTTAAAACTAGAGAACTTGCAAGACTACTTGAAGCTTTTGTTTGGTCTAAGGAGGAGAGTAGGAGTTACTTGCTTTGCTGTCACTATCTTAAACAGCTTTGGCAGCTCTGCACATCTAATCTAGCTGCAGTACTAATACTAATAACACACGGTTCACAGGAAATCATGATCAGCAATATGGCTATGTTTAAGAAACACAGACATCTAGAAATATTAAGCAGCTCATCATGTGAAGGTCAAAATTACTAACATGCTCCTTGGTGTGGAGATGGGAGAACACGCTGTGTCTGGTACGCTGCAATGTTGTGCTATCATGAAACAAAACTTTCTACCATCCTTTTTTAAATTTCAAGCCTCACCTCTGTCATCTCATGGTGCTTTCCCCCACTACAGTTGTCAGAGCAGTGCATAAAAATGGCAGTTTATCATCGCAGGGGGTTCCTGAATCATGCATGCCGTTATATCGGTGTCCTCCCACTGAAACTGGCTCTAGAATATTGCTCACTGACATGGTGGTTAGATTTGCAGAAAATACACTCAACTTAAGCAGGCTGCGTACATTCAGAGCTCCTCCGGTAACAGATATTTTGCAAGTTTGCTGCAGGCCAAATGGTGAATAGAAACAGTGGAGTTTGTATATGTATAAAAGTATATATTGTATATGTATAAAAGTATATATATGGTCTAAGCAAGGCAAGACTTGGGCATGGTGTGTCACCTGTGAAGCCAAATGTAGGGATCTCTTTCCATCATGCCACCTGTTTCTTGACTCCACCTTCTTCCCTCTTTTTCTCATTATGTTACCGCTCTTTTAGCCTCTTTAGTTAAATGTCTATTAAACCTAGAACTATTGCAATGTAAAATGAAGTTTGTAATGTAAAAACGGTGTAATGATCCTTATTCTTCAAATACTTAGCTGAGGGTCAGGAAGAAAGATGACTGGATGAGAGAAGAAGCTGAGCAAGCTGATGAAGTAGCAAAATGGAGACAGTGGCATCAGTGACCCTTCAGGATTCAGTACCTCCAGCCTAGAGGTAAGGACCGGGCACTGGCTTTCCCTAGCTGAGCATCTCTTTGCAGTGCTTAATACTGCCTGTGTTGTGCCCTGTTAAAAAACAAAGCTGTGCTGAGGCTGCTAGTTGGTGGTATCCCATCTCGCCAGGCGCCTGACATGCCACATCCCAGCTGCAGCGTGTCACTGGGAAGGAAGTCACCTGACCCCAGCCCTGCACACCATGCAGGCTCCGTATGTAGCTCAGGCTTCAGAAGATAAAAATCTTCTGGCTAGCTCTCCTTGCCATGTGCCCGACAGCATGGGCATCCTCATAAATTTGTGCCCAGGACAACACTGAACTCTGATACCTGCTCCGTAACAGCAGCAAGTCGCTTTGAAAGTGAATCCTGTATGGTTTTAGGAAACATATACCAGTCCTTGACCAAGAGGAACCTGTTTCTTTGAGACTTTTTGTAATGTCTGATCATGTATAGCACATGTTATGGCAGCTTCAGCAACACACACAGATGGCTGGTAATGCCTAGATTTGTTTGAGTATTTTACAAAAGGAAATAGAAACTGCTGGTATCCATGCACGGGTGATGATCAGATACATAAATAGAGCCCAGAAATAGAAATACCCACCTGATATTACTCTAGAGAGCAAATAAAACTTTTAAATTCAGAAAGTTAAACCCATGTTATTCAGAGCTACGTGTGTATTGTACAAAGGGACGGGATGTAGAAATATGTCACACAAAGAAGCTGCCAAGGAACACGTGTTGCTGGCCTCAGCTGCTGTGGAGGTTTTTCTACCTGTAAGTGGGAGGCTTATCTGCTTCACTCCTGAAGTCAAGGAGTGACTTGCAGCTTCCAGCCATTGCAAAGTTTTCTGTAAACCTGCTAGGTAGCTGGACACAAGTGACTGCCTCCGATCTGCAGCAGCATACAGATAACTGGACAAGTCTCTGTTTATGTAACTGGACAAGTTTCTGTTTATATGGTTACAAGGACAAGTTTCATGCCCCTGACAATTCCTTACCCCAAAAGCCCTGCTGCTGAGCCATGGCAATAACCATAGACAGATCACCTTCAGACACATCAAGAAGATGAGTAGGCATTGTATTTGTGGTGAGGGATATCAGAAAGATGGAAACCTGCATCTTAAGAAGAAAATACAAGCGCCAAACTGGCTCAGTTCCAAAGTTCAGCCTGTAGTGAGTAAGAACACCAACAACTTAACCAACAGCGAGGTAACAGTAATCAAGAACTAGTTTATGACTGCGAAACCCACAGAGCATCTGCTCTAATGAGCCCATAATAAAAGCCTTAGTGCTTCACAATGGGAAAATGGAGCTCCCTCTGCTTGGATGTGAAACTCCTACTGGCTCAGCCCACAGTCAGCACTGAACACACCGTATTTTTGCCTGGGTGAGGTCTGGCCCCATGTGCAGAGCATGACCATTTCAAACAGTAACACAGAGCACTGCAGCTTGCATCTAGCAGAGTTCAGAGAGCAGAAAATGCACTGTGCTGATGCAGTATTTACCATATAAATCCCTGTTAGCAGTTGAAGTATAAAACGGGCAGTGTTATACAGAGGTGATGGTCACAGGTAGCCACACAGAGGGCAGCTAAAACCCCATCTGATCTACATGAAGTTAGGTCTCATGGGGTTTGCTGGACCATGACCTACAGAAAGGTGTGAAAACCTCAGAAAGCTTATTTTTACTCTTTAGGTGTCCTTGGAGTTAAACCTTGACATATGCTGTGATGCAGAGGAGCCTGATCTCATTTC
Source organism: Egretta garzetta (assembly GCF_000687185.1). Taxonomy (NCBI): domain Eukaryota; kingdom Metazoa; phylum Chordata; class Aves; order Pelecaniformes; family Ardeidae; genus Egretta; species Egretta garzetta. The sequence continues at coordinate 2,269,988 of NW_009259786.1, read as the reverse complement.
TTCCACTGAGGAGATGTGGCCGTTGCTCTGTAGAGGTCAGGAATTAAATAAAAACTATTGACAAGCATGAGAGGTATTCTGCTGCACTTAGAGGGTGGTTGTGCACCAACGAGTAGCAGAGCATGTTCCTGGATAACAGGTGACAAGTCAATCACTGGAGTACCAGGGCATACCCTTGCCAAAAAATTTGTATCTGCAATAATAATGAAGTTTTTTCTAGTGTGTACTCCTGAGCCACTGAATTCTGCAAAGAGGAACATATGACCCTCTTTCTGTCTTGCTGCTGCACCCTGTAAAGCATAAGGCTCATAAAAAAAGACTCCATACGAAGTCAGTTAAATATTGGCTTGATTGGTAGAGCCAGTCAGGACACAGGTGTTGACATTGATGGTTTGTTTAGTTTGTTGCAGAAAACTGTTGTGTGACAAACATTTGTATTTTATTGATAAAAATTGATTTATTTTTATTTGTTATAAATAGAGAAAGAAGGAAGGAAATGGAACAGAATGGGAGGAAAAAACCCTTTCATGTTGCTGTTAATCTGTAAGTTGAAATAGAATAATACAACAAATGGTATTTCTACATCCAGTGATACGGTTTACTACTAGGGTGTTTTTTTTCAGAATGCCTATGGCTAATTCTTTTCAAATTACAGAAGGATATGGGCAAGATTTGTGATTGGAATAAACTGAGTTAATTTTGAGTCATGAAGCACAGCTGTGAAAAGTGAACATTGAAAGAATATCCTTGTTCCATACTGAGAAAATTTAACTGAAAACTAGATTATTGTGCCCCATCATCCGAGGTCAGGTTGTACAGTGAACACCTCCAGTGTTTGCTTGCCCACTGGTTGGTGGCACATGTTTCTCCTATACCATGTCTTTGATATTTTTACTCCAGGCTCTTTCTGTACTCCAAAGACTGGACTGGTTCTCACGGTCACGTTCTCTGTCTTCTGTAACTTGCTCGAAATAGTGGCGTTAGTCAGTCTCATTTAGTCCAGCCCCGATAATCTGTGCATGCAATTTCCTTCTGGCATCTTTAGTGACTTCCATAACCTCTATTTACTCATGCTCCTCCTATGCCTATCTTCTTGTTTTACCATCGATTTCCTACTTTCTTTTTTTTTTTTAGATTATGTCTTGGCCATGTCATCTGTATGGAGGAGCCCTGACTTCTTTTCCCTTTAGATTTTGACCATAATAGTGTGATCTTTTACTTCAGAGAGGTTATGTTTCTGTTTGAGTCACAGTCTGCAGATCTACATAGTGCATTTACTAAAGACACCAGTCTTTACACTCCTCATAGTTCCTCATCTCCCTAGCTACCTTACTGATGCTACCTCTAGCCAATAAAACCTCGTTGGTACTTCTCTATTAATGCTAAATGGCAAACATAACATGGTCTTTAGCCCTTTCCTAAATGAAGCTTGTTTTATCCGAGTTATCAGGATCAACTACTCTCTTGATTTTAACATCCGAGGTGTGTTTCAAGATGTTAATTACACATAGCTCCACTTCTTCCCTCTTGAACTTCCAGTTACTGCTGTTTCCCTTCTTAGGTACTATGGCCAAGCTTTATATTGTCATAAAATGTTTTCTCCACCAACTTGTGAAAAAGAAAATATGCCTGAAAAAATTCATTACATATTTCAAATGTGAACATGCAGATGTGTGATTTTTGAGAGAAAGGATTGCAGAGGGTATTAAATAGCAACATGCAGAAAATGAAATAAAAAGGTGAAGAGCTAGCATCATTTGCACATTTTGTGGTGAGGTAGGATTCTACTCTCTTGCTGCAGGAAACAACAAAAACTAGGGAGAAACAGAGTAAAATTAGGCCTACACCAAATATCAGTCTTTGATGAAGTTGAAGTTGGATCCACAAATTAAAAAAATTCTTCAGTTGGCATTAAAAGCTGAGTGGAAACCATAGAAAGAACTTGAATGCTAGATTAACTTGATTACACTGGCCTGACCAGAGAAAAGGCAGGCAGCCATGGTAAGTGTTAAAGCCTGAACAGTGTCTTCCATATTATAGTCATCATTCCTAGAAATGACCACCGTATGAAATCTCTCACGAGCAGAGAGGGATGTCTTTTTTTAGCACACTGAACTTGGAAGAGAATATCTGGGGGTCCTTGCATGGTGTGTGAATGGCACAGTTTCTCACTATTTTGATTAACAGACCTGTGTGCTTTTCAGATGAACCTTTTCAGAGTAGCCCTCCTGCCTGATCCCAGCTCACACCACCTAGTCTTTATGCAAAGCCTGATTTCCTGTAAGCAGGTTAATGCTCTACATGTGGTCATGTTTAACTTAGTCAGATACATATAGGTGGGCACTGACTCCATGGTACTCACATAGATATTGTGAGGTGGTATGGGTCTCTGTAGAACTTCAAAATGAAGGGAGATACAGGAGGGAAAAGTTACACTTGCTGCTCTCCCAGTCTTGTTAGACAGAAAGCATTGGAGCAATTCTGGTGTAGGGCTATCTTCTTCCACTTCCAGAGTAGTACCAAAATCAGGCCATGCATTGATACAGCTGTGAGCCTCTAGGCAATACTGATCTCAAAGTCCAAGATAAGCACTTGAGAACTAGGAACAAAATGTCCTCTGTTAAGCTACCTCAGTAGAGAAGATGAGAAAGCCTTGAGACTAACAAGAACAACTCACTCCATTGAGACAGCCTTTTTGTCATAAATGTTTCCTTTCAGATATATTTTTTCATTGCCAAACTCTAATAGCTTCCTCAGTCCCCAAGAAGAGGCACCTGACCTGAAAAAGAAGAACTTGAAAATCCTTGGTCCTGCAGTCCATTAGGGTTTTTTTCACTGCCACTGAAGTTAACTGTGAGACACTCAGATGCTATTGATAAGTAGCAATATCAGTAACTAGTTAGTCATAGACTGCAAGTGCGGCAAATATTATTATCATCCAGTGGAAGATTTCTATTCCCTCTCCCTTCCACCACTACCACCACCGCCAGCAGCCCCCCCCCAGCCCCCCAGCAGAAGGACAATGTAATAGTGATGGCTTTTTCATTCATTTTTCCAATCTTGGCTAACACAACCAGTGAAAAAAAATCCAAAGTGGTAAGAGTGGCAGGGAAAAGAGAGAAATGTGTCAAATTACTTCACCTGGAACTGAATTGTTGTACATTCCTGAGGTGGTCCAAACCCCAACCCTCAAATCTGAACTTCCTCAGACCTTGGAAAAACAAGAAGCTGTATGTGAACTTTGTGGCTTGGCCCCTCTCTTAGACCCAGCCTACCTCATGAGTCACAGATTCAAGAAAGTGCAGGAGAATCATTACATGTCCTACAATATCTTAAAAGAAAATAAATGAATCAGTTAAACCAAAAAGAAAAACAAGTGTGACAGCCTTATTCTCTTCTGGGTTTCCTGTGTGTCAAATCCTGCTTTGAAATACAGGGCCTGATAGTAAGTTCAGTTTGTCAGAGCAAGCAGAACCTTGCTGTTATTCACAAAAAGAGAAGGATGGAAACATATAACGTTGGCTTTTAAAATGTATGCCAGACACATTGGGGGGAGGGGGCCTGTAATGAGAAGCAAGAGCAGAGAAAGCAAAGCAGAGAAAGGTAGAAGGTTCTTTTCTTTAACCTGCATAATGTTTTCCACATCCTTGTTTTCCTAATTCAGCAGTTACCGTGCCCGTAATTCACAATGCTAAATTGCAAACCGAGAGCAGTTTTGTGTGAGATGAACTAACTTGAGCAACGCAACTCATAGTTATGAATATTTGTGAGGTATTTTAATTCATGGGAAGGCCTTTTTCTCTCTGTCTGCCTGCAGAGTATTCCTCTAATGTCAAACGGCCCAGGCCTGGAGTCTTTGCCCTGTCCTTATTCTTGATGGGCATGGTGGAGCTTAGCATTCCTTCAGGGTAGCACTCAGTCTCTTGCTGGCGTGAGCATTTTGAGTGGGAAGCGCTGAAGGATCATTGTGAGAGGATGTGCTGGAAACGTGCAGCTGATCGCCAGTGAAGATGGTCAGAAATGTTCCAGGGAAACATGATACCCACCCTGAAATGCTGATTAATCAAAATCAGAACATTCTGTGGGAATGTGCCTAACAAACCTTCTGACAAAACACAGGCATGTTTCCAAACTTGCCTGCCAGGCAGGTTTCAGTCAAAAGCCTGCCTGGTTTCATGTCAGCTTGCCAACCCAGCTCCTTAGCAGTCTGCCCAGCAGTCTGCTGGGGAGACAAAATGCCAGGCCTTCAGACTTCTCAGTGCTAGGGCAGCCTGTTGAACAAAGTGCCTCAGCACTGGGGCACCCTGGGCTTGCAGGCTGCCCATCACAAAGCTAGGCTGGTTATCAGCCTTAAAGGCAGGCAGGACCAGGGCTGCCTGCCCTGAGAAGGGCAACAAAGATGTTTGCCTGGGACTTCTGTAACCGAGTGGTAAATGAGGGGTGAGGAGGAGTAAGGCTGCAAGAAGGACAGCAAAATACTCTTTTCCTTTTGCTCTGGTTAGTCCTGCAACTGACCCTATTTTGGGAGAGTTCCAGTTCTGGACCCAACACCCATTGAAGAGTGGAGCACTAAATTGGCTCATTTATGTGAAGACTCTTATCAAGCAAAGTGTCTGTGTATGCAAAGAAGTGTTTCAACCTTTTTTTTCCTCTAGGCTCAGCGTAACTTCTTTCTGTACTGGGGAGGACAGAGGAGCATAGCCCCTTTTTTGTCATATGGTGGGCTTGTACCAAGCCCAGCTTACTGATGTGTGCTGCAGAATGGCTGCATTGCCTGTGGATAGTAGACCGAGTTCTTCCCAGCATCAGAGGACTCACCATGCACCTGCTACGCTGCACAGGTCTGTGATTGAGCCAAGAAACATCCCAAGTGTTAGTGGCAATTCATCAAACCTGTCCTTACCAGTCTTTTTTTTTTTTTTACTCAAGGACAACTCAGGAACATGAAAAGGAATAGGACATATATTGGATGAGGCACTCTGGAGGTGGTAGTCTATCTCTATTTGCGACTTTGGGACCTCTTACTGTCTACATCCTTTAAAGTACGTACTCTTGTCACGTAATGGAAGAGAACATGAAGGTTCTCCATAAAAGCTGGTGGGTAGTACCAGGCTTCTGTCAGCTCTCAAACTACCCAGCTCCCTATCACATGCTTCCTGCTTGATCCCAAGCTTTCCCCAGGAAACCAGTTCACAAACTGTGTGAGCAGGTAATTTGTGGCCTAGGGTAGGAATAAGAGCTGAGAACATGTGACTGAGAAAATGGCCTTGCTGAACGCTTCTTTAATCTTTTTCTTTAGTCGGTTTTGTTATTTCCTTTCTCTTCTGTGAGGGAATAGATTTTATTCTAAGAATAAGATCTGAGAAACAATAAAAATGGCATACAGGGGATTTGGATGAAAAGTGTTCTTGACCATTTCGTTGCATTCCCGTTACTGGCAACTGGAACTAACACCAGTTCATCTCCATGAGAATTGTTGACAGAAAACTAAAAAAGCTTTTTGTTAGAGAATAATATGTCAGTCTGGAAGGAATTGTCCACACTTATTCTTCTGAGACTTGATGACATTCGTTTACAGCTAATTAGCCCAAGCAGAGTTTAGCTTAGGGACACTAGGCAGGGCTACATCTGCATCAACTACCACTTAGCTGGCTTTTGTATCAAAACTGTCTTTCTAAGCTCATACAGCTCAAGATGGCACGTGTTGTGCCTTCTAGACATATACTCAATTTAAAAGGGAAAAGGGTCATGTTTGAGAAGTCTATTTGTACCAAGAAAATAGCATTTTTCTTCTCACGCATGTTTTGAGCCAAACACAAGCAAAACCAAATTAAAAACATGGCCTTGCCCTTAGAACTTACAGGGACTTCAGAGAGAAATTCTAGGCTTATTTTCACCAACTGCATGGAGAGCTTTTGGGATTTTGCCTAGGAAAGAAACAATCTCTTACACTTTCCATGTTTAGTCACTGTTAAATACCTTCAGAAAGTTCTGCCTCATTGATCCCTTATTTTCCTCAGATGTTTTCTGGGACTTTTGAAAGAATGTTTAGTTTCCAGATCTTTTTGTGCTCCTCATCACCAGCCGTGGAAGCCTGCTCTCCTTGACCTAATTCTGGACCATGGCTCTCTCATCACTTGTTAAGAAGTTCACAGCTGTGTTTCACACCTCAAACACAAACCCATGCAGCTACATCAAGCTTTTGCCCCTGGGCAAACACCTTCTCTCCTCACCTCTGTCCTTCTCCCTGTCTGGTGTCTCTGCTTGAACGTGAGAAAAGGCGCCTCAGAAGCTAACTTAACAAATCTCGAGAAAATTTTCCTATAGGGTGTGCCATCACTGTTGGACATAAAGGACAGATTCTGCCATGTTCTGAAGGGAGGTTGGGTGGCTTGCAAGGCTGTGTGCCATGTGCAGGCAATAATAATGGGATGGCAGGGAAAAAACCTCCATCCCTTTCGTTTGTTGTCCCATTCCTTCTTGGCCTGCCTGCTTGGCCTGAAAGCTCAGCTTTCAGAGTTAATTCAAAGAACTTCTCTAGTCGGTCTAACATAAAAATACTTCACTGGAATACTGGATGTCTAGCAACACTATGTAAAGCTAGCTTGCCACTGACACTTTTTAAATCATTACTCGACTTACTGCATTAATTCAAAACTTCGCCCTGTGTTTCAAAGAGCTAAGTGTTAAATCAGGATTACAATCAAGCTTAATGCTTTCCCGTGTTGCTATGACTTGTGTTAGCAGCAGCTCTGAAGTCATAAATGAATTAGTTTTTCTGGAGACAAGATACCTGTAACTCTTTAAGTGTTGCAACCTCATAGGCATATGGAACACTAAATCAGGATTTCCTTTTCTCTAGTTCTAGTTTAATTTCACAATAGATTTTATCCATGTCTGCCTGTTCTAACATAAGAGATTTGTTCTGAATATTGTTGAGGGATTGGTGTTTACGCATGAAGAACAAGAGTATGGTAGCTGAGATAGATTAACACACTGGACTTCTATCTCCTATCTAAAGGAAAGGCACAGTCATTCAAAGATAAGATACATCTGAAATAGCTTTGTTTACAGACTGATGAGCCTTAGTGGCTTCATTGGACTACATATTCTCCAACCTCACTCTCTTACTACATTCAGATCTTTTTTGCATTTGCCATCTGTTTCTCGCATAAAACACAATGAAGAAAACTATGTGTACATTATTGTGTAAGTCTCCATCATGCTTATTTTTAGAGAACTATTTCTGAGCTGGTTAATAAGTGGGTTTTTGCATGTGGTGCTCTATGAGGGAATCAGGGTGGTTCAGGACAGAATTAATACAACATGTTTGCATAAATCCATGATAAATATCTATTTATCCCAGGTAACACGGGATGTTCTTCAGGATTGGGCCCAGCCCGCTCAATGCATAAACTGTCCTTGAAAGAAAGTAGTGAAACACAGATACCCTTCTCCCATGACAAAAGCCCTGATGGCAAGCTCACTTTTGCTCTTTATGTCTGCTCTGGTGAGTTTTTAACACTTTTTCTGCATATTAGGCCAATTTCTACCCACCTTCCTGGATGACAATTTTAGAACTCTGGAGTCTGAGACTTCGGAAGCCACCAGTGCAACAGGGGTTTATACCAGCAGTGGTTGGTAGAGATTTTTCCAAATGTCCGGAGACATTTTTGGAGACATGAGGAAAAGAGGTCCCAGTTTCCCACATCTCTAGGTCCCAGTTGGACTCATCTGCAAGAAGGGCACCTTCCTTGCTGCATGCACAGAAGGATGCATTTATAGTTATCTGGGCATGTTTGGGGTGATAAGGAGTGATGGCAATGTTCTTTCTAGTCCTCCAAGGTTACCAAGTAGCTGACCAGAGAATTTCAGGAGCAAAAGTTTGAATTAAGCCATCTGACTGACTTCAACGTTAAAAGTCCATGCAACGATGGCTGTTTAACAACCAGGAGCATGCTTTTCAGTGATCCCTGCTACGGGTGTTTTCCAGACTCTCTATAGTCCTTGAGAGCCAGGGTCTAAGACTCCATTCTCCATTCTCTGACAAGGCTATAATTAGCCTGCCCAGTGCTTGCACAGCTTTAACGTACAATAACCATAAAACAGTAGCACAGACATCCCTTGCACAGAACAAAGGCTTCTTCTCGTCTTTCTGCTAATCATTGCTGTGTGACAAACTTTTTATAGCTCTTGATGTCTTTAAGTTTACTACTCAATTTTCACTTCAATAGAACACATTTCCAACTATTTTGCAAAGCACAGTGGCTTCAACAAATGACTCTCTGATAATTACTGTCATAGGAGAGCCAACTGCTCAGTATTTTAATACGCATTTTACTATTCTTAGTTGTTATGGTGGCTGTAAAAATCCATCATGCGATGATTGCCCTCAGCATCATTTCTCAAAGCACAACGTCATAGAAAAATGTCTATCCTCAGTGTCTGTGTGCTTGCCTTCAGTGGTCAAGCATACTAGACTTCCACATATTTTGGTGAAAATCGAGTGAGGTACTTTCCTTATAGATTTAGTGCTGTTGCTTAAGTAAGGATTACTCACAAATGTAAATCATCAAAGTCAGTGGGATGACTAATGTGAACAAAGATTAAATGGCAAGACCAAGTCTCAAATGTATATAAGAAATGACTGCAAAAAAAACATCCCACTGGTTTCTTTACACATTTCTCACCCTGGAGTATGACAAATGAAGCAGAAAAGTAGATGACTGGAAAAGTAGTGGTGAATAGTGTTAGGTCATACCTAAAAAACTCTCCCTAAGAGTTTTGACTTTCCTTTGTCTTGGCTCTGCTGGAGACCAGGCGGTGAAGTTTTTGACTTGTATCATCATTTTTGAGTAATCTCATTTAGATGACTAACTGAACCAGGCTTGTGTTAACTCTGTCATTTGGGTAACTTTTATGCAAGACAATTGTATTTTGTTTTGGAGATAAAATTGCTCATATCCAGACAAAAAACTGTCTTAAAGGAAAAATACGAAAACATGGTGGAGGATGTTATTTGTTTGCTTGTGTGATGGGGTTTCTTTTGCTTCTGTGTCAGAAAGCTTCATTTGCTGGGGCTTTAGGCTAGAACCTGTCAGCAATTGCTTCAGCTGCTGTAGGCCAGGGGAGCCTCTGGACTTGAGGGACTTTTGGGCCCTCTCTAGCAGAAATAGTCTTACTTCTCAAGAAATCATCACTTCACATCAGAAATCCTGCAAATTATTGGCCATTATTCCATTTAATTGGAATGATTCAAATGTCAGCAGCGAGGCAGCTCTGAGTAACTACACATTTCAAACCTCCCTGGTCCTTGGCAACCTCTGATGAAGGTGCCATGAAGCTGGAACTTAACATGTTGCCCGGGGAGCTCATTTCACCGCAGGCTTAAAACAGCCCTTCCCACTGGCATGGCAATGTCCCTTGTCTCCCTCCTGTGCTGCTGGCCATGAGAAACTGCTGATCTCCCTACCTGTGTGTCATCTCCCCCTTCCTTCCAAAAGCATGAGGGTGCAAGGTATGGCTTGCCTGCTCAGGCACTCCAGGGTCCCTGCTCCTTCTCCTGTGCTTTTATATGGTACACTCCAGATTTCCTACTCATCATGTCTGCTGCTCAGTCATATGTAGAGGGAAGCTAGGACTCATCCCTTTTTTTTTTTTTTTTTTTTTTGCGGGGATTTTCAAAGCATTTCCCCAT
>NW_009259786.1:2256532-2260060 GCF_000687185.1 Egretta garzetta | reverse complement strand
TGCAGGGATATTCATAGCATTTCCCACTTTCTATATACATACCGTACACTTCATAAAACGGCACATTTTCACATTCTTGAGGGCTTTCCAGTGATTTTTTTTTTCAGTCTAATCTTGAAAATGAATGGCAATGCGTGTTTCTACTTTCTACAGTATTGGCAGCAGTACCACAGAGTTTCAGTAACGGCAGTGTTATATGCAGTAGCAGCATATGTGTTCATTAATTAAAAGAACCTTTTTGAAAATACTTCCCCTCTTTATGTTTAAAATATTCAGGTGAAATCAGATACTTCCTTCGCTCCTGAAGATAGTGCTGTTCTCTAGATTGTCTCTGAATCTAAGTAGGGTAACGTGCTAGTGGCTCTGTGGGCAGAATTGCTATCTGTGTCCTAAGGAACAGGACATTTTTTTTTGCTTTTAGACTCATCTAAAATATTTGAACATCATAACCTTCTTACCTTCGTGTTTTACATTGTAGCTCTGCTTGAGAATATGACAGCCATTCATAGTCATCGACTTTGCTTTTGGACTTCTGTGTCATGCGAAGGTTATGAATGATCCATCAATCTTAAGTTGGCTGTTGCAGTGCAAAAGTATCATGTACATTTTCTTTATTTAGTCCGTACACTTATTGTGCAATTTTGTGTTTCTTCACATTTAACAGCTCCAGTAAACATTGCTTCACTTGTGTCTGCCTAAGTTACAATGTGAACATCTATTTCTCTTGGGTTTGCTTTTAGCAAGAGTACATTACAGCACAAATATTTTTCCAGTACAGTTTCCACAAGTGTTCCCAGACGCATGGAAATATTTTGATTAATACTTTGAACTGTAGTCAAATGACTTGCCTTTTTCTTGAACGTATTTTATTTCTGGCTTTGATCTTTATAAAATCACAATATCTTCTATTTTATGGAACTTTCACTACTACTCATCTTGAGCAGAAAGCCCTGGAGCTCTTGGTTGTTATTAAACATTTTTGAGCACAGATCACATTAACTATATAAAAAGATTATTGAATATAGTTTTCTGTGATTGCATTGCTATGTAGTAAACCTCCTACAGATATAAAGAATGTAATGCAAGGAAACCAAGGACTATAGCAGAAGTCGCCACATCTTCAGTTAATTCCAGTATACACACAGACACTCATATATAAATTATTAAAATAATTTTAATAGATCATAATATTAAAAAGTATTTTATTCTTATTTTGCTCCAAACTATGTATTATCTCAATTATTATGTCGTACTGCATGTGGACTGGAATAAAGGTGAGAAATTAAAGCCTTTCCTCTTCAGAGGCACTGGGACTTGTACTGTTGACTTCAACTGATTTTAAATTTTGGGCTGGGTCATATTCAAAGCGCAGATTACAGAAAGCCCAAGAGGCATGGACACAAGTGAATGCAAAGGAGTCAATCAATATTAGAGGTGACAGATGTTACTTTCTGTTACATTTTTGTTAATTGCTTCTCAAATGGCCCTTTTGTGGACACTCCATATAGCGCTATGACTCAGGACAGGCTCAGCAATACTCACTAAGCCAAAATCAGAGGTAGCGTTAAGAGGGTTTAAGTCATGCAGTAATAAATACTGACGAATCTAAAGGAGTTGAAGTTAATATTGTGCTGTCCAAAAGCAAGTATAAATCCTACCATGCTAGAGTCAGTTGAGAATTTAGCTAAAGATCTTCATGACCTACTTCATCCCTCCAGTAGGAAAATCAGCAGAGGTGGATAATCATAGAAAGATTCTCTTTTTAGAGTTTTCCCGAAAGCCTTAGACTCCCTTTGTGCAGAATGTTAGCTATGGCTTTCATCCGTGCTATTTTTTTTTTTTCTGTACCTCAGGAGAGGAGGAAAAATGATGAATACGTTCCTTCAGCCACATCAGCACTCAGCCCTCTGTCTCACCTTATCCTTGGAATTACCAAGCACCCACCATAAGGTTTGGAGAGTAAGAACGGATTTTGCTGTAGAAGGTTTTGTCTCTCCTGATCTCCACAGAGCAGAAGTAACATGAAATAATACAGTATCTTTGTTACGAACCTGGGGGAAAGATCATGTCTGGTTTTATGGCTGATTATAATTAGTGACAAACATAAGCAAATAGGCAACCAAACTCCATCTGGAATATTATTTCCAGGACTTTCCACCCACGTAGGAAGGATATTATTGCCTTGGAGACTTCTTTCTCTATTTCAAGAGTCTAAGTTATGAAGGCAGCTTTGAGTTACTGCATTTATTTTTTCTAGATATGAGATTTAACGTTGTTAAAATTATATGCCCAGGATTCATCATAAAGATTTTCTGTGGTGAAAAAGGCATCTATGTTGCCGTTTAAAAAATTGCCTGAAGTTTGGGGATTTACTTCAGTTTTTGACAGCCCTGGGGACTCTCTGTGCATTATATTAGTACAATACGCGTAGCACAGGGCATAATGTGCGCTGAGCAAGTTTCTTCATGTAGGTTCTCTAGTGTGCCTCAGACCGTAAGTAGACCACCAGTATTCATGAGCAAGCAGGTCTTCAAGCTCATTGCTCACGCCTGACATTTCCAGTAGCATGCTGACTGTCTTTGCACGTATGTGCATCCACTGGCAAGTGAAAACACGGCCAAAAAATTGACCATGCAGCCCCCCAGCTGGAGGCAATGGTTGATCTCTCGGGCTGCTTCTGAGTCCCCTTTCTGGTCATGGTGGGCTCTGTAGTCCATTACCATCAACAGGGTTCTGTATCCTGGGTATTAGAAACAGGGAGGGAAGAGGGGAAAATCAATGCGAGCAAAGGTTATTAGAATTGCATAATAAATATTCTGGGAAGAGATATAGAAATTAATTCAAGGCACTCAAATTTGTTGTGGAGGGATGGTATGGTAAGTGTGATAAAAGATGGAGGGCTGAGATAAACCGAAAGGTATTCAGTGAACTCTTCTGGTGTCTGAATTTGCTTTCTGTTACGTTTGCTTTGCTCCAGAGGACTATCTCTGTTGACATATAAATACAGGATGACAGAGTAATGTAACAGGGCTACGTTAGTGAGGGCTGTGCTATTTTGGTGAGAGTGTTCAACAGCATGAAATCAGGAATCATTTGTGCTCTGGAACTAGGATTTAATAAAGAAAATTTTCTGTTGTCTCCATAAATTTTACTTGTGAAGGAAAAAAAGGGAGAGGGAGTGACAGACCTTCTGCGAGGCAAAACCCGAGGAAGACGCCTATCACACACTTTATCAAACGTGTACATTCAAACACATTCCAAGAGGAGGATTGGATTTCTTGCTGGCCATGTGTCGTTTTCTAAAACGGAGGTTAAACGGGGGTCAAACCAGCGCCGGGCTCTCCCGCTGAATCTCCGCTCCCGGTAGTGCCCTGCAGAGGGAAGCGGGGCTTGGAGCCGCGGGAGCGGCGGAATGGCGGACAGCCAGCGTCGGCGCCGGGGGGTATGGCCCCCAGAGGGCGAGGGGCGGGGTCGGCCACTTTCTCCCCAACGTGCCCCCGCTTTTGCGCCACGCTTCAGCGCTGCCCC
>NW_009259786.1:2254457-2255128 GCF_000687185.1 Egretta garzetta | reverse complement strand
CCCGGCCCCTGTCGCCGCGCCGTGCGGGGCTGCGCTCGCCTCAGCCTTTTTCGTCACTTTTGTCGCTGTTTTTCAGGCGCTGCGGGACCGATCGCATAATAGTTCCTGGAAATGTTGCATTATGTAACCACAGAATTCGCTGGCAGCCGGGCTGGGAAGAGGGAGCTAATTATGCGATTTTATAAGCTCGCTACAAAGAAACTAGGACAATCTCGCCCTGAAAAAAAGCCCCCCAAGCCCGTCACTGTAACAGATTTTGTTAAAGTGCCTTTAATAAGGGAAGTAGACAAGCGGGTGAGCGGGGAGGCGAGGCGCGCTTGCCGGCTGCGTGCCGGGTGCCTTAAAACGAGATTTGTGCTGGTCTATATTTAGCCCCATCGCATTTTAGCAATTGTGGCTTCATGTGCTATTTCTGGTCTTTTCTCCAGAGCTGTGCGTGTAGACGTTCGAGGCCATTTGCTCGGATTTTTAACTCCACGCCTTCAGAGACGTTTTGATAAGGCTGTATTTTTAGGAAGGCGTTTCGCCCAGCCGCTGAGCCCTCTCTCCGGTACGGGCTTTCGCTTGCCGTTTCTTTAGGGGGAAAAACAAAAAAGCAAAAAAGGTGAACGTTTAATTTAAGGGAGAAAGGCGTTTAGGAGATGTCAGCCGCGCCGGAGGGGAGGGAGCGA
>NW_009259786.1:2249197-2253982 GCF_000687185.1 Egretta garzetta | reverse complement strand
ACCCTCTCCTGCAGGCAGGGAGCGCCAGACAAAGGCCCCCGCCCCGCCGCGCTGCCGCCTGCCTCCTCGCCCCGCGGGAGGGGTACGGCTGGCAGGTAGGCATGAGATAGCCTAGCACCCCACCGCAAACCCCCGCGACCCGAGTATTTTCGGCTTTCTCCTTACGTAACGAACAACAACAACAGAAAAAATGGCCATTGCCCAATTTTGTTATTTTGCCAAGTCATTTAGGCGTTGCGGCGTCAAAAGCTGTGGTTGGATGTCCCGTATTCTGGGGTCAGCCTGCGCTCTGTCCTCGACGGGAGCATAGCTTGAAAGTTGCAGGTGATAACTGGGCTTTCAAGATGAGGTGACGTTTATGTGCGACTAAAAGGGTCCTCTAAGCAGATGAAACAGACATCGCTGTACTTGTAACCAAAAACTCCGAAGTCCAAACTGGGTACCCCAACTGCTGTCTTTATGTCTGGTATACCTGCTGTAGGTAGTAGCAGCAAAGTATTTTAAAAACATGATATTTTTGGTAACATGCATAAACTTTTCTGTTACCTGATTATTGGGGTCAAGTACAGCTTTGGTCGTGAAGCTGTCTTGGAGTTAGTGTTGTGTCCTTGTAACTTGTTGTGTCCTTTTCTTGTCCTTGTAACTTGAACGATTGCACTCAGTTTCATTGTGTTTGCTCCTGTGTATGTAACCTACTTCGAGTCATCTTTGCCCTCCTCAGTAATTAATTCAGTCCAGAGCTGCGTTTAACATATTGCTATGTGCATCACTTTTACGGTCCTTATTCAATCAAAACGTTGACTTTGATGGGAAACTTGAATGAATAAGGATCTGTGTTTTGGCCTAAAGACCTGATTTAAACCAAGAAGTTCAAGGATTGCTGAATAAAGATTTTTAGTATCATTGGCACTAACAGTTATTCTTATAAAAGTTCTTGTGTTACAGATGTCTTTCACTGTTGAGGTGCGAACACTCTTTAGAATTATTGTCTCTACTTTCCATTTTTATTTACTTTACATTTTTTAACTCATCTGAGGGCTCCAGAGGACTCTTAACTAGCTTTTAAGATATCCAGCTTCCTGGATTTGACTTCAAAGCCTCAACTTTCTGCTGGTTTTTTTTTTTTTTTTTGTGGCTGGTTTTTTTTTTTTTTTTTAAAGGAACTGATCTGAAAGGTGTCAAAAAGCTTAGCGTCTTCCCATGAGTAACATGAACTCACATGACCTCCTCATAGCTTATCTTATCCTAAGAAGGAACAGTATTTGCTATGCTTTGGCTGAAACATACAGATATTCTTTCTATTCAGGACATACAGATATTCTTTCTGTTGCAGTAAAGTCTAAACAGAGTCTGTGAAAGACATCAGTACCGTGCTGCTTTTTTCAATCCTTTATCTTGAAATAAAACTCATAAATAAAATAAACCTTTAGCTCATTTTAAATTGACTTATTTTCACAAATAGTTATGCAAACTCTCCTTATGCAATAGTTTTTTCCAGACAGCAATCTCGCTGCTGTTATAACATCACTATGATGCAATAATATGAACAATAAAATCCTCTGTTTGAGTCCTATTACACACTGTTAAGCAATGTATCTGACTCATCAGCGTAATTGACTCTTCTAGGTGACCTTGCCGTGATCATTACAGCCAGTTATGAGATATAAATGTGCTTAGGATACGTAATAGAAAAAAAATGCAAATAGATGGCCAATTCCTGCAGTTTGTTCTAAAAGAAAATGACAGTTGATTTCTGTGTTACAGTATTTTACAGTGTTTTAAAAAAAAAATCACTTTTTTTAAATTTTCAACAAGGTATATGTAACTGTCTAATATTGACGCTAAGCATGACTGTCAAAAATAAGGTTGTGTAAGCAAGGGCATACTTGGACTCTACTCAAAATGTGATAGAAGCAATGTTCTTAAAAACATGTAGTAAAAGGTAGATCTGAAATGAGCTATTATTAAGACCTCCTTAGATATCCTGTTTTTTTTCCTAATTCATGTGTTGAATTGATTCATGTCCAAATTAGCATACTGTGAGACTGAATATGGTGACAGATTTTACACAAATCTACCTTCTATCAGAAAGAATGCCTTATTTAAGGTAGGGGGTTTTTTTCCCCTCTTCCCCCGCCCCCCCCCTTCTTTTTTTGCTCCCTCTTGCCGTAATTTTCAGCCTGTCCTGTAGTATTTGAATGATTAACCAATTTTTGCCACAGAGGTGGCTGCACAGCAGTTAGCAGTGTAGGTGCCTGTGCTGCAAGACCTCTTCTTAGGAGTGGAAGGCAATCCAGTAAAGAGTGTGGCACTCAGCAGGGGCAGTGTCTCTTCCCGCCAGGACCACCTTGCAGAACCGGAGCTCTAAAGACAGCTATTTCTCTGTTCTGCTTGCGGGGAGTGGTAGATACCAGCATTTTACAGGCGGTGTTTGTCTCGCATATTTGTGCTTCGGTTGTTATATAACAAGATGCATGTTTAGAGCATCAGCTGGGATTAGTTGACATAATTCTGCTGCCTTTAAATAGCGCTATATAAATTTAGGTCAGCTGAAGGTCTGGTCCATGCTTGGCATTTTAAGAACACTGTTCAATAATAGAAAGCCATTTGTTGTCCAAATAATTAACTTTTGATTTGGGGGTTTTTTTTATGGCTCTTAATGAGGGGAAAGCTGAGATTGTATTTCCAGAACATTGCTGCTATTAAGTTATAGCTTTTTGCAGTCTGTTTTTTCCTGCTGTCAAGTAGATATTGAAATGAGGAGAAGCATATTGTCATAGTACTGTAACTTCAGTAACCATTGTTTCTGTTGGAGTTTTATTAAAAATACTGGAAAGTGATGTGATGTTTAAAATGGCATGATTTATATACATATACATTATATATATGTAATTAAATATTTATGCAAGTTATATATACATTTTCTTTGTTTGTCAGCTTTAAAGTTTTTCCTGGTGCTTTAAGTAACATTCTTAGATTTTGTTGCTCCACCCTACCCCCCTTAAATCAGAGCAGTAAACAGCTTGCTTTGGAAAAATTGAACAGATCTGATAGAATCATACTGTCTTCCTAAGGAAATGGAAGAAAATATAGGTCAAATTTGCACCTATTAACCTTGACTGACCTTTTTGAGCAACAGCTACATATGTTTCATGTTCTCTAGATAATAATTTTCTTTGCATAATTTGTGTAATTTACCTTTGAGAAGCAGGCTGTACTTTAATGAGTTAATTTGTAGTTATTAAGATAAACAGTAACTTAAATAATTCTCCTAACAACAAAAGCCTTTTGTAAAAATTACATATGACATCAGCTTTCTGGGTACAGCTTGGAGGTGGGTAATATGAAGGTGCAATACTTCCATGTGTTACAAGTTCCATGATGAACATACTTGGATTTTTTTTATATTTGATTGAAAAGTGTCATAATAAACAATTGTTGTGTTCCCAATGGACTATATTGTGTAGACATCTCCCCATTTTTTTTCAATAAGATGATCAACATTTTAGCAAAAATGGGTCATCTTGTACAAAGCTGTCATTATCAGTGTTCCACTGACCTAATTTCACGTTGATCCTGAAACTGTAAGCACTTAAGATGCCCATGAAGCGTTAAGAAAAGGGAACCGTGTACAGGATCAATAGTTCCGCATTGCTCCATGCTTTTGTAATGGATTCATGCACGGTCTCTGTGAGTGCAACTATGTAATGGCAGTAATTGGTGGTAACGTTGTATTGTAAATGCTTTTCCCCTTTGTGACCATGGATAACCTGTCCATCACAGCATAAAATGCAGTCACCTAGTTTTTTCCCCCGGAAGTTTGAACTTCACTTGCTCTATGTTGCCTAGACCCTCTTGCCCACGAATCTATCCTAGGGATATCTCTCTTCCAGTGGAGCCAGCTAAATAAAAGGCAAGAAAACAGATGCTGAAGGATTTCAGTGGAGGTTGGAATGGAGCCACAGCCTCTGTTGGAGAGGATTTCTGACATAGGGTAGACCTGAGAGGTGCAGAATCTCATGGCATAATTTTTGTCTGTGAAAAGCAGTAGAGGGGCTCCGAAGTACTTCAGCAGTGCTTAGGCAGGCTGTGTGTTTACCACCTAAGCTTAAACTCAGCCTCCTGTCCTACGTGTGCAGTGAGGATGGTACTTTTTTCTGTACCTCATGAAAGTCTCAAGACAGATAGCAACTGTTTTTTAAACGCTTTGAAGATAGAGTACAAACTATATTCTTCAGTTTTTCAAAGTTTGGAATGCAAACTGGTCATCTTGGTATCTATGAGTAGCTCCCGCACCAGCTCTTCTGGTAGGTGCGTAGACAAATTTTCAAAATAGATAAGCTGTGACAGAATATAATAGCGTTAATATAATTAATGATGCCTTTGCAAAACATGGACAGCAACAACTAAAAATATGCACAGACTCATATCAATAAGAGCTTTTATTGTTTTTCTGCAGTTTGCTGTATAGTGATGATGGTGATTAGAGGTGTGGTTCTTTTTTAAAACAAGAAGTTGCACTTAGCCACTATTTTCTTCCATATTTGAGGAACTGAGAGAGAATTCTTTTTGACACATGGTGATACAAAAGTGAATTGTGTTTGAGCATCCAGCTGCTAGATATGGGATTTCATTTGGTTTCATAGAATCATATAAAAATATCAGAGCAATAGAATCAAACATATCCTAGAATGAGATAACTAATTGTTTAAAAAAATATGCTTGGAGATAGCATGAATTATTTCTCTAAATGCAAATAATAATACGCAGGTGCTCTGTAGGGAA
>NW_009259786.1:2237410-2249173 GCF_000687185.1 Egretta garzetta | reverse complement strand
GTTCTCTAAAGTAGAAATGACCTGTGTAATTAAATTACACAGAAGAGAGAGAGGAAAGGTTGTGGCCCTGTCCTTCAACCTTTTGAACATTTCAGACATTGCAGTGTGAATACACAAATCCCCAGGACCAGATCCTTAATGCACTATTTTGACACAATCAGATCACTTAAGGTTTTTTTTAAAGTCCATGGATAAATTAACTTTTCATGATCTCTGCGTATAATTCTTTGCTTCAATAGCACAAGTTGTATACAACAGTCTCTATTAATACTTGGATCTGGGATTGTACTCTGCTTCCATTGAAGCCAATGGCAAAATTGCTGTGGGAGCAAGGCTGGGCCTGTAATTAAGTTAATAGGGTCGAGTGTTACTACATTGTTGAATTGGCACTCAATGCCATTAACATCAACCAACCAAAAAAAAAAAAATCTTTAACAGTGACTAATGTAAGGCAGTATTAAATTTTGGGTTTATAACAATTTACGAGGGAGTGATAAAGTAATTGAAAAATTAATCATAAGGGAAAATATTGGAATTTGAAATATAGTCAGAGGAATCATTACTGTTCATTAATTTATGTGTAAATACTGATGTTTTCCAGTGGAATTATAAAATGCAAGTGAAGTGAAATGGATGGTTTCATTGAAGGCATTTTGCCATTATCATCAGATGGAATTTAATTTGTTTACAGACTCGGCATTGGGCTGATCCACATGGAAAAGTATTAATAAACAAGGGCTTTGACTCCTGTTTGTACAGCAGCAATTCCAGTTGCCATAATAAAAGTGTTCAGGGAAGATGTGGAAAGAGCTAAGGATTTATTGTTGTGTTGTTAGTTCACTAAAGTAATGGCATGAGAACTAACTGCATAAATGGCAAACCGGTAAGGCTATGTCAGTGGGCTACATGTCTGTCCTGACAGCTTTACTGATGGACTCTGGCAGAGAGCAGAGTTGAATACTGCATGCAAAAATGTGGCCATTTTGATACACGCTGGATATTTGCTGTAGGCTTGCATACTACTTACATTCTGTCTATTTGTGCCAGGAACAATGTGTACAGGAGGGAGACTGGCCAAAACAGGAGTTATCAGTGCTGCAGTGAGCAGATTGTACACTGGAAGGGCCCAAACTACAGAAGTCCTGTGGAACAAGGGACGTGAACTCTGTGGGTTGTTGGGTTAAGTGCAGCTGAGTGCCAGTGTTAGGCTGCAGGGGATTATGTTTGGACATGCAGCTGAGTCTTTACTGACACATAGACGGTCATACTGATGAACTATGCCATTAGTCTACATTCATTCAGGAGAAAAAAAACACAAACCAACTTTTTGATAATTATTAATATCATTACTACTATTTAGTGTCAGACAAACACCAAAGTGGGATCACTTCTATATGCCGTGGAAATGGAAGACTGGAATCTAAAACAGGGAAAAAAGTTGTATTAAATCTGTGTAGGTTCGTCTAAAATATGCACAAATCCTATGTTTATAAGTACTTCCTTGCTGTTGCTACTGTTTCAAGTAAGTGTAGCTGTTCCAGGGCATATGGGAGATAAATATATGGAAAGTAAAGATGAATGAATTAGTAACCCTTTTCTAAAAGAATAAATATTTTTATTCGGGTTTGAGTGTAGCACTCTAGTACTGTTAAATTCAGTAACACCTCTGCATTGGTATGGACCTGAAATTTCACAAAAGGTGTTTTGAACCCTTTTGACTTCAGTGAGAGTTGGCAGAGATGCTTACTAAGAGACAAGTGATGATTTCATAGGTATTCAGTACATGTTACACTGCTTCCTGCTGTGTGCCATGGAAGGTGTAAACATTTCCTAAGAAATGCAGAAGTTGTTAATAATACAAGTGAATACAGTGATTGTAGTATATTGAGACAATTACAGATCAATAGCTGTATATTCCCTGTGCTACAGGGTAATGAAATAAAATCCCAGTATTTTTCTTCTTCTAATGTGAAGTCATGTTACAGAGACTGAATATTATACAAATGCCACAAAAATTCCGGTGGCCTTCTTTTGTCTTTTTTTATTTTTATATTTTCAGTGTTCAACAATGATTTTTTTTTTTTGAGTATTGTGTTGCACTAGGTTTAAATTGGTATGCATATTAATTAAACCATTGATTACATGTAGCAGTGAAACAGACAGAATGGCTATACAGCTTCTTCAGCAAATCAAATTATAATGAATGTTTGGACAAACTGATGTTGCTTTGTTGTGGGGCTTATTTTTGTTTTTAAACATGATCCAGCTCCTATTTAACTTCACAGAAAACTCCCTTTGACTCCAGTTTGAATTTTGGATCAGGATCTAACTACGTAATTGCTTGCATATTAGAGATACATTTCTGCTTTACAAGCATGGCAATTTGTGGTGCTGTTTTTGCACTAAAAAGTTAGATGCTGTCTTTGGTGTGGCTGGCTTCTAACTATTTTCCATTAAGGCTGTATTATCGAAGACAAATAGTTACATGTCAGTAATTAACCACAGATTTTAGGAAATTCTACTTAGCTGTTCTATTAAATGTGTTAATTTTTCATGACAGAAGAGTTGGCATAGTTTGGTGGAACAGAACCCAGCTTGAAACCTGAGTCTTTATGACCCTGCTTAATTGTTATTACATCACTCACTCCTCTTTGCCTTCTGGAAAAGACAAGAGAAACTGGCAGAATACAATTCATTAATTCTTTTATAACTTTCCCAACTGATGTTAAAATTAGTTTCATTAGTCATTGTAAAAACATTCCCAATAAATAGTGACATTCATCTGAAGTGGCTGATTTTTTTGTTTGTTTGTTTTGTTATACAGGCAAGAATCATTGCTGACTCGATAGTTCTATAAAAGCACTTGGCATACTACATTTATTTTACCAGGAACATGACTGACTATGGAAAATGAGATATTGAGAAGCTATTTCTCAGATCAAGACTAACTGATCTTATGAGAAGGAAGTATTTTGGCATTAAGAGGAACTAAATAAAGCAAAGGCCAATTTAAATGCTAAGTTCAAATTTAATGATTAGAATGTCTGAAGCTAAAGGTTAAGCTAGTTTTCCTTTGTTAGTGGTAAGACTTTTAGGTATAACCTTCCACTTTAATGCAAATGCTCTTTTCTAAAGGTGCACACACCTCAATTGTATTAAACTTTACTTTGATGTAATAAGACTATTTTTGAAATGCAAATTATTATTTAGATGTTATTTCTCTACTATATTTTTCAGTACTGATTTTACTGTTTTCTTTGTAAGAGACAAGAAAAAAAATTATGTAATATATTTTTTCTTGTCAAAATTTTTTTAATAGTTAGATATTTGCCCAAATTCTGTGTGTGCATTTACTAGATTGAATTGATAAGATTGATCAAAAAGGCATTTTAAAAATCCAAGTGTGTGTGTGTGTATAAACATTTGTATATAGATATATATAGCTGTATATATATGTCTATAGGATGCAAAACCAATAATTAAATTTTTAATAGCTTTAATGGATAGTGGTGTTATTTTAAGACAATAGAAAGCATTCCAGCTTCTCTAAATCAGCTTATGTTATTTTTAATCCACAAAGGACCCAAATATATAGCATTTCTAAGTCACACACCACAGCTGTTTTCAGAAGAGATGCTTTAATGTGGAAGAACAAGATACTTTCCAGTGCTGCTCATCAACATGCCTGGTGTCCAAGTGATATCATGGAAAATTTTGTGACAACATTACTGTGGGATCAAACCTTGAATATTTTTTTTACTGATTTTTTTCCTTGGATCATATTGTATATGTTTTGGAAGCGTATCTGCTACCTAGGTATCATAAAGCTTAGAATACCTGTTGTTTCAGTGAGCTGTCTTCATATTACAGCAGGTTTAATGAACCAAATGCTAGTCTAAGCTTTTTATCAAAAGCTACTGTTGCATGTCCTGAGCCAGCAATTCCTAAATCGTAATCAAATTCTCTATTTATTCCAGGTTTTAAAGAAGATTCCCACTGCTTCTGCCAAGAAAATTGTTTCTAGACATTTCTGTCTGAGAATATGAAAGAAAAGGAAGAATGTGCGTGGATTTAAAACCCCTGTCTTTATCAAGTTTTGGAGTGGGAAGTACTGGGGAAATAGCTTGCTCTGTTGCTCATTGTAGATCTACTACAAATTGTTTCTGATGCAGCTGAGAAAAATGCAGACCCTTAAAAAGGAACACGGACCTGTTGAGACAAGTAGCAACGTGGACAAAATCATGGTACTTAAGTCTACTTTAGCAGAAGTGTCTGAAGAATTGTCTACAAATGAAGATATACTACTTACTGAAGCAAGTAGTGGAAAAAGCAAATCTTCAGCTTGCCGGAGAAAGCGAGAATTCATTCCAGATGAAAAGAAAGATGCTATGTATTGGGAGAAAAGGCGGAAAAATAATGAAGCTGCCAAAAGATCTCGTGAAAAACGAAGACTGAATGACCTTGTCTTAGAGAACAAACTAATTGCACTGGGAGAGGAGAATGCCACTTTGAAGGCGGAGCTGCTTTCGTTGAAGTTAAAGTTTGGTTTGATCAGTTCTGCAGCTTATGCCCAAGAGATACAGAAACTCAGTAGCTCAACAACTGTGTATTTCCAAGACTACCAGAGTTCCAAATCAAATATTAACTCATTTGTAGATGAGCATGAACCATCTATAGTTGGTAGCAGTTGTATTTCTGTCATTAAACATTCTCCTCAAAGCTCAATGTCCGATGTGTCTGAAATATCATCCGTAGAGCATACTCAGCCAAGTCGTATACAGAGCAACTGCAGAAGTCCTGAAAATAAGTTCCAGATTATAAAGCAGGAGCCCATGGAATTGGAGAGAGAGACAAGAGATGACAGAGGTTCATATAAACCATCCATGTATCCAAACTACATGGGAGCTACCTTCAACGTGTACTCACATTCTCCTCCTCTCTTGCAAGTTAACAGGTCCTCTAGTAATTCCCCCAGGACATCAGAAACCGATGACGGTGTAGTTGGAAAGTCATCTGATGGAGAAGATGAACAGCAGGTTCCTAAGGGTCCAATCCATTCCCCAGTTGAACATAAAAATGTTCATGCAACAGTTAAAGTTCCAGAAGTGAATTCTTCAGCTTTGCCTCACAAGCTTCGAATTAAAGCCAAAGCCATGCAAGTTAAAGTGGAAGCAATGGATAATGACTATGATGCAACACAGAAATTGTCATCACCCATTGACATGTCCTCAAAAAGACATTTTGAGCTTGAAAAACACGGTGCACAAAACTTGGTGCATTCTTCTCACACTCCTTTTTCGGTTCAGGTGACTAACATCCAAGACTGGTCACTGAAACCAGAACTCTGGCACCAGAAGGAACTCAATGTAAAAATTCAGAGTGGTTGCAAAACTGGAGTTGTTGAAATAAAAGACAATATCTACAATGTCTCTGAGTCAGAGAACCTGTATTTGAAGCAGGGCATAGCAAACTTATCGGCAGAGGTTGCTTCACTTAAAAGACTTATAACTACACAACAAATCTCTGCATCAGACTCTGGTTAAGCTACTACTGAACAAAGGCTTATTGTTCTAAAGGACGTCATTTGCAGTAGATCAGTATGTTTTGTATTATGCTGAATTTTCACTGGACTTGTGATGTCATTTCACTGTAACGTTCACATAATGTCTGATTGGTGTCTTTTTGTGCACAAATTATTATGAAGACTAGGTTGTGTTATGATCACTATGCCTTGTGTATAGTCAAGTAGCCTGTACAAAGGCTGTATATAGTGAACTTTATTTTCTTTTCGTTCTTCTACTATAAAGTGTGCAAGTTACCAGTTAAAATAAAATATTGGTGACAAACACAGAACATCTACTCCAGTTCAGTTGATTTTATGAACTTGTAAATAACTTGTTAATTAAAAACTGGCTTTTTCTTACACTGTGCTCAACTTCACTTACGTGTTTGGTTTTTACAGCCTAACAACCAAATTACAATTTACAACATGTGTAATCCTTCTGGCCACCTTTTTCCTTAACACGTTTTTTAGAAGAGACTAGAAATAAAGTGAATATTTATAAATGAAACAGTACCAATTAATAGCCTTAGCTTTCTTTAACTTATTTATTAGTTGAAGTTAACCAAAACTCATGCAGATTCTAACCAGTAACTAATATCAACAACTTTTTTTTTTTTTTTTTTCCCCCCCCCGCCTCCTTCTATCTCACATGAGACAGTAGTGAGTGTCCTGAATGGTTTATGGTGATGAACCGTATTTTCAATATTATAACTTGGTGTTTTAGATGAAATTAGTTAAGTTTGATTTGTGCAGCTGCAAAGTTTTCAGAGCCTTGCAGTGACAGAATTGGACACCACCACCTTTGTCAAGGGGTGGCTTGTGTGTGCAAGGGGTGCATGTGCGGAAAGAGGTCTGCGCACAGGCTGTGTGGCAGCATCTGTCCCTCTCACCCATGGTGGCTCTCTCCATGGCAGACCGTGGGCTGCCCGTAGAGGAAGGGCAAGGCTACTGGATCTGCAAACTCTGAGCTCCACTAGGCAAGCGCCTGCACGGGGGGCAGCCAGTAGGAGTAGCAGAGCTAGAGGAGGCCACCTGCTTGTTCAGTTCCCCGTGTGCGGGGCATAAGGCAATTGTCAATGCATTTTGTCAGTCTTGCCACCTATCTGGCCTGGGTTTCAGTGGCTTAGTAAACGGAACTGGAATACCCTGGCTCTCGACAGGGCACTTTGCAGAAAGTAAGCGAGAGACTGGGTGAAGGACCATGCAGCCCAGATGCTCCTAGCCCCTTACAGTGAATTCATGCAGGTGGGAAGCTCTTCACTGGATGACTGACAGGGCTGCAGTGCTCTTTTGTCTTTGAGAAGAGCCATTGAAGGATGGAGAGTAGGACTGCATCACATATCCTTGGTTTGGCTTACCAAAGTCTTTTGTTTTAAAATTAAAAATAATTTATAAGTAGAGCATAGACGTGGCAGAGGTTCTTTTCATCACAGTTCCCCCTTCTTTTAACCTACTAATAAAGCAAACTAACAAATAAGCTTTTTTTCTGAAAAGGCGCTTTATTGATTGCCATAATGAATGAAACCTTTCCATAGACTTAAAATACTAATTAAGAAAACAATATGTAGGTATTGTTTTTCAAATTCATACTTGACTTGAGGAAGTTTGTCAGTTTTTTGGGGATATGAAAAGGAGTCTGAGTCACTCCTTCCTGATAGCTCTGAAGCTTGGTCCAGCAGTCAAGGCAACTGCAAAACTCCCTGATGTCAGCGAGGCCAGGATTGGGTTCTGCACCTTTTCAGGAGCTGATGATTCACAGTTGTGTTCTGGGAGGACCTTGGCACAGGATTCACTGGTACTTTCTGAGCTTTTTTGAGCCTTCTAACTGCTGTGCTGTATTTGTGGCATTCAGAGTTAATAAACTGTTATTCTTTTTTCATGCCTTAATAATACAATAGACCCCATAGCTGGGCTCTGTATGTATTTGGTAATTAATATAGATGACATTTCAATGTTACTGAAAATAAGCTCAGGATTCTTGCATGAAATGTAAAAATTTGCATTGAATGATGGGGATATAAGACATGAGGCAGTGATTGCTACTGTCTCTTTGCTTGCTAAGTATCTTCTGTAAGCAACAATAAAATTCTTTAAATATTTTGCATATTATTTATCACATGTAATGTGTTCGAGGAGAGGACTTAAAACTCTCAGTGTTGCCATCTGTGTAAGCCTAGATCTATTGGGTTTTTTTCCACTTCTTGTTACAGTTGTTTGTCATAATGGAAGAATGTTGTCCTCTTTCTAGCTCATATATTTTGTGTATCTGTTTTGTGCAATTAATACTTAACAGTAATGATGTAGTTAATTTGTTGAAGGATGTCATTGCAAGAAAGTTATAGCATGGAGCTTAGGAGCACAATCAGATGTTATTTATACTCCCTTTATACCTTAGTGTTATGCTTCATTTGAAGAAAGAAATAAATAATTTGTCTTTTGTTCAAAACCAGATCTAATTACAACATGATTTTCTATTATGTTCACTGTCTGACACACAGGCGTTAGCTGCAGCTGGTGACAAATCTTTCTGTGCTGAAGCCACCATTTCTGCAGCTAGTATTTGGATTTTCTTCCCCGGCCCTCGTAAGGTTGTGGCACGCAGGCCTGTGGGTGGTTGTCAGCAAGCCCCGTTCCTGGTGACAGTTGCAAACTGGCCAGGCACAACTCTCCACTGCTGGAGGGCGGTGCATGTGGTGCGGTGGATGGCCTTCTCCCCCAGAGAGCCTCCCCCTCCTCACCCGTCTTTTGCCCGGTTTCCTTCAGGACATGGTACCTGTCCAGGAAAGATGGAGAGTTATGCTGACTAGGGGGAGGGAGAGAATGTGGTGGGACTCCCCTCCCCTGCTCCAGCTTTCGGCTGGGACACAGTTACATGTGCACATGACCGGAGAGGCTGGGGAACCAGCTAGCTGTGCCCTCCTGGCCTGCCTTCCCTGTTCTTCAGAAAACGGAATCGGCCTCCATGAAAAGAATACCCTTGGCTGGCCCAATGGTCTCTCCATTGGAGACCAGAAGGTTGCTTAGAACACAAAATGGGCTTCACCTAAGTGGATGCAAACCGGTACCGCATCCTGTAAGTCACAAACAATCTTGTAAGCTCAGCGATTGACTGACAAGACAGCATAAAACATGCTGAAAGCGGAATCTTTCTCATGTGAAGGAACATGGGTGACCAGAAAGTAAATGAAAAATGACTGCAGAGCATGCCTTCAAATGAGAATGTTAAGGAAGTACACATACAGAAATTGGGAACTCCAGAGGCTTACTTGTCATTTTTCATGGGAACACAGGAATTGCCATACTAGATCAGTTTGGCTAGTCCCAAACCTTGCCTGTCATAATCATTGGCATCAAGGGCTTCATAGAAAGTGTTAAGAAAAGTCCATGGCAAATACCTGTTGATTAGCAAAGTAAGTTTTTTCCTAGTGACATCAACTGGAGGCTAATCACGCTGTGAGTGTATCAGGTCCTCTTATGTATAAACACAGTCACAGATCCTCATGTTCCAGCAACACCTATATTTTGGTAGGGAGTGAATGTGGATAGGCCCACACATATAGCTAGTCTATACATTACGGTTTTTTGAATTCCCTCAACTTTCTGCCTTCAGTAAAACTTACATGTTGCATGGGATATATTTAAATTTTATTAATATTCTGTATAGCCAAATATCCCCTTATTCCCATATAAGAGACAGGTAACTGGCAATTCCTGGCTGATCTTATTATTTTGTATGTTTTCATTACAGTCCTTATGTTCATGTGAGCAGTTTATGAGACTAAAAACGTTTATGTTTAGAACTTAACAGAAATGTAAAATTGCACCATAAACACATTTCTGAAGTTTTATTAAAATACCAACTTCTAAAAATCTTTTCTACTTGCTAGTACATAAATATGCTGTTGAAAATAGGCAGCATACAATGAATTTAGCAGAAAAGTCACAGAGAATCTAATTAATATGGCCTTTATTAACACCATATTGTTTTAAAAATACTTTTACAGTTTATTGCACAATACGAGCTTGGTAACTACAAGAACACAACAAAACGATTTTTGGTATTTATTGCATAAGAACGAGTAGCACATACTGTTCCATTACAGTGCCAGATTAGAAGTTAAAAATACTAGGCCAAATCCTAAGGCTTTTAACTCAACGTTAGATTCTACTTTCCTTAATGAAGCAGACTTTTTATGCGCGCAATAGGGGACCTAACTCAAGATGAGTAATGTTACCAAGACATAATCTTTACAGTTCACTCGTGGCAGGGACTCCTACTGATTTTCCTGCCACTAAGGCTACCTCCCTCGTGGCGCAACGATGATATATGAGTCACTTTATTAATTTCACTGGAGTTACAGGGAACTTGCTCACGTATGAAAGAAAAGGCAGACAGATATTCAACTATTATTTATTCAATGAGAGCTCTAAAAGGACTCAGTGAATTATGAGCAAAAGCTCAGAGTTGAGGCATAGTGTTTATTTGCTTGAAGGAGAAAGTATCAGAAGACATTTGGTTTTAGGACTCCAAAAAATTGCTGGAATGCATCTATGCTTTTTATGATTTGACGAGCCATTACCTGTGTGTGCCAATCCCCATGGCTGTGACTGGAGTTAGGGTAATTGCTCCTCCTTAAACACTACGGAGCTCCACGGGATTGTGCTCAGGAGGACCAAATGGAGGGCCTGCAACTCTGCCATGATTTTATGTGGGTTTTAATCTCCTGCACACAAGCATCCTTCCTGCTTGTACTGCATCTGAAGGAGAACTGATCTGAGAAAGCCTGCATCAGTCCAAACATTCTGGGAAAGCTAAATGGCCATCTAATACTACTGACGTTCAGATAACATGGTCAATTTTTTCTCTACCATCCCTTGTTCCCCCTGCAAATAGATGCACAACTTAAAATGTCAGGCAGTTGTTACACTTTTCCATGCTATTCAGGTTCTTGGATGTGCAAATGCCTGAATGGGCATCTAAGTTAATAACTTGCATATGCAAAAAGATCAATCTACCCTGCTATCTGTGTGTGCCAGAGGCGACATCCATTATGTCTCAATTTATGAGGCATGATACTAAATGTTTCTTTCTAACAATTTGGACCTCTAAAGGTTCTCTTCAGTTTTGTGTATAAATATACAGAGGACATATTGCATTGATTTCCATGGGATTTGTGTTATGCAGCCCTGAAAGCCAGGATATTAATGGTCTGTATAACAATCAGAAAATAACAAAGCATCATACTGTATTGTGGAAAGTAGCTGAAAAGATGGCAAAATGCAACAAGAACCAGGGAAGTGGGACAGCATGTTCCTTTCTCTGGGCCTTGTTCCCTTTAAGGATCCAGAAACGCCAGAGGGAGCTTAGAGGAGAAGTGAAATAATAAACGCTCAGGGGCTGACCCGTGAATTACGAGTCCACACAAAACTGTAAGCCCACACTATACATATCAATAGCCAATCTACGTGCCCAAAGTATTTAGTTCCTGTTCTCAAAAAAAGTCTTGGTGACACAAGTGTTTTGAAAGCCTGGTGGCTGAAAGTGTGAACGAGCAAATGTCAAAACCGTGCAGGGAAGCAAAACTGCATTGGACAAGAGGCAGACTTTTAGCTTCTGTCCTCAGCTCATGTTTATGGCATTGAACACCACCAAACTTGGAGCGAGGCAAGCAATGCTGATTTGGCGGCATTGAAAGGCAGTAGAAGAGAAGAGGTGCAGTTGGCAGGGAGCTACGGCGATCGTGTGGTCCAGCTGCCTGCCCACTCCAGGGCCGACGAGAAGCTAAAGCCGGTTATGAAGGGCCTTGTCCAAACGCCTCTTTTCAAGGCACTGACAGGCACGGGCCATCGAGCACCTCTCCAGGAAGCCTGTTGCAGTGTCTGATTACCCCCTTGGTAAAGTAATTGCCCCTAAAGTCAAGCCTGACCCTTGCCTGACGCAGCTTTGAAGCATTCCCAGGCATCCCGTCTCTGGATCCCCAGGAGAAGAGAAGGGATGGGCGCCTCCCTCTCCACCTCCCCTCCTCAGGAAGCTGTAGAGGTCACTGTCGAGGTCGCCCCTCAGCCTCCTTTTCTGCAAACTAGACAAACCCCGTGTCCTCAGCCACTGGGCATCCAGCTGGTGAGCCCCTGCCGAAGAGGGGTTCCTTTCCAAGCGGAGGAGGGGCAATGCCAGCACCCAGGCTGGATCTGGAAGAGGG
>NW_009259786.1:2213896-2234804 GCF_000687185.1 Egretta garzetta | reverse complement strand
CCCCAGCACTGCTGGCCAGCCCTCTGGGCTCCCCTCCTTCCTCCCACAGGGGGTCACAGGCAGCAGCACTCGGCTTGCTCTGGTGGGTCTTCTCCTCTCTTCCTGCCCTGGCCAGAGGGCACAAGGGTGATGCCCTCTGCTCAGCACCCACCAGGCCTCACCTGGGTACTAGGTCCTCTTTGGGTTCCCAGAGACAGGTTGAGAAAGCAGAGGGGCTCCAGGGAGAAGGGTCTGTGGGGCTGGAGCTGGTTCATCATGGAGCAGAGAAGGTGTTGGGGCACCTCACAGCACACCCTGGTGCCTATGGGGAAGGCAACAAGGGGATGGGGACAGGCTCTTCCCAGCATCTCCTGGTGGCACGGTGAGAGACGGTGGTACCTCCTGAAACCAGAGAGGTTCATGCTGGAAATAGGAAATCAAAACCAAAATCCCTATGAGTATCATTAATCATTTGAATGGGTTGCCCAGAAAGGTTGTGGGATCCCTGAGCCTGAAGGTCTTCAAGAGCTGAGTGGCCATACCCCAGAGCACAACTGTCACAAGCCTGTCAAGGGATGCTCGCTGAAGTCCTGGAGGAGCAAGCATTGCCAGTGCGAAATACAGCAACAGTTTCCAAAGGTGCAACAGTTTCCAGAGGATTTTGACTTTCCAGTTTCATTTGATTCAGGAGCTTTCACAAGCATGTATTTCGGATAGGATAGAATAGTTCTTTGAAGGGACCTGGTACAATCATCTAGTCCAAGTGCCTGATTAGTCCAGGGCCGACCAAAAGTTAAAGCTCTTATCACCCTTATTTGCTAGGGGAACATCTTCAACAAGTATGGTTCCTATATTTTTCCTTGGGCTTCCTCTTGTTATTAAGATATTTTAAGAAGCCTTTCTTGTTGTCGGGCACAACATTGGCCAGTTTCAACCCTAATTGAGCTTTGGCCTTTTGTTTCATCTCCCTGCATTTGTGAACCACAGCTCTGCGATCTTCCTGCAAAGCCTGATCTTGCTTCTAGAGCTCAACCAATCTCTTTTTTCTTCCTGAGTTCCAAGAGGAGTTCCTTGTTCAACCAAGCTGGTCTTCTGCCCCACTTGCTTGACTTGTGAGACAATGGGATGGCTTGCTACTGTGCTTTTAAGTGGTGGGTCTCCAAAACTGACCAGCACTCATGGACCCCTAAGCCCTCAAAAGCAGATTTTTTTACTCTCTGTTACAACCTGTCCATGTGACACTTGCTAATCTGATGCTTTCACTCACTAGCTTGGTTTCATGTGAGTCTGCAGTGTTTGTTAATGTTTATTATTCTTCTGATAATCCTGCTCACATAAAACTCATGTGATAATGCTCCTTAAGGAGGATACTCACTGTTCATGTGTGGCCCCAAGAGATTACAGTGTGACTCCAGAGACCCCATGCCAGAGTCTCCTCTCTTTATGCCATGTTTTTATAACATGGCTGGAAGTGGACTTTTTTCTTAAAAGAGTACGGGAGTGTATCAGGGTAACAATGGCCCAAAATACAGTTCCACTGCTCAAGAGTGATTACTGCATGTCCCCCAATCGTTGACCAAGATGTTTATTCCCTGCTATCAATTCCCATGGGCAGATCTCAGAAAGCTTCCCTCAGTACCAGTAGTGATCTAGTTGAAGCTGTTTCATTTTCCCATCCATTGCAGTTAGTTCAGATTCCAGATGCTCAGATTTTCCATAAGCTGCTGAAGCTATCTCCTAAAATAAGGAAATCACAAGGTCATTAGTTCAGTCCCATGAGCAACGCTGACTAAAATCTTGAATTAGCCAAGGCCAGATCTCTTGACTTCAGCATCCTTGCTCAGTTTGAAATGTTTCTTTCTTCAGTTACCTGTGTCTTTATTGTGCTTTTCCGTATCTCCTCAAAAAGCATAAATGAGCAATCCTAATTAAATTTTAAAAATGAAAGTATTTAGAGCTGAGCCTGAACAAATTTGACCTCCTTGTTTACTGCTGCCCTCCAGACTATCTCTCTCAATATCAATTTGAACATTATGGTGCATTCTTGTATACACAGAATGCTTTCCATCCAAATTTTTTCCTGACTCCTGCGTAGTGAGACAATCTCAATTCTACTACCCTACTGTGGCTTTAATTTGGCATTAATTTTCTGGCAACACGGTATTACACAATATTTACATCAGATCCAGCCTTCAACAAGGATTTAATTTTGTTGGTATGGTATGATATTTTTGTGCAATGTAATAGGGGTGCTCTCAATGCAGAGAATGTAAAAAGGCAAAGCAACAACAATGTATTCATCATGTAACTGTGGTTTGATAGCTTGGGCCATATTTGTTATTTATTATACAAATTTCCTTTGCTGAACGTGGTGTAATAACTAGCTTTTGGTATTATTTTCTTGGATTGTCTACCTCAGCTCTGTTAAATATTTTCTGCACCACCTCTGACAATTCTTGGCTCCAAAAACCGTAGTTAATTATGATGTAGTTACTTCATAGGAAAAAAACCCTTTTTGTTGCCACTTGAATCCTTTATAACAGGAAGCAAAATGTGCTCCTTAGAGAGCTACTCCTCAGAGAGGTACTCAAGGGTTGGGACAGAAGACCTTTTTTTTTTTTTTGAAGACTGCATACACACACTTTTTTTACTTACTCTCTTTCCAAGTATCCCTGATTCAGCTGAAGCTACAGTCCTAAAATATCCACAGGGCAGTTGCCTGCATCTGGCAAATGGTGCTTTTTCTGAACTGCAGCAGATTCTTTCATTGGAATTTCAATCAGGACCATTCATGGTTATTAAAGCACTTAGGTAAAGGAAAAAAAAAGTAAAACTATGCATGCCAATAATTTTTATTTAAATTCAAGGATGACTAAAAGTCCAAGGGCAGTCTGCAACTCAGTAAAAAGATTACTAAATCTGAGATAGGAAAAGAGGGACAGGTTACTGGAATATGAAGTGTTTTTCTTGGAAATGATACAGTGTATGTGTTTGCCTATCTATTTATAACATGAAACATGACCCAAGCACATTTTTCCTTTGCAACATGTTAAGTGTCGCATGGGTTTTGAATACATATGTAGTGGTGAAATACACGTAAAAGCTGCTATGATGAACTGATCCAGTTTTCTCTCAAAACTTGTCAAAAACCCTTTGGAAACAGTAATGATAATTAGTAAACAGGTTTGTATAACACGTTTGGAACCTGAATTGAAATGAAAATACTTTGCATGTGGTGCCAAGTAATTTTTCTAACACTGAAAGTGCATTTCTGTAGCGTTCCAAACTATTTTTTCAGTTTGAGGCCGAAGACAGTGTCTGTTCAATACTTCTGCTTATTTTATGTGTTTGTACATTTCTGAAGCATTCACTAGAGAAATGGGAGCTCTTCTGTTCTTGTCTGTGACCATTTTACCACTCAAAGGTTATGGGAAAGAGCATTAAAATGGGGTAAAGAGCAACAGAATATGCAATGAAATCAAAAGAATTTCTCTCACTGTAGCTGATTAAGTACAGCATCAGGCAGAAAGTTAAGTAAACATACAGTCATAGAAAAAAAATCCTACACTGGGGGAAAGACTCCTTTGGTTCTTCTTGCAAGAAGAATTGCTAGATGGCAAGTCTAATTCTCACAAGAACTTTTGCTGCAAACTTTGTACTCAACATTTGGAGCTTATCCTGTCAGGCAGAAAGTACAACCACATGCAGCATGAGAGAAACATTTCAGTTTGTATGACAAATGTCACTTGAAAACGGGCTTTGCTTTTAATTTAGAACATTGTAAACACGTCAGGAGAAACTAGTTTTGATCATTTGCCAAATATTGCACAAGTATTTAGACTAATAAATAGCCTTCTATAACAGGAAGTGTACTGTATATTTTATGTGTTCCCACAATTTTTAAGGGAAAGTCTCATCCCTTCTGTTTCACAGATGTTTCTAGAGAAAAAGAAAACTAGATAAAATAGCATATATTATTATCAAAAAAGCTTTTCAATCATCAGCTAAAGATTTAGGGACCATTAAAAGTACATTATGAATAAAAGTACATTTTAATTAGAGGTTTTTGCTCACTGATTAGTCTTTCAGACCCCAGGTTAAAGTCATGACTTACTGAATAAAATATGATGTATAGTTAAGAAAATAATCATAGGGTCTATCATCTCATTATTTTCATTGTGTAAATTACAAAGTAAGGCATATTCCAGCTGTTAGGAAAACCAACTGGTCTAGTTTCCTACACCATTATTACAGCACATGGATCAGACCTACGAACATACAATGTACCAAATGTTCTGTCTCATGCCACTGTTGCCAAGGCTATGATATGCACCAAGATCTAAGGGTTTTGTTTGACAAACTGCACTGGACTCTCCCTTTTGTATCGAAAATGTCGCAGGAAGGAAGCAAGCCCAAACAACCTCTACGCCTTTTAGGCGTGGCAAATGCTTATGTTCCCTTACCATCCGGCTTGATGGGCTGATAGTATGGAACAAGCAAAGATAGTTCTAAAGATGGGAAGAATATCTCTACTTCTAACCCTCCAATAAACTGCATTGGGGGTGGTGGTACATGTTAGATCAAGGAATGCATTATTATCTTTATTTGTGTTTTCACAGGAGAAAGATGTTCTGTGGTTAACAGAGGTAATTTCAACTTAATTCTGCAGAAATTTGGTGTGGCTTTGGAGAAGGTACAGGCCAGTATGCAGACTGCTCAGAAAGTTCTTGGAATGAGTTAGTAATAATGTTTTGATGCAGACAGCAAAGTATGCAAATAGTTAAAGAGTCTTTAAAGTTGGATTCTAACCAATGAGTTTGAGAATGTTGAGAGTGCAAAATAAAAGAGGATTGGACTAACCATGACATGAGAGCTGATCACTTTTAAAACAGAGATGGAGCAATGTAAAATGAATCAGGGGACTGAAAAAAATGCAGGAATCAGGAAGAGAAGTCGAAGAGGTAGAAGGTTTAGGAGAACTGGCAGAGAAGTGACACTAAGGACACAAAGTAGGAGATGGGGAATATAGGAAGGGAACAATTTGCTTAATGATGGGTTTCACTGGCAACAAGCATAAGAAAAACATATGGAAGGTGGAAACTAAATTCAGTTATGTAAGCACATGTGAAGGTCTGAGGTAGAAAATGAGCTAGATATGTCAACAGGAACAAGAAGCATATATGCACATCAGCACTGTCAGACCAAGAAGAGAATTGCTGCTCTGCCACAGGACAGAAAGGAGGAAATAATGATAGAAAATGCAGAAAAAATTTAAAGGTTTGTTATTTTTGGATTAGCATTCTCTAAGAAAGTTAATACATACATGTGGCCAAGACAACAGCTGTACAGGACAGCATAGAAATACTTCAGTGAACTGGACGCTTACAAAGTGGCAGAGACCAAAGAATTTCAACTTTGGATTCTTACAAAAAGTAAGGATTTGTGAGATTCTTGCTTAAACAATGATCCAAAGCTATCTCAGATACTGCAGTAGCTGTTCTTGAGAAATGGGGTGATGCTCTGGGAAAAAAAAAGAAGTACATTGCTTTTTTCAAAAATGGGAGTCAAACTGAAAAATTGTCAATCAATCTATTTGTAGACACTTTGAAGTTAGTGAGGAAATAGGTGAAAACAATCAGGAGTTAATCAGGAACAAACTAAGCTATCTTACTCTACCACAGGGGAACAGGCCATGGGGCAGGGAAGAATAAATAGATGGTATGTATCCTGACTACTGTAAAGGTCTTCTGTCGCACATGACAGATGCACAGCAGGCTAAGGAAGTGTGATCAAGATGAAATTGCTAAAACGGGGATGCAAAAGCAGTAGTATGACAATATCTGATGGCAAGTTGACAGTTTTTCATTGCTAAATAAAAGCTAGTCCAAGTGGGATTTTGCAGTAGCCTGTGCCTAATTTAATCTGTTAAATATTTCCATTAAAACTACGAAACTGTAATAATGTGTTTATTAAATTTGCTGACAATTTGGAGCTGAAATAGACTGTATGTAAAGTGGAAGACAGGTTTAAGATTCAAAATTATGTTGGCAAAGTTGGAAAAAGGATATGCAAGTGAATGGATGATATTCAACAGTAAATGCAAGATACTATATTCAGACAAGAATGTTCAATCACACAATTGCACGGTGGGCAGTAACTGCCTCATGGCAGGCCTCCATGGGTGTGACCCGCGACTTGTAATGGAATACCAGTTGATCATGAATTAACAAGATCATGCTGTTGGAAAAAAGCATATTGGGACATATAAACGGGAGAACACCTTACAAGATGCAGATAGAAATTCTGCATTATTAACGCATTGGGTGTTTTCAGTTTTGGACACTACCTTCAAGAAGAACATAAAGCAAAATCCAACCAATGGCAAAGAATCCATAAAGGATCATGAAAAGGAGCTCATCAAACGCAGGACCTACAAGAAAGTTGGAGAAAAATGATGTTAATTAACCTAAAAAAAGAAAACACTAAGGAATAATACAGATAAGAATCTTCATGTACATAGAATGTTGCTGCAAAAAATAAGGTAGTAATTTATTGTCTATTCAAGGGGGTAAGATAAGAAGTAATAGACTTCAACAACAGTAAGAAAAATTAGAACTGGACATGGAGGAAAACTCACAGAAAGGGATGAGAAGCACTGGACCAGATCACTTGTGAATGCTGTGAAGTCTCCATTGCTGGAAATTTTTAAAAGCACCTTAGATAAGGATCTGTCAGGATGCTATTTTTTTGGGGAAAGGGGATAAATAGGTCTATTCCTTGAAGCTCCTTTAGCCCTACCTTTGTGCAGATCTGTAATCTGTCTTGGCCCTGTTCTCCTTAACAAACCTTCTCTGCCTCAGAAATAATTGTGTATAAAAATTAATCAATATTTGCAATGTCCTTGGGAATAGTGCTGATCAGATTGCTGTCTTATGAGTATTATCAAAGAATCAACGTTTAGATAATCATTAAGAAATTAATGCACTTATCTATACCTATACAAACCATGTGTGTTCCTACTTAGGAACTTAGGCTCAGCTGTACATGGATTTACCATTGCCAGCAATATCATAGAATCATGGAATATCTCAAGTTGAAAAGGACCCATATGGATCATTAAGTCTGACTTCCTGCTCCTCACAGGACTATCTAAAACAAAATCATATGACTAAAATATATATAGTAGTGCAGACGCTCCAGGAGTCACTGGTACGTAGAATAGGGAATCATATTCGCAGTCCTTACTAAGAGGGGGAAAGATGGTTGTATTATTTCCAGCCTGGCTTTCATTAGATGTTACTGCTTTACTCTTCTCCCCATCTCCATTTCATCAAATCTTTTATTTATTGCAGCTTATCACTACCATTACAAATAAGAGCTTACAGACTGAAGTTCAATATAATTGGATGACATGTTTTCTCTCTATAACATGTAAAAATGCATATATAGCCATTATGATTTGCTTTGGATCTGACTTCAGCCACTATTGAAAACTTATTGTTCCCTAATAATACATGAAAATGTCAGGTAGTAGTTTAGCTATCACTGCTCCCTGAGTGCTCTTTGAATTATGTTTATATTTAAGAAATATGTGTCTATTATAATTTTGACAGGATTATTTGACTTATAGATTATTTTCATTATCTTTTGAATAGCTATCACATCTTGACCTGTATCCAATTCCTACCTAATTAAACACTTAATCACCTCATCAATTCCTTTCTGAAATGTCAAATTATTACTACTATTATTTTATTGCATAGCAATAAGAATTGTATTGGTAAGAAGACCCAATTCTCTCTTGAAAAAGCTTTAGCTAATTGGATCAAAATTTGCATACGGATCTAACTAGGAACTTGATTTAGTTCAAAAATTCAGATAAACAGAAAACTGTGGTATTTCACATTTATAATTTAAAAAACTGTACAGTCCAACAAAAGATGGTTTTGAAACTTATTAGCTAGGCTGTAGTAGGAAAAATGTATTAATTACTTTTGGAAAATGTAACTCTTAAGGAATGGGATTTGTAATTCCTTTGACTTGACATTAATTTTTTTCTGAGCCTTTTCCTTACTTTGATTTCAGACAATGAATCACAGACACTACAGCTGGAAAAATCCAGCTTCACATCTACCATCAATGCGAAAGAACATATTCTTCACTATTTTTCCAGGCTAATCTAAATCCTGTCAAATTATTGGACTTTCAGTTCATACTGTAATAATTCCCTTACTTATTCCATTGATACAAATTTATTGTTTTT
Source organism: Egretta garzetta (assembly GCF_000687185.1). Classification (NCBI taxonomy): domain Eukaryota; kingdom Metazoa; phylum Chordata; class Aves; order Pelecaniformes; family Ardeidae; genus Egretta; species Egretta garzetta. The sequence goes on along the minus strand of NW_009259786.1, from coordinate 2,226,562 downwards.
CCTGATCCAGTTTAAATAGAAGTTTTTTCTTTCTAACTCTACCATGTACCCCTGTAAACATAGATCTGCCTAGATTCCGTATCTTTACTTTCCTTGACACATTTACATCTCACCCCTTTTCAGTTACCTTACCTTTTAAGGAGCCTGGCTTTCTCAGAGTGAGGAACTGAAATTTTCTAAAAATAAGACCTCTTTGTACACTCAGATAAAGCAGCTAAAATGCAAGGGATTGGAATTGCATTGTGTCTTTCTAGTAACAAGCTTATGAGAAAATGCATCTCATTTAGCATAAAGGAAGAGGAGGAAGAAGAAATATTCAGAATTTGGATTAAAATTATACACAAAAACCCAAGGAAACATTTTTTTTCAGGACAAAATAAAGTGAAATCCTGGCCCTAATGCAGTTAAAATTGAGTTCAGTGGTACCAGGATTTTACTGTGTTTATCTTGAAACATATTCAATACTTTTAAGTTTAATTTCATCTGAAGACACAGTGGAGGTCTTCCTCTACTTTTTCATAGAGCTGAATGAATAAAAATATTATCTTGTATGAATTGTCCAGCAATAATCCAATTTCAGTTGTCTGCTTTAATTTAAAACCCCAAATTAATCAATTTGCAGTGTTCTGTAGTAAAACTTTCCAATATATGTAAGGACTGAATATATATTTTCCATTTAGTCAGTTAAAAGATAGCTTTTTTGCCAAAATTGTTTTGTTGTTTGTCTGCCAAGTCTTGTAGAAAGAGTTGGAAATCTTCTTTGGAAATCTTTGGAAATTCCTAAGTGCATAAAATAAAATAATTTGGTAGCATTATAGCATAACAAAAAATATACCCAGCAATGTTAAGGCATAACTGGGGAATTGTATCTGAGCATGCTAGGAAACCATTTAAGGGAAAAAAGCATTAGCAAATGCATGTCATTTTGCTTGTGTAATTTGTCATTAAGAAGAGAAAAATAAATACATAGGTCAGAGGTGAAAGTTTAATTTTACAAAAAGTCCTTTCCTGTATTTTTAGCACTTATTAGAAGGAAAAACTGAAGGTCTTAAAATCTCTTTTGGAATTTTCCTGGGAGAGGATGAAACAGTATCCAGTCCTTTGTAGTAACAGTCTTGCAGGAGTATTGGGAGTTGTTGAAATCAGATGGCATTTACTTCTTTCCATTTGACCTCATGGAAACCCCGTTACCTATGATTCCTGTACACAAGGTTTCCTTAGAAAGGCAGACTAAGGGAGACAAGGTCACCTACAAATTCCCTGAGAAATTTTACAAGTAATTTATGACTGACAAGCCCAGCATTACAAAGAATTAATTGATCTTGCACCTCATTGCTTGAAACCTTTTAAAAGGTGGGCTTGGATAATACAAATTGAGAGTCTTGAGTGAGTTTCCTAATTTTCTTCCCTCCAACCTTGATGTATCTTATATGGATACCTATGCCACCTCAAAGCAAAAGATTTTTTCACATCTGTCTTTAAGATCTTGCAAACTTTCCATGTGAGGACATGACCTGAACTGATGCTAATATGTCATACAATGTTATTTGTATTATTTTGGAGAATCTTGCACAGCTATATTAGTATCTTGTTGCTTTAGAGCAGTTCATTGCTCCACTAAGGGGAAAAAAAGCTGCAATGTATACAGACAGTACTTTGTTTTGGTTGTTATAGTCACCATACACAAAATGTAGCTTTAAAAGTGGTTTCAAACAGAGTAGAAAAAAATTTAACAGATATTTGCATGGATTTAACTCCTACTAGACACTGCTTTAATATTACCATAGGGCACTACCTTTATCCAGAACATACCTGCCTTTTCATATGGATCCTTTCTAAACTGTAGGCCCTCCAAGATGGAAATAGCACAACTCAGCATGACTTTTGACAGAAAGGTGAAAAGTGAGGAAAAGGCACATTCTTAGCATTCCAGTGATGTCACTGAGGACGTGTAGTTCTCTGTAACAAGACATGGGAGATGACACATAAGGCTAGCTGGCATATCTTTCAATCCAATTAATTTCCTTCATGGCCACCCTTACAAATGACTGGGCCGTTCTAATTTAAACTTAGCCAAAGCCTGAGACAGGCATTCAGCATGGTAAATCTTAGTCTGAACAGCCACATTTATTACAGTTGTAAACCATTTTATGGTGTCGGCAGGTGGACAAATGTAGATGGCATCTGACTATAATATGAAATAGTTTTCTGGTTTTGCCCTTCACATACGGAAAAAAACCCCAGTGGGTCTGGATGAATAGCTCTGTGCCAAAGCCAGCCTCCAAGTAGTTAAATGTCTCTATTCTGCATCCCACACACAACTGTGTGTGGGAATGCTTGTAAGTTTAATGAAGTGCTGACTGAAAGAAGTTTATGCCAGACTTCCAATTAGATACTAATAAGCTAACCTTAGGTAGCATAACCTCTTTATTATGAAGATGTGAAGATGGAATATGTTAGCTATAAGCAACCTCAGAGTGCTCAACTTCATAATGTTGCCAAGACTTTTTTTTTTTTTTTTTTTTAACAGAACAAGCTTTTCCTTTTAACTTCTTGGGTCAATTCACGTCTTTCCTAAAGTCAATGCGACCTCCCCATTGATTCCAATGGGTTTTGGATTGGGGTCTTAGATGTGCAGCTGTTGCTAATACAGGCTAAGTATTCAAATACTGCACAAAATGAACAACAAGAAGCGGTTTATAAATTTATCTTGTACAGTAATCTAACCCAGAAGCTAGAACAAAGGACAGGAGGATATCTATTTCTTTTTCTTAGATCCCTCACATCATATGTAAATGGTCGTTCTGCACTGATTCAGGTCTAGTTGCACATTCCAACTATCTCCTGGCTCCAAGTTTAGCCAAGATCTAGGCATATTTGTCCCTCTGTTAGGAAGTGGACAGAATAGAACGGGTCTACAGTATGCTTCACCTGCATCTTTTATTAGGTCCACCTGTATATTGCATCTTTAAGGTAAGCACTGTGGCATCTGTTACTCTGTACAAACAGTATATTCATCAGTTTTCTCAGGCATGAAAGTGAACTTTACTGCTAAATTCTTCAAAAAGTGAGCTGGGTATCATGATACAGAACATTTCAACACCCAACTTTCAGGACACCTAGCTGCTCTGCTGGGTTCTGTAGGCTTTTAGAACCTACATCCATGAGAAAAGGTGGAACTTAAGAGTGGGATATCCAAAAAGCAATGTAAGCAGCAAACAATTTAAGCTAGCCAATGGGGAAATACTGAGGAAAAAAATATATTTTAAAATTGTTATCCTGTTCATAAGGTTGCTTAGCCCTATAATTACGAAAGAACTTGCTTTGACACTTACTGCGATTTTTACAAATATATTTGGAAGGTTGCAGCACCTATTTAAATCTCCTTTTTCCAAAAATTGCTCTGACTTCAAATTGTTGCCATTAATCTGTTTCTTACCTTTGTTGCTAGTTTTCTGTTAATAATGGTGATTAACAGCTGGCTACATTCTATACTGGGAATGGAAAAATAGCTCACTTGGTGCCACTGAGCACCTTGGAGGTACATTTGTTCTCCAAGAAGTACTGTATCTGACAAGTCTGACAGACCACATATTACAGCCAGTAAGAAGTTTTCAGCCAGCCCGTGAAACTGAAGTCTTAGATACTTTAAAAATTACTAAAAAGATGAAAAATCTGAGAGAAATGACACTTTGGGAACATGCCAAATTCATTTAAATTGCTACTTCAATTGATATTTCCACTAACAAATAAAGAGTATATATGCCATCCCTAAATTAAAACTTATTTTCCTATTCTTTTCATTAAGAAAACCCACCTGTCTTCACTTCTTGTTCACTATTGTGGCTATTTTCACAGAATCACAGAATCGCAAGGGTTGGAAGGGACCTCGGGAGATCATGTAGTCCAACCCCCCTGCTAAAGCAGGCTCTCCTAGAGCATTCTACACAGGACTTCATCCAGGCGGGCCTTGAATATCTCCAGAGAAGGAGACTCCACAACCTCCCTGGGCAGCCTGTTCCAGTGCTCTGTCACCCTCAAAGTAAAGAAGTTTTTCCTCATATTCAACTGAAACCTCTTATGTTTCAGTTTGCACCCATTGCCTCTAGTCCTGTCGCAGGACACCACTGCAAACAGACTGCTTCCATCCTCATGACTTCCGCCCTTAAGATATTTGTATGTGTTGATAAGGTCCCCTCTCAGTCTTCTCTTCTTCAGGCTGAACAAGCCCAACTCTCTCAGCCTTTCCTCGCAGGGGAGGTGCTCCAGTCCCTTTATCATCCTAGTTGCCCTCCTCTGGACTCTTTCTAGGAGCTCCTCATCTTTCTTGAACTGGGGAGCCCAGAACTGGACACAGTACTCCAGGTGGGGTCTCACCAGGGCAGAGTAGAGGGGGATGATAACCTCCCTCGACCTGCTGGCCACACTCCTCTTAATACACCCCAGGATACCATTTTGTGTACTTCTGTTTTGGTATATGTGATAATTCAAAGTGTAAAAGTTTAGAAAGCTTGGTTTTATAATACACTTGCATATGTTTTTTACACATAACTCTAAAGACATCAGTCTGTATTTGAAAGAGAAAATTTTAAAGGATTTTCCTCCAACAGACTTAAATAATAAGTCACCTTATTCTTTGTATATCCCTTTGCACTTTTTCCTTTTAGCTTGTTACCCAAGCTTTGGTATTTGAACAATAGTTTTCTTCTTCTCTAGCCCCATTTTCTTTTTATATTTGATCCTGTAATGAAGTTCTAACTGAATTTGTGACATCAGTCATTTCCATGGCAACAGACTGACGCTTTAAACATAGGATTATGATGAATTCAACACAGGATCGAGTAAAAGGAAAACAGGACTATGAGCAAGCAAGATTTTATCAGAGCACAACAGTGTTCTGTTAAAAGGGTGGAGAAAGAAATACAAATGCTGAATACACTTCCACTTTTTAACATTACAGTTCTGCGTGATGGTCCATACATTGTGGTTATTTATTTCAGATGTTCACAATATTTGATGTAACATCTGTGGCACTCAGACGTTGCCAAAAGTTTCAGACACATTCGTTAGTCTTGTTCTTACATATCTAATGTAAGACACATTGGGTTTTCATGACTACTTGCAGTTGTAAATAAGCTCAGCAGAGGTAGTAGGCTCTCATCACCTCTGAAAAATCATGCTTAAAACATTTCAGGTTGAACTCTGAAAAATGGGAACACAAGCAACCATTGGGAAATACGGCTGTACATTACTTTGTCTTACTAAGTTAATGTTAAGAGATGCCATAGATTTAACATATTAAAAGCAATAAAACCACTTCTTTTAAAAAATACTTTTAGTCCAGCACAATCCAATTTATGTAATGAAAAAATACCCTGTTTTCTGTAAATGAGATTCCCTTTAGCTGAATTCTGTTATTATGAAGTGTCTCGAGTATAATGCAGACATACACATGGATGTGGATTTCTGTTGGGTCAAATTCCTGTCTCACATTTTCCAGGCTAAAGGTTGCATTAGAAATGTTACTAGAAAACTCTCATTTGGGGGGCAGAGCAGACCCTGGTAAGCAGTGACATCTCCTCTGAGGTTCCATCTTGTTCCCACCTCATCCTATACTGTGTAGCTCAACTGAAGCTATACTGACAGAGCTCATATAGTCACTGGGGAACCAGATGCTGTGGCGATATCAAAACTACAAAAGCTTTATTCTATAGTTAAAGAAGCTATGGTATTCTATGCTTCTGTGCAGTGGCTACTGTGAGGATTGTCAGTTTTAGTCTTGCTCTGCCCAAGATGCATGAATCCGAAGAAGTATGGCATACCTCCTTTAAGCTTCATTGGCAGAGGGTGCAGTATGAGGGAGGAGAAAGATACCAATGATACCCCATGTCTCTGTGTCAAGAAATACCAACCTTGAGGTCGTAATTAGAGTCCGATTAATACATGGATTACGAATAACACCAAGAACTGTTCCAATATACCCAACTGTATTAAATACATATTCCAGTGTTCACAGTTTACTAGCTCTTCTGAACACTTTGGGAATTTCTTTCACTAAGCAGTTTAAAATACTGTTTCAGAACATGGAAACATCCCTTTCTTGTTCATGTTTTTACTTCTTCCACCTGTTGTTAGACTGCATATACCACAGGAAAATGGCGTATTTGAAAGACTTCAGTGAAGAAGAAAACTGTATTCTTAACTTTTATTCAGGTATAGTGTTGAAACAGCACAAATGCCACAAAATTTCTGAAAGTTATGGGCCATTTCTGAAGTAGAAGACTGGGCAAGATCAGTCTAACATTCTGGCTTAGTCTTGGAAACCTGGTTTAGTTGTTTTTAAGACTTCCACTTTATTGAGGTGTTTAGATACATAAACCTTCTTTTCTTGCCAGCTGCTGCCAGGGCTGAGAAGAGACAGTATATTGTGTTCTGCTTAGCAGATACAACAAACTTTGCAGGGCACAAGGCAACTGGAATATAGTTTCACCTTCCAGACATAAAGTGACATACACAAAAAGATGCTATCTAGAAAGAACATGTTAACTGTACCTCTGAAGACAGGTTAATTTTTGTAGATAATTTTTCTTTAACTGATGCTTAATTTTCACAAATTGCAAAAACTGATTCCTAGATGAGATCCTCATTTTGAGGATCTACAAAAATATGTCTTTAAAAGAATGTTAAGAAATCAGAAATCTGAAAATTGCTGTGTTGGAAATGGCAGTTTACTGGCACTGGTGAATAAAACTATATTCAGTCTGTGCCTAGGCACATAGAACGCTAGCTGCTCAGTATATATTTTTTCTTTTATTTTCACATGCCAATTGCTAGCATCTTGATCTGAAGGATCTTGCTTTCTTACATAGACAAAAGACTTACACTGGGGTGTTTAAGTAGAAAAAAGGTTATGGTTAAACCATTCGACAAAACATAGAGTCCCTAGCCTACATAGATCTGGTTAATCTATTCTAGTAGCCATGTGAGATATAAGGACTGATTATTTAACCTTTTGCTTTGTCCTGGAAATTTGGGTCATAAGGTCATTCAGTTTCTTTGACATTAGAAGAGTTCTTCTATGTGACAGAATAAGCTTTCACTGAAAATGCTTATTCAATTTATCTGACTGTCTTAATTGCATCAGTATGCAGAGACTAAAGGTTGCAGGAAAATACAGTTAAGGCTAGAATGTAAAAGATAGCCTAGCCTAATGAAACTGAAGATCAAAAAAGCCCCCAGTGTTTTCCCCATATGGCGTGAAAATGAATGTGAGGCATTTCTCAGAAAAGATAAAATATATTCAGTAGATCTCTGCATGACATACTGTTAATCATAAAAGACTAAAAAGGAAAAGCAATGAATATAAATACATTTTATATCATAACAGCCTAAAATTTATCTTCAGAGTGAATTGTGCATAATGCGTCGTATTTTTCAAGCAGTAACTATGCAACTGATTTTCTTCAAAAATGCTGCAGCTTTTAGCAGAAAGGTAAACAGTATCTTAAACTTCACAATCTACAGTATATCTACGGTAAGCTCAGTAGCTCAGTTATTGTGTTTAGACATAAAGCACCTAAAAAAAAAACAAAAAAGAAAAAGAAATTAGCTGAACAGAAGGGAAATGTAATTATGTTATTCAGAAATGCAATATACATCTTAACTCCTGGCTTGCTCATGAACAGTAATAAAGAATTACATCTGACAAAAACAATCTATGAAGTGCTGTTGATTTTTCTATAACGTTTTATAACTTGAGCATAAAAGACCAGGTTTCTCTTAGTTGCTAGTAGGGACCTGGATTTCATGACAAGTGTATTGCCTTTAAGCAGTGAGGGTTCCTTGGTAAGTTCTTTCCACTAGAAATCACATTACATCAGGACAGAAGCATTATTTTTCATCTCCTGATTGGAATGATGACAGTAATTTTTAATTTGTTTCATTATGACTTCTAGCAAAATGTCCTTTATTACTTTAATTCAGAGTTATTCAGATGAATTGCCCCCTTATTTCACCAAATGCTTGTTTGGACAGAAAGCCTATTCTCTGCATTTAGATACTGTTTTTATTAAGTTAGTAATTCTTTGCTTCAAAATGCTTCCTTCTCTGGGCTAATACCTAGTTCTATTTCATTCTTTTAGAGAGCCTAGATTTGACACGATTGTTTTACTGCCTCTTTAGCAGCAGCCCAGATAGCTTTTTACCACACATAAAGGCATCCTGATAAAACTGGGAAATTCATTTTCTGCTAGGATTTCATATTGACTATCCAAATGCCAATTATATCTGTAGTGTCCTATCTGGTTTCTGTGCTTCCGGTGCAGCTCTCACTGACTTGCCCTATACTACGAGAGCTTGCCTTCTCAGCTGCCAAAGCAAAGATCATCTAAGATGCAGTTAACGATAATGTTGGCTATGGAGTTCTTCAGAAGGATACAAAGATGGGAGTATTGCTTCATACAAAGGCTTGTCTAGAAGCCTGACCATGAAGAAAATAAATGATTTTAATAGTATTAATAAATAGCTGAGGAGGGTACATTCACTGTAAGAAAAGTATTCAATTATGTTGCAGTTTGGCTGCACTTTGCATGAATGCATAGTTATTTAACTGAGTCTGTTCTGCTGAGCTACTTTAAAAACACAAGAAAGCTTTTTAAGAGCTCTGGCAAAAGGAGACACATCAGCATGCAAAGACTTGGAGTTGTATCTCCATTTTTAGGAATCTCCGCTGTTGGTCAATTCTCTGTTTCCACTATCTTTGCTCACATCTAGCCCCGTAGAAAAAAAATACCTTTATTCCATGCCCTTTTGGGATAAATCATATGCCCTTCCCCAAAAGAAAACATTCAATATATTTTCTTTACTAAATATCTGCTTGATTCCTGTTACAAGTACCTAAGGCTCTCCATAGGCTCTGATTTTCCAATACTACATGGTTGTAGGTCTGTGGCAACTACTACCAATTTACTTATGCAAGAGGCCTTGCTCAGCATGTTTATGATCTTGTAATTGTTTTAGCATTCTGCCTTGTTTGTGATCTGCAGAGAATGGGCAGACAATTAGTTTGGTTCTACCTTCTATGTTTGGGAAGTAGGATTTTAAGAAGTCCCTTGTGTAATTGGCTTGCATATGCCAGATGCTTATCCACTAAATCAGTCCTATGCGGTTGCCTCCATTTTCAAGAAGCAAGAGTATAAGCACAAATATATGGAGTTGACATGAATGCAAAGACAAAATCTGTTCTGTGCTCTGAGGCATGAGTGACACATAGGTATGTTTTTCAACAATACATGTTGGAACCAGGTAACAAGTGCCGTGTAAGCTAACTTGTAAGCGCACCCAAGTAGACTGAGTTTCTGAAGAGAAGAAGTAAGCTATAAAAACATATGTCTTAGCATTATAATCTCAAAGCTGCACTGAGAATAGACAATCTAAGGAAACAGCTGCCTGCAAAACATATTGAATAGGCACAGTGCCATAAAGGGAACATGCTGTGTGTGCTACAAGCTTATTAATAATACATAACAAGGGACTTCTCTTCAGCAGTATCAGTGTTAAAAGAAGATCAAAAAGGCTTTAAAAAAAGTTAAAAATCAAGATTGGAAACACCAGTGTGCTACCTGGATAACATAATAATCAGTACAATTCTGCCATTAATAAAAAGCAACTACATGAAAATTACAAGAGACAAAAGCTCCCGACAGGTGGTGTGAAATTGAAACAACCTTTATAAACCGACTTAAGAGAATAAGTAGCTAATGGATCTCAAATATCAAGTTACTTTACAGAGACAATTAATTTCCAACTTGCAAGAAAGAAAAGTGATTTAGCTCAAAAAGCCAAAACTGGGTGCTCCATTTTCCCCCTAAAACGTGTTCCCTTTCCCTTAGTTATACACTGCCACCGATGTGCTCATGCAGGGAAAACGGAACTGTTCGTTACACCTCATCTACACACACAACGTAAGAAAATCAAAGCAACCTAGAACTAGGTGAAATTCCTCCTCATCCTTATTCCTGCTTCATCGTACATACTGTCTGCACCTTTTCATTGTTACCTGTGAAGTCACATATTAGTATAAATACCCATGCAATTATTTTTCTAATTTAAAATGTTTTACTAGCCTTTTCAGTAATACCAGATGCCTAACTGAACATCCACAAGTACTTTCACACTCTTTGATTTTAGGTACCTAATTTAGATCTTAGAGGCCGCATTCCTCCATTAGACTTAACTACAAGTGAGACTGTTCCTCTAGAAAGTGAATCATGGCTGGTGCCTGCACTGAAGCATGTTGACTAACGTTCTGAAGAAACTTCTCTCCACTAACCATGCAGGCAGTCTCACAATTTCTGCACCTACACACTATGCTGCCTAAAACAGTACCGCATCAAAAAGGCAGAAAAAGAAAAAAGAACCCACCCCAAGCCCCAAATCCCCCCACCCCTTCAGACTGTATTTTCAAATAAAAGCTGTGAAGCTGTGAGCAAAGCTAAAAAAGGGGCTGCACATTTCCCTTTTCAGTCTTAGTCCTGTACACTGTGAGAACCTGCAACCTGATGTGAATGGGCTTTCCAGGGTAATTCCAAATGTAAAATTAATTAGGGTGAAGGACCTTCAAGTCTTTTCCCTTGGATTAGATTATGATTGAGTGACCATATTAAAAGTAACAGCTGAGCGCAGAGAATTGCTGAGCTATACTCCATCTACACTGGCTCTATTTTCATTCACGCTAACATTGCTTATCTGGGCATAAGGGAGGCTGAGTCAAGATTTATACAGTTGTGCTAAATCAATTTATTTTACCCATCACCACCAAGTACCAATATTTGGATTTCTGTGTGCAGCAGCAATCAGGTTACCAAGCAATGTTGTATGTTATTTAGGTAGTTACTTAACAGTTTTGTTCCAGTTGCTCCATTTTTTTTTTCTTATTAGGATATATGTTTAAACAATGATCTGCATGTCAATATACTTTCCCTCTGCAACTAAATGTGCTTTTCATGTACTACTTTGACTTTAAAACTGTGTTGTTAGACCCAAACCACAGTGAAAAAAACAGGGAACAAGAGAATATGGAAAACTTTGCTTTCATCCAAGAGTCCTGATTCATACTTGAATGTCAGTGCAATGGGAGGAACTGAATATACTGTATTACAAACTGCACTGTAGCATTAAATTACCAAAATAGAACACACTTATAGGAGTATCATGCAGTTTTAAGCATTAATACAGAGAGACACAGTGCAAAGAGCAGTGACCCATTATAGCAGGCATCTTTATGTCTCTTGTTGACAAAAAGTTAAAATCTGATTTTTTTAAAAAAACATTTACTCTGTAGTTGCAAAAAATCGTCAAGAGCTTTAACGTTTTTGTGTCACAATGGTAGCTATATTACCACTCTTCACAACCATTCTGTTTTCAAAAAACAATGAAGAGGTCTTTGGAAATAAAACTTTTTATCTAGGAGTAAACATGCCTTAGCAATGTAGACATGGGAAACTGCAGAAAAACAGAATTTGTTTTCATTTCTTATACTAAGAGCGTAAAATCAAACAGTGATTGCGTAAAAGAAAATTGTACTTCCAAAATTCCTCCAGCTTTAACCATGATTGTGGGTGTTTGTACAACAGACACAAGGCTATTGGGCTTGATTGCATACGCTGACCTCGGCTCAGGAAAGTGTTCACTAGCCCCCAAGTCTGGGAACCATTGCAAATGACAGCTGTACAGGGTCAACACAACTGCCTTCAGCTTCAAGGCAACACTAGGGTACTGCAGTGAATCTACTTCTGCTTTTAATGTCTTTTTACTTTATCCTGTGTCTTTTAGAATAGTGCTGTCTCTGTTTCTGTTGACATAATTGGTTATGATCTTTCAAAATGTGTTCTCATAAAACAAAATGTTCTTCAACTGTGAACAAAATTTCCAGGACAGGGATTCTTTATTCCTTCCTGCTGGAAAAGTCTTTAGCATACTGTGGGCACTACTGGAACAGGCTGTTAATCACAAGCTATAGTCCTGTTTAAATGGTGAAACATAATAAATGCAAGGCGATAGTCTTCCTGTTCCTCCCCCCTACATTTGCCCTTCATGGTGCTCTACAAGAACAAATAGGACATTATTTTTAGGCTTTGACTTCTCCAGAAGGAAGGCAGTGGAGGAGCTGCTGAGCAACCGCATGGAGGAGAGGAATGCAGTAGCTAGTTTTCCCAAATGACAACCAAAATGGCTCCATCTGAGCCTCTGCTCAGAAGCAGTACAGCTTTATCCCTCTGATTAAGTAATACAGAATTTTGAAAATGACAGCAGGTGGCTCAAAGGCATGCTTTCAATTCTCAAGGCCTATTTCTTCAAAGTAAATGAGGGTGAAGAAGACAAACTTCACAGCTTTAGGAGCCTCATTACTGCCCTGGATTAACTGCAGCTATAGCAACCTTTCCCAAGCCCTGTGTAAGGAGTCAAGTTAACGTCTTTATTTATATCTAATTAATACATACACTCTGGCCTGACTGCATGTTATGGTATTGACCCACGAACCGGTGAAGTCCTACTGTCCTTTTGAAACAGGCCACGGCGGCCCCGTAACACGTGAATTTGCAAGTAAAGGCGGCGACTACCTCCCACCTCCACCCTTACCGCTTACATCCTTTTGACTCGCTTCGT
>NW_009259786.1:2200317-2213116 GCF_000687185.1 Egretta garzetta | reverse complement strand
GCTCCTCCTCCTCGGCACCTCGGCCGGTGCTGGCAGTTGCAGAGCTGCGTCAGCATGGTCTCTCTTGGCTTTTCTTTTTCAGAGTACTGCGCTGCATGCGCGAGGTACACCCTTCTGAGTTGGCATCTGTTGGCCACTTTAATGGGAGAAAATGAAGTTTAGCAGCAAACTGCTACAACAGCGCTGCTTCCCACACCTATGATGTGCTTGTGTGCAGGGGCAGGCACGGACACAGAAGTTGTACCGGCGTTTTCTGTTCTGGAAAGTGTGGCTCCAGCACTCTTGCTCATCTCGTGCTGCTTTCCTAGTAACCATCCCACCCTTCTTGCCTTTAGCACTGTCAACTGCTGCTGACCTTGTTCTACTCAACTACACCAAGAGCCTTGTTTTAACCCACCTGGTTAAACAAAGAAGGAAAATCTGTGCTCCAGAGCGATCTGGAGCCAATGCATCACAACACGGACACTCTGTACTTTCTGTTCTGGTTTGGTGCTCACCAGATTTTGGAGGTGTTCTTCTTTTGGAGGTGTTTCACCTCCTTTGGTGTTCTCACTTCCCATTTGGGTGCAGCAGGGCTGGGAATGGTGGAGAGACAGTAAGTGCAAGCTCCATTCCTGAGGATTTATTTTTAGAGCCACGATGTTACACCTACTTTTATGGAGAGGTCCCTAGTGTGGAGGTGTATTCATCTGCAGTGCACAGATCTCTTTATGTGGATAGTATGTCTTGGAATAACCATATGCTGAGATGCACAATTCAGTTGATGTCTTTCAGCATGTTAACTTGGTTATTTCAGACTTGCTGCAAATTCAGGCAAACGCCTGTGAGTTGAGTATGCATATGTATAGATTTGTATACATATACCTCTGTATATGTAACTTAAAAACTTTAGCATGAGGCTTAGAAGATGATTCTTTTTCAAAGGAAAACGGAGGTTCTGCTTTCATCTCAGGGCATGTTTTTCTGTCACTGTTAAGGGTCAGTAAAGCCAATGATGTAATCCGATCCTGAAATCCACTTCTGTCTTAGGGATTGTTCTGCTCCCAACTCTTTCCAGTTCCAACTGTGGAACTCGGAATGAGTTTTAAACATCTATTTTGATTTTTTTAATGTTATTTTTAAATTGATGAATAGGCAAGGCAGGAGCAAAGAAGAGTTTGTAAAATGTTGGAGGAGTGTTTTTGCTTGTTTGTTTTGTACTTTTCCAGCAAGTGGTAGAAGACACTTGAGTACTACTGAAGACCATCATTTTTATTTCTGCTATCACACAACAAGCAATAAAATTACCTACTGTTTTCCAGCTGTTGAATCAGCTAGGAATAATTGCTTTTATAATGTTATGAAGGTGTTTTGTACTGTGTATCTACCCTAAGTTCATTGCTGAATGTTTTTGATGCAGATACTATAAGTTTGATTGTGCAGAGATTTGAAGGAGGTTTTTGAAGAAAAGGTGCAGAGACGGCTAAAGTTTTGCATGTCAATAGCCCACCTGTTTTTATTCTTTTCTGTTGAAAAAATCTTTTTGAAGTTGTTTTTCCTTTTCTTCTCAGAATATACATCTTTGTTAAATTGTGGCATTAAAAATGCTCCAAAACATGGAGATAACATTTGGAGTGTTAAATCAGCTGTGGCTATGGTAAGGAAAGATTCAATCAATGTATTTTTAATTAATGAATTCTCTTCAGGAGAAGGTATTTTCTTCAGCCTTACCTTTCTGAAGGACATATGTGTTTATTAATAAAATGTAGTTTGTTAATAAAGGGTAAGAACAAGGGTCTGGAAGTAAGCCAGAAGGAGACATAAGCTTCATATGCCTCTTTCAGCAGCACATAGAGCAGACTGTGTTTCTGCGAAAGAAGCATGTCTCTGCTTCCTCCCCACTGCTGGGGAGGGCTGCTACTGCACACCCTCCTCGTCACCTTGTGTGTCAAGTTCATCTATCTTTATCTGCTGACAGCATGCAATACCCTCCTGTGTTAGGACACTAACTCCATATAAGCCCCTTTGATCTTTCTTGCTCTTCTCTAACCTGCTATTCCTTTTTCCACCAGTTCGTGTTCTAGGCCTTCCCAAGTGGTACTCCGGTGCCATTGCCTCATCATGTTCTTCCATTACATACTTCTTGACTACAGAGAGGGGACAAACCCTGTCCCTCTGACTACCTTTTATGGCACACACATGCTTGTTTATGCTGTGGTTATGCCTTTGTCCATGCCAAGTCTTTCCACACTACTTGGAGAAGGATGCATTGTCCAGGGGCTTTTACAGCTGAGGATGCTGGGGACATGGGAAAACTGACAGTAACTGGCTCATGTAGAGGCATAAATCTTGTAGCTCTAGACAAACCTTTCCCTGCAGGCAAAGCAGCAAATTGTCCTGCTTCAGAACACTTTCACGTGATTGGTATACGGCAGTTTTTGGGAACTTGTTAAATGCAAACTGAAATGAGACTGTATTTGAAAGGGCTAGTTATTGAGATTTTAATTTAAGACTTTCCACCTTCCAAAATTGAACTGAACCAGACAACAAAAGATGTGAGATTTCTGAAGAATGTGATTGTAAAATGCCTGGGTATTTGGAACAGCATGTTGCAACTCATGAAGCTTTTAGTGTCAGTCTTCTGTGAGTATAGCTGAATGTCAGTGCATTAGTATTTTTTAATTAAATACATATCTTTTACTTGAGATTCTATTTGATTATCACTAGGGCTGAAGTACACTACAACTGTTAATGTTTGAGAACTTTTAGCCAAATTGCATTAGGGATCCCATTACAAATTTTAATGAACTTAGGGCTTTTGCTCTTTAAGTTACAGATGGAATTAGGAGAAATCTCTCTGTGGTCTTGACTCAAGTGTTGCAGTGTCACTTGCTGGAATGTGGTATAAATATTTGTAAAATTTTATAATTTACACTAGAACAGCTCTTTGTGCTTATATTTTTCAGCTGGTTTTAGTTCAGTTAGAATATGTAAGACATCTTTTTGTCCTCATCAGTTAGAATTTTAATATACATAGAATAGGCAGAACAAATATGGCCTCAGTTGAAGTTGTTTGTTCAGGGGTTGGAAACTGATAGCTAGCTGATAAATCAGAAAAGCTTTCCCTTTTGCTCTCTTCAAATAAAGCAGGGTTGAGCAGATGAGATCTACTAATTGAAGAAGTGCAGGTGAGATTTTTAAGGGGTCTTTAGAGATAAAAAAGGTGCAGATACAGGATTTTGAAAAGTGGTTTTGTGTTTTTTAAAAATACTGCCTAGTACACATCTGTATGATTTTGCACTTAAATACTTCTTGATAAGGTGATCAATGGAAACCACCAGAATTGGGCATGATACACTCACCATACATTCTTGTTTTGCTTACAAAACTATTCTAGAGTAATAAACATCTAAGTCAACTTCTCTGCTTTGGTTTATCTGAGTAGTTAAGTGAGACAGGCTTCAAAGTAAGTTAATTCTCTTTGATCTTCCCTCCCTTTTTCAGTGCATAATTCATTTTTGGGTTTTTTTTAGTTATGGAAAAGTACGTTTGGCTAGATCATTTGTGTGAGTGTGTATACTTAATACAAATAAATTATTTCCATAAGTACTTCCTATACACATGTAGTGAATCTTTCTAACTCAGGCAAAATTACTAATATGAGTGTACAGACAGGATTTATTTGTAAGTAACCTATTAATACATGTTTCCACCAAACATCGAGGATGAAAATTTTTTGAAAACTAAAAAGTACAAGATAAAGCAGATACAAATCATTATTTAAAGTAAGATTTCCTATGTGCTGATACAAACTGTAGTTAAACCATGATTTAATCACTTCACTTAAATTGGTCTACCCTTTTTTGTACAGTATAAAAAGAAATATGATCTTCTCTCTCAGCAGTTTTAAATAATGATAGCACCATATATTTTTTGCTATCACTCTTAGAATACGAGAACCTTTCAGTGTGAACTACTTATATGCAAATCTCAAATTTAGTGTACACTGTGAAATGGAGATGTTTCTGGGAATTTACAGGTATTTTGAAGCTATCTTTCTTATACGTATGTATCTTTATCTCACTAAAAGACATTTTTTGTTTCTATTATATGTGACTTTCATATAGTTTGTGATATAATTCTTAATGTTTAAGAGAAAACTGTATGTAAGTCATATATATAAAGCTTATAAACTTTTTATTTTGACAAAGGTAACTTGCAAGCAGAGAACATATTGTACATTTGCATATGCTTTCCCTCTGACGATTGGTTAGGCAAGAAGTGCGCAGGGATATGACTGCTTATATTAGCATTGGGAATCATCCTAGTCCCTTGGAAAGCCTAGCTAATAGGGTAAAAGTTAGTTTTTAATATGTGGATGTAATTTTTAATAGTTGCACATTATTTCCTGAAGAGTGTTCGTAAATAATGTGGAGATGATTTCCAGGAAAAGCTGTGAAATTAATGCTGAGTTTAGCATTATGTGAATGCTTATTCCTTCTTACTCCTTAGTATATCTGCCACTTTTTTTGATATCATACAGATAATGGAATTTTATTATTAGCGTTATTTCTACTGATACTTGATAAACATGATGATGACTTAATTTTTTTTCTTTTATAAATAGTTTTTTCAAACAATTTAAAAAAAAAAAATTTGGAAAGCACACCTGTAACATGGGTGCTTTAGGAAGAATAAACCATGCTTAAATGCTTCAGATGATGATGCAACAGGTATTTTAAAATAGATAAAAAATTATCAGGTTTTCTGTATGACTAATAATATTTGTCAGAATGGTTACCTGTATGACAGTATTGTCTGAACATTTTGCACTTTTTATTTCTTTTTCCTTTCTTTATAATTGGGTTGGTTGGGCTCTGTAGTATTACTTGGAGCCTGATTAGTCCTTTTTGCCCTGGTTAGGGAAATATATCCCATCTAAAATTGATACACCCATCTGAGCAGGGGTTTAATTCTTGAATGTGCAAAACAGGGATGACTTACCTTAAACAATTTTTGCCAGGAGATTCTTGGGGTGGGCTGGGGAAGGGAGAAGGATTAAGTTCTCATCTGGAAATCAAGGAAATTATTTTTCAGTTTCTGTTTTGTGACCGAGCAGGTACTTAATCTATCTGTAGTTTGGTCACTGATTAATACATTGGGAAAACTTCCCAAATCTTAACTGTGGTATTAGAAAACCCTAAGAATTTGTTTTAAGAAAACCCATAGGAATGGCATATTAGAACAAAACTGACTCAAACGAGAATTCAAGGAATGTGTTTTTGTATACATCCCTGCTATATATTGTTTCCTATTGTAAACCTTCTATGCTTTTCCTGTTGCAGCTCTTGCTTCATCTTTTTTTTTTTTATTTAAGAAATAGAACAGCTGTGTGGGTGTCATTTGAATTTACCTCTTATTTTTCTGGAGAGGGAGGCAGAAGTGGTAGATTTATGACTTGATATGACACTGCTAAGAAGAATCAACTTGTGTGATTTGTCTTCAAGGATCATCACATCATGGGAAAAATATTAAATGTGCTTATATATTAATTGGAACTTGCTTCTGAACACACCAATATTGGTGATGGAGCAGCGGTCTTTCGGCTCTGATGGGAAGAAGAAAACTACAAGTGTAATTAAAAAGTGTTATTGCTGTTGAAAAAAACATGCTTCTGGAAAGGACTTTTATTTCCTAACTGAAGAATAGTTTGGGATGAGAGCATTTCTAGTTTATTCAAACATCGGATTTGCAATGCGCCTTAGAGTTTAAAATCAAAGCCAGGTCAAGTGTCTTTTTATTGCTTTAATGTGTGGTCCTGCTTTTGCCCAATTGAACGTGTGGAGTATTTGAATTTGGAGTCATCCTCCTGAAGAGTAAGTTGTGACAGTAGAAGAAAAGTGCTACAGTCAGGTGCACTACTTGAATGTTTCTCCATTTGCCTAACAGAAAATAAACAGATTCCTGTCTAAGGGTTGAATAAGGACCCTTTCAGGAGGTCCTAGATGAATTCCTCCAACCATGATGAACAGGTGGGAATTCAGGCTTACAGAGCAAGGGAGTGAAGGTCATTTGGGTTAGCCAGGCTCTTCTCCCCTTGTAGGAGGTATCTATACATAGCAATGGATTGTACCTTGGGAGCTAGCAAGAGGCATGTATGCTCTCCTGCTTGGGTTTAAACATTTTTATTTGCATCTTGAGAGTGGTAGCTAGCGAATGGAGGACCTTGGTTTCAAACTGATAGCTGCAGAAGGAGGAGGAGCTCTCTTTCATCTTGTGTGCATGCATGTGCACATACATGCAGGAGGAAGAAGAGAAAGGGGAGTGGACTCAAGGTCAGTCCTTTGGGAGGACAGGTTTCTCTGAAATAAAAGAAGTAATATGTGCTGAGATGGCATGACAGGCACCCTGTGGAGGCCATGAGACGTGCAAAGCTGAGTGGTGAAGTAGTAAATACCCAGGCAAATACTGAGTTTCTGGAATTTATTTTTTCACCTTGTAGACTGATGACAATACTGTGGGCATTTTTATTTGAGATAGGGCACTCCCTTTTTGTCTTTAATTTCTGGTCTCTGTCCTAGTCCTTTGCTTTTCTCTCCTTAACCCTGCATTCTCCAAAAAAAAAAAAAAAAGTCTCAATTGATAAGACTTTACTAGGGCTGGATCAATTTAATAGGACTGTGTTTATAGTTCAGGGAATTCTAGTGTGTTCAGGAAGTAACTGTCCAAAAGACTGTTACAGGCT
This sequence comes from Egretta garzetta, assembly GCF_000687185.1. NCBI lineage: Eukaryota > Metazoa > Chordata > Aves > Pelecaniformes > Ardeidae > Egretta > Egretta garzetta. The sequence goes on along the minus strand of NW_009259786.1, from coordinate 2,206,392 downwards.
TGGTAAATGTAGACATTACCAAGATAAACTTCTCAGAATTTTCCTGTTTGATAAACATGCCTGTTAAGCTGAGGGGAGCGAAATAAGAACAAACAAATGGTATTTCTGCTGCAACATTCAAACCAACGCACATCTAATAAGTCAGTGAGACAATTGATCTCTAGTGGGACTAAGGGAGCTCCGAATGTGTGATTGGAGCTGTGCACTGAGCATTGAGCACAGTTTTTGTGTCTTGAGGGGAGAATTTTGATATCATTTCTTTCTCTTTAAATGAAAGTTCAGGTTTCCTGTTGATAACATTTGTTCTGTGTTTGTGACTTCCTTTTACCTGTATCAGAGTTGCTAGTCTTAGCTGTAGTAACACTTTTTGCTTTAAGAAGTCTCTGAAGGCAGGCTGTCTAAATGTGGAAACATATGCTTTACAATTAAGTATCTTTCCTGATTGCACATCAGCACTTCTCACGCAAACATGAAATTTGTGCATGCAATTGCATAATTATACATTCAGCCTTTGTAAGCACTGTTTCCATGTGAAGGTGTTAGGGCCATATTTTCATACTTAAAATAAATGTAATTTCTGTTGAACATTGGAATGTTTAACATTGGAAAATGTAATTCAATTTATTTTCTTTCAAATACTCATTAACTAAGTGATTACACTAGCATTTCTTTTTTCAGTCCTCAGTGATGCTTTTTCTATAATTTCAAAATAGTAATTTACACACATAATACATATTTTACAACATTGTAACAATGATACACTTTTTCTTCCCCTCCAGGAATTGTGGTGCTTGGATTAAACAGATCTCATGCCAAGAATGCACTTAACAAAAATCTTTTAAAAATGGTAAGTGAAAAGAACAGTTTTTAGTATAAAGGTGAACTATTGGAATGAAGTACTTCAAAAAGTGTTTGGTTATTCCCCTTCCTCCTTTTCTCTGCAGATGTCAAAAGCTGTGGATGCTTTGAAATCTGATAAGAAAGTACGTACTGTTATATTCCGGAGTGAAGTTCCAGGGATATTCTGTGCTGGTATGCAACCTTAATTTTCCTGAGGAGCTGGAAATCGTCATCTGATAATGCACAAAAAAAGCCCAGATTCCAAGGAAACATGTCTTTTGTATATATTCATCTCAGTAGCAAACGAAACATTTTTATATGACTTTCCTCAATTGCTAACAAGAATTGAGGATCAGTTTTATTCTTTCTGTGTCATAAAGTATTTCAAAATAAGTAATAAATTATTCATGGTGGTGGAAAATTATTTAACTGAGCTCCTAGAAAGTCTTCATGTACTTCAGAATGAGGACCAAATAATGCTAGAGGCCATATAAGGAGGCTGTGTAGAAAGCTGTATCAAAACCATAAACCATATTTTAAACATATTAAAATTAACTTTTAATTGAAGAAACATACATAAAATTCATTGTGAATGTGACTGTTACTGCACACTGAATGTATTCTCAGATTAAAACAAAACAAAACAAAAAGCACACACCCCAACCCACATACCAAGCAGTACATGTGTCCTGCCAAAGTGCTCAGGAAGACAAAGCTCTCAACTACCAAACACTGAGAAACAGAATTTGTCAACATATCAAAATCAATTGAAGCAACCGTGCCTTTTGTGAGATCAAGTGAATAGTCTCCTTATTTTCAGATGTCACATCCAGTTCTTACTGTGTTCAAATTTAATTTAAATCTGTTTGAAACTGAAAACAGAAGTCAGTCAGTTTCTCCTTTCTAATATATGAGGAGGAGATCAGTTCTGAAATCTTTCTTTTCCGATCATTTATGTAGTCACTAAGCTTGCTAGCCACATGTAACATAATTAATTCAGTTTTAAATGTGAAATAGTTTTTCCAGTTTTTACATATGTAACGTACTGAAGTATGTTTTTAGTAGAGTTTAAAATTCTTGTTTGCTTTTAATAAGACTTTTTTTCATCCAGATACAGTTTGTCAGTTAGAAGACTTGTGAAAAAAGTTGTCTTGAAAAATGGGAGTAATCAATTCAGCATTTACTAATAGATATCAATAGGGTAAATATGCATGTATTAATCAGCATATTTAATTTAAAGGTTAAATCATGTCTTAACAAGTTTTAAAGAACAGTAACTAATAATAATCATCAGGAAAAAAGTTTAAAAGATGTGGTTTTTAAACTGATGAAGAATGCAGCATCAGAGCAACACATGTAAATGGAGTTTCAAATTAGATGTTATGTATTTCATAGAAAAAGCTGTCCATCAGTTGAGATGTGTTATCAACTTTCTTTTTTTACTACTTTTTTAACGTAGCATTCATGAATTTTAGGGTAGTGTTATATAGGAAATATGAGAGCAGAAATACTGATTTTAGGAGAGAGGATCTCAGGTATGCTATTAATACTGTATGAGTTCCAGGTACTTCTCCAGTATTCTTTGTTAGCTGACTTTGCAGAGCTGTTTTGGTATTAAGGTTTAAAATAAGTGTTGTTGCCTGTTTGCCTGGCTAAAAAATGGCAGCTTAGTGTATGTATACACAGCTGACTGTAGACAAGATGCAAGGGTGTTTATGTGTGGACATTAAGAAGGGAAATTAGCCCTGAAAAGAGGAGTGTGAAAGACTAGGTGCTGGATAGCTAATATCCAGATCTTAAACCAGGGAGTAGAGATAGTGTGTGGACCAGGTGTCTCTGATTTTTTTAAAAAAGTGACAGGTACAAGGAGGGTCCTAAGAAAGGAAACTGCTGCAGCTGAACCAGTGAAATAAAGGATGTTCCAACAGTGGTAACTGAAATTCAGGATGAACTAGAAGACTTTGCTGCAGAGTTTGTCAATGAAAATAGGCTGAAAGAGCTCAGTGGCTGTATGGGTTGCTTCTGTAGATGACTTTAAGGGGTATCTGTAAAGAGAGTGAAACTACAGAAAGCATAGCAGGACATGGAGAAAACAGGTAACTGCATAAGGAAGTAGGATGAAGGGAGGAATGTTGGATGTAACAAGGCATTTTCTGGAGAGGACTTACTCAGGAAATTCAGTAGAACAGAAAAGCATTTTCAGACTTCAATGTTAAAGGACAATGTGTTGTTTCAAGAACACTTAATTTCCTTAAAAAATGCAAGGATCATCTTGTGAAATGTCACATTTTCTTATGCATTATGGTGCAATTCAATTAGGCTAAACTTTGAATATTTGTTTTATTTTTTGTATTTCCTCAATTATCTTTTCTTGTTTGCATGTGTGGGAATGTATGTTTTAAAAATACATTTTTATGATTTTTTTTTGGACATCTGATGTTTTACAGACCGCAGATTGAGAAACTTTGTCCTAGAATGTAATTCCCTTTTATGTGTGGAATGAAATCCAAGATCCTTAAATCTTGCCATTCCTCAGCCATCAACAAAAATCTGTGAAAGCCACAAGCCAAGTGTCTTGTTTCCTTCTAAGGGCTAGTCCACAAAACATGACATCCAACTGTTTTTCATGAAATGACAGTGTGGGCGACTGAAAGATTTAAACTCTGTTGATGACTGATGTGGATTTGATTATGATTCCAAATTACGGAATTTTCACATGGTGAAATGGGAGGGGAAAAAAAGGAATTGTATAGAAGAATCTAGAGATGTGCCAGCAATTGTATCCTTTCATTTCTGCATAAAGATTTGCTTTGAATCTTTTACTGCTGTTTTCTTTGTATCTTCCTTCTTAAGCTCTGTACATCTATGGGCACAGAAAGTTCCTCATTAATGCTCTAGTGCTGATCAAAAGGATACCTAGAACTCAAAGAAGATCTTGGCTGGGGTTAAGGATGCATTATGTCTGTGAGGCCTTTTTGTGCTTTCATCAGAAGTGCTCTGGCTCTGAGTCACTTCTTGGCCCCTTTCTGTCTAAAACCAAGTAAGTAAAATGTTGGCCTTTCTGGAGTGATCATGTATGACCAGTCTTCTCCTTTGTAAACCTACGCTGCATGCCTGCCCAGTTCTGCAGCCAAGGCAGGTGAATCTGTGCAGGAGTCTTTTTTATTTCCTGGCAGTGTTCCATCCTTGAGGAAGGCACAGTCTGTGCGTGGGATAAGGCAGGTGTCCCATGGGTAAAAAGTCGGTGATCAAGTAATTAAGAGCTGTGCTGTGTTCACACAAGGGGCTGAATTATATTTACATAGGCAGTTGGAATAGCTTCATTTTTCATTATTAATGTAATTTTAACATATATATTGGTGATATTGCTCAGGTAGTTTTGTGAGTGGATTTTCAGGATTTTTCATCTTCAGAAAATTTCTGGAAGGGTAAGTCTGTGCATAGTACTGTTGGGAGGTATGGTACTGTGAGGAGAGGCGGAAGGACTGTCTGCAAGTTGTTGCAAAATCTTATTTTTGGAGTGGCAGTGTATTCTGGGAGATAATCTTACAGCTGCTTCTTAACTATGTGAGTCCTGAAAGAAAATAAAATCCAGAGCTATTTTTTTTTTGTTTTTCAGGTAATGTTTGATAATAATTGTGGTTTGAAGAGTTGAGCAACCTAATGTTGCACCTTAAAGCTTTTGTTGTTCAGTTGCCTAAGGCTTTGAATGAAAAGCTAGATACTATTTATAGAACTTTTAGTTATTACAGAATTTTGCAATGGGAAATATTGTTTTGGCAAAGTGAAGTGTGCTGCGTGATTCCAAGTCTTTTTTCCTTCCCCTCTCCCACCCCGCCCCCCACTCTTATCTGTGTGTTTGGTGATATGAAATGGGTATTACGTTACATTTTGCAATTATGATCTACTGATATTTGAGATCAAATAATATTCTTTTGTTTTTAAACAGTTTTATTTGTTGATGATTACAGTAATTAAAGAAACAGACTCCTTTTATATTCTTTTCTTTCCCCTTTCCACCTGCTGTTTTGGAAACTATTGTTTCTCTTAGGACTGTCACTTTCCTCCAGTCCTGTTTTCATGTCCTGTCAAGAAGGCACTTGTATGTGTTTTTAAAAAAATTTATTCTTCACGTGTTTGTCTCAGGCAGTAATTTACTGGCCCATAGTCTATTGGTTCAGTTTACAGCCCACACTAATGAATAAAACCTCATACTACTGTTTTACAGTTCAGAGTAGTTACTGGTTTATTTTCCTTCCTCTGGTACCTGGCCAACCAGGTCAGTTGCTCAGCTTTGACTCTCCCAGTCCAATTAGAGACCGTTTCCTTCCTAGAAGTCCAGATACGAGTTCTCGTCAGTTTCCCTGCATCCATCCACCCTCTGTTGATATGCAGAAAAATTCTGCCATCTCATATGGGAGGAAAATCAAATGCTGTGATTCCCTAGAGGAGCAGACCACTTCTGGTTTTCTTTTTGCATGTGAGACTTAGAAAGAGAGCTTCCAGGGGCAAGAAACTCGAGATTTTTTCTGTGACTGTGTTTAAAGTATAATTGTTAAGAACAGGCTCTTCAGTATTGCTTCTCCAAAATGAACTGCATCGATGGAGACAGAGGTTATGAGATTGGTGAGTTATTTGCTTTGTATATGTGTACACACAAAGAAAGAGAGCTTTGGGCCAATTTTTAGTTGGCAAAAATGTTTTTTGGAGACCTTATTTCAGAAATCTTTGAGACATATCAGAATATGGATAGTTAACTTGTTGTAACTGGCTTCCAAGACAATTCGAAAAATTTGGGGAATGGAGCCCTTCAAACCGCTTTGACCTAAAAGTCACTGCAGCTTGACCAGTAAAGCCCCCTCTTGGAAAAGCAGAAGTAATCTTTCTGCCAGCAAAAATACATTGTTTGGGTCTGTGGTGTTAGTAAAGCCAACATAAATGCTTTTCCTGTTGGCAAAACTTGCCTACATCAGAATCTTTTTTCCAGGACAGCTGAACTGGCTGTATGGTGTGTGGTTCCCGGCTGCCATTTCCAGCTGGTGTAGTTTTTCTGGCAGAAGTTTATGAAGCAGACAAACCTGGTAGAACAGATCCTTGAAGACTTCTTCATTTATGAGGTTTTGATGTGGATTGAACTGAATAAAGGAGGAAAGGAGTTCCATAATAGCTCTCAAATACTTGACGTACTCTTACTTTTGTAGAACTAGCAAGGGTAGTAAGGAAATATTACTGTGA